>NC_056736.1:553872147-554189647 GCF_019279795.1 Protopterus annectens | reverse complement strand
ACACACATATACACAGAGCCATGCATATATACATACATATACCAGTTTATATTGGATCGCAGAAATCTTCTTTCATCGACGTCTTATTCATCAACCCCTAATTATTAAAACTAACTTCAGTGAACATCAAAAATTTTTGCAGGGTAAGTAACCAATTGGCCACTACCTCACTGGAACATGCATCGCACTAAATTAAATTGACGCCATATATGCACACACACACACACACACACACACACACACACACACACACACACACACACACACACACTCACACAAACACATGTATGGATCTCCTTCTGGGCAATGGGATATTTTTTGTCCTCATTGATACCCCACTTCTTGCACAAACTTTTTGTTAGTCTTTTGTCACACAGACTGCCTTCTTCCAAGAGCGATTATATTACCAGAGTCCAACATACCTACAGCTCCTTCCCGGCCAACAGCACAGAACCCTTAAGTAATATGGCAAGTGCACAGTAACAGAATGTAGTTTCAGTTATTCTAGCCTCATTACATTCCACAGGTTCTACACTGTTCATCATTTTCTAAGCATTTATATAGCTTGCATATCACAACTAACTTCAGGATTACAGAATTTAGCAGAGCTGCCCTTTTTCCCCATATAAAGCAAAGTATGAGTGTAGTTGTCCTTTTTACTTAACAAGTACAAGGGTCTAGGGAACTACTAAAGGGGCGGTGAATACCGCACAACATGGCTGGGCTAATATATGCTTTCGAGCAGATAGCGCAGTACCAACCTATGAACCTAAGTAACTTTTCTGTCACTCTGAGCAACCCCTCTTTATATAAATCTTCATTGCAAAAGATCCATTCTAGGAGATTAATGGGTTTTTAGAATCTTTTTGGTTGTGAACATGCCTTTTTAACTGCAGCTAGCAATGCCTATTTAAATATATCATTTACCAACCTCTCACTCATTGTTTTTTTTTATTATTGTGGCCCTCTGGTTCTAACCATAATGATACTATACCATAATGATGCTCCGTGTCCAGACTGTACATACTTTGCTACTGTATATGCTCTATTTGCCTTAGTTACATTTCTTTGTGTATTTGCATACTTTGTTAATTTCCCATGTTCTCCTGTTTATTGCATGTCTGTTGTTAAATTCCTATGTATACCTGTGTCTTCTTTGTTTACTGTATTTGCCTTTTAGCCCAGATAATGGCTGAAAAGGGTCTTAAATGAGCCCATCTACCTGGTTAACAAACATAAGCAAATACTATATGTTTTAAAACACAACTTATAACCAAGACCTTAACGGTCTAGTTTTAGAAAAAGTTCATTTATAGAATTTGTGAGCCCACACCTCTGCTGTGACCCGATATCATGAAAGAACATTTCCTGACCACCTCACTGTCCTTGTATTCTGCTACTATATGTCTATGAAAGCACTGGGGCAGGTAGGTACACACCCTCAAGGAACATCACAAGGAAACAACAGATACACATCTTGAAATACACAATAAACAGCACAGTGCCCAGAAGCAGGTATATACTCTATCTCTTACAAGCTTCCACACAGCAAGTGGAAACTGGTGAATTCAGTTCAGTGACTGTAGTATGCTTCAACATACCAATTGACACCGGTATGAAGGCAATTTCAGCACCATATACCACAGTTAAAACAGAAGCCTTTCTAAAGAGGAACTTCACTTACTTGGACTTCAGGGGGAAAAAATTCAAGCTGAAGTGTTATACCCACGGCATCCAACAATGTGGAATATTAAACAGTTGACATACAGTTCTTGGTTATAGTTTTATTTTGTAGATCTTAAATGTCAGCTTTGTCAAAACCTAAAAAGAAAATGTCTGAACAGTGCATTTAACAACTTGGGTACGGAGTAAATCACCTCCGTGTCCCTAGTTTTACTCCACTTCCAGGCAAAAAGGCACCAGCTCTTCTACTGGTACAAGTCCTTGACAAAATGTCTTTGCTCCAGAGCCAGTACTCTGTCAAGTTCTCTTCACACTTCCATACTCCTCTGGATCTCCTCGACATCTGAGATCAGGGTCATCACAACCCAGCTTTACATACACAGTTTACTGATCCCTGACTTATCATGGGTCAGCAGAGGACTTGGTCGCTCTTTCTCTTCTATCTGCATATGACAGACAGCTGCCCATGGACATGTCTACATGATATCATTTAATTTGAAATGACTGATATAGACTTAGTACATTGTAAATGATCTGCTGCAAACCAAAGTATATTCAGTATAGGCTTCTGCTGCAAACCAAAGTACATTCAGTATAGGCTTCTGCTGCACTGTGATGCTCCATAGAAGCTCTCTTCGCCCTAGAGAAAGCTTGCATCTGTGTGGTCACTGAGACATGGTTTAAAGGGGTTCCTATTATGTGATCGAAGTTTTGAAACTTCAAACATAATAAAGTCGAACCCTTATGTTCGAAGTTTCAAAACTTTGAACACGTAAAAAAATAGAAAAAAAAAAGGAAAAAACAAAAATAACTGTTGTAACCTGCACCCTCCCACTCCCCGCTCTTTAAATATACCAACTCTGAGTTTGCACTACAGTGCAGTACAGGGAAATCTTCCCTTTCTGCACTGTAGTGCAATCTCGGAGTTGGTATATTTAAAGAGCGAGGGGTGTGGGTGGCACAGCCCCCCATGCTGGGGGTGCTGGCAGGCTTGCCCCCCTGCTTACAACAGTTAATTTTGTTTTTTTTTTTTTTTTTTTTAGGTATTCAAACTTTTACAAGTTCGAACATATGCTTTCGACCATATAGCGTTCGAACTTGTAAAAGTTCGACTACGTAATACAAACCCGGTTTAAAGCCATGGAGAATACATCGAAAGTGCAGGGTTATTTATTTATTTATTTTATTTTACATTTGTTAACCGGGCTAGTCTAACTGGATATATGTCCATTTTCAGTAGAGGCCCGGGGAGAAAAGCTCCACATTAGTTACATAGCAAATAATGTACATAAGCTCCACATTAGGTATATAGCAGATAATGTACATAAGGATATAAGACATCAGAGGATAGTGTCAAAAGTGGTTATACAAAATGGTTATTAAGGAAGAAAAACACTCTTACAGATAGGCCTATGTTTAAATTACATGAGAAAAAATTAAACATAGTAGGCAAAGAACAAAGAGCCAACTATTTACAAAGATCAATACATGACTATATTCAAACAGTTTAAGCACAGAAGTTTAACACAGAAACTTAATAAAATTATAAAAAAAGTTAATAGAGACAAGTGAGATTCAGCTGGGATTAGTGCATAGCCATAGCCATTGTGAGTTAAGGAAGATTTTTAATTGATTTTTGAAAAGTGGAGTAGATGTGAGGGACATTAGTTTACTAGGAAGCTTATTCCAATAATTTCCAATAGAGTTAGTAAATAGACAATTGTCAGATTTGTTGTTGGATTTAAGGGTTCATAAGTTTATAGATTAGTACTAAGCTAACTGCCCTTACAAGCCATTTTAAGCCTAGCCAATTGTCCCTTGTGAGATTCAAACCCTGCACCTTATGTTTGCAAGGCAAACACTTTAACCATTAGGCCACCCTCCCAACCCCTTCCATTATCGGGTTGCAACTAGTAGCTTATTTGCTGAGCGTAGGGGTACTCAGATTTTTATATGGGTTGATCAGGTTAGAGAGAATGGGAATATTTGTAGGATGACACAAGATTTTGTGGGTGATAGTTAATTGTTGAAAAACCAGCTGGTTTTGGAGTTCCAGCCATCCTAGTTGTTTTGACAGTGGTGAGTATGGAAAGGGGATCCGGTGGAGAATCTAGCAATGTTATTGTAAGATGTGGCCAGCTTATTTAGATTGTACTTGGATAGAGTAGTATAAATTGGGGAGGCGTAGAGAAGGGTGGATAGTAGGTGCGTTTGGGCAATAGTAGTCCTGGCTGTAGGTGTAAGGAAGGGTTTTAGCCTATAGAGGGAACCAAGTTTTCTATTTACTGATTTGATGGCAAGGCTAATGTGAGTGTCAAAGTTGAGATTATGGTCAATTGTTACACCTAATAGTTTGGTAGTTGTGTCAGGTGCTATTGCAGTGCCGTTGTTTGATATAACTGTGAAATCTATGGAGGGAGACTTCTGGGTAGGGGTGAATAGTAAAAGTTTGTATTTTTTTTGGGTTAAGGAGGAGACAGCATTTGGAGAACCAGTTTTCAACTAAGGTAAACATTTTTTGCGCATTAGACTGGAGTTCAGCAGTAGATGCTGCGGTGCAGATTAATGTTGAGTCGTCGGCATATTGAATACAGGTGGCTTGGGGTAGGGATGTTTTCAGGTCATTGATAAAAATAGAAATAATCCCTTCCACACATTTAGACCAGCTACTACACAGACATGGACTAAAGGAGGAGGTGTCTCGATTTACATAAACAATATATATCCCACAAGGCTGCTCAAACAGGACAAAGCACTTCAGCTTCTCCATATTCAAATCACCATAGGCAAAATCCAATACCATTTCCTCGCAAGCTATAGGCCTCCCTCTATGACCCAGGAAACTCATACCATGTATTTAAACTTATTGGAAACGCTCACCATCCAACCCAATACCATATTCATGGGCAACTTTAATCACACCTCTATTAACTGGGAATCATATACACCACCAAACCTACAAGCACAGACTCCTGGATTATGTAGACACAAGCTCCCTGGACCAGACTGTTGATATACTAACAAGGGGTACAACCACACTGGATCTGGTCCTCACTAATATGGGAGAGTACTGCACACCCCCTAGTTTAATGTCTTCCCTGCTAAGGTCAGACTACAAAATGGACTAATCTGAAGTAAAAATAAAACATGGAGCCCAGGAATATTCAGGAACTTCTCTAAGGCTAGCTTCCTGCTATTAAGTGATAAGCTGACAAAATTTCAAGACCCCATTAGCCCGGGAACCCTGCTGCCTACGCAGAACTGAGGCAGCTGTACCCAACAGGAAGAGGCAGAGAACTAAGTAAAAAAAAACAAGCCATCCTGGTGGAATCACATCATCAATAGGCTGTACAACACAAGGAAGAAAATCATGGCAAAAATCAGGAGACGTAGCACCTAGCAGGATAAAAGCACTCTCAAACTAAACAAAAACTTGAAGGACAAATAAAGCCTACCAAAGCCAGATCTGATGTAAATTCAGCCTCCCAGGCCAACAACAACCATAAGGCATTCTTTAACTATGTCCACAACCTCAAAGGCAATACACAATTGTGTGCAAAGCTCATTGTAAATGTAGCCACCTATACTGAGCCAGAAGATATAGCAAACTGATTGCAAGTACAAACAAATACATTTGCAAGTACAGAAAACTCTTGGAACAACCTCATGCTGATCAAGATCAAATACAGGAATGGTTAAGGAGAGGCGAATTTAAATCAAATTATGAAATGTTAATATTGGCAGTCCAACATAGTGGACTACATACAAGTTGGTTTACAAAAGTACACTGAAAAGGCAAATGTAGGTTTTGTAAAACAGAAATGGAAACAGTTGCACATCATCTTGATGGTTGTGATATAATAATGCCTGAAGGACCATATACTGAAAGGTATAATAATGTGGCAAGACTGTTGCACTAGGGACTGTGCAAACATTATAATACTGAAGTAGTTGAAAAACATTGGAAACATGAGTATTACATAAAATGAAGAAGTTGATATCACATGGGCTCAGCCATTACCAAGTAAGATATACTGGTCCATGAAAAAAAGACAAAAGTAGCAGTGATCATTGAAATTGCTACACCCAGCGACTACAATGTCTTATGTAGAGAGAGTCACAGTCATAAAATACCAGGATTTGCAGGCAGAAATCAGGGCAATGTGGAAAAAGTATATCCAAACAGTTCCAATAGTAGTAGGAGTAACAGGTGTCATAAAAAGGATTTTACAATTGCACTTAGATACGTTACCAACACATGCAACTCCGTATGAACTGCAGGAGAAGTCATTACTGGGCAAATTGCGCATACTGCAAAGTGCACTTAAGGCTAAAAACAAAGACTGAAATACTAATTTCATGAACTTTAATCATATTTTGATTTAGGAATGGGGTCCATTCCTGTCATGATATTAGAAACCCAAAAGACTTGGAAAAATTAAAACAATCCAGAAGACATAGCAAACCCACTGGCAAACAAATTCAGCTCCAACTTAACCCCTCTCTCACTCTCAACCTTCCCTCAGGAAATACCATCAAATATATCTCCCCCTGCTATCACTATGGAACAGGCCCTTAATGCTCTCTCTAAGGCCAAGAACATTGTACCAATGGGCCCAGACAATATCCCAGGATGCCTTCTAAACAGCATGAAAGATGACCTATCAAGCCACTCTGGAATTGCTATTTAACTGTAGCTTCCTAAAACGCTTCATATGCCTCATGAATGGAGTACAGCAATGGTCATCCCTCTGCACAAAGGTGGGCTATCTACAGACCTTCTAAACTACAGAACCATAACTCTCACTAGTCTCATATGCAAAGTCATGGAAGGAATTATCTTGGAAATGATCAATAATGACACAGGAAATCTCCACACATTGGAGCCAAACCACTTTGGTTTTGTCAAGGGTGCGTCATACCTACTCAACCTGGTGAACTTCTTTGAAAAGGCCACCAAAGCAAAGGATGAGAGCAAAATAGTTCATACTGTTTACCTTGACCTGGCCAAAGCATCTGACACAATCCCCCACTCAGGCATTGTTAACAAACATAAGAAGTTGGGTACAAACCTTTATGTCACCTGGTGGATTGACAGTCATCTCACAGACAAGACCCAGGAGGTTAGAATTAGGGAGATTATTGTAAACAGATATTTAGTATTTTCATGTTCTTTTATTATTTATTATTAAATATAAACTTTTCATTGCGGCTGGTCTTTTAGAGAATATTTTAACCTTTGACAGTACTTGCATATTTACTTGATGACATTGTGGCCACTCCTGAAAACCTTGCTGTATTGGTTAAACATTACCATTTGTATTAGTATTAATTTTACTCAGTATAATTGGGTACTCTTGTAAGAGCCTTAGAGTAGCTGGCTTTGGAGTGTTCTGATAGCAGTATCTGCCTTACCATCTGGGCAGAGGGGGCTTAGCTGGTAAATCTGTACCACCCTTTCCCAGGGGTGTGTGTGTGCAAATCAAATCTCAAAGAGTGTGTGCATCAGCTACTTGGAAAAGGGACACAGAGTACTGGTTTCACAGAGAGGATGGTAAAGGACTGAGGACTCAACTCTACACCTTGGTCAGTGTGAGGTCTTACTTGGGGCCTGGTGAAAAAGATGGAAACCCAGACCCAACACAGGAGTGCATTCCCTGTGTGCTCTTAAGGAAAATTGTGCTTGGTACAGAGAGCTGCATCTGGAAATACTGTGTGCATCTATTTTTGTTCCAAGTGAACATCCCTCATCGGTGTCCATGTTGAGGATTAAGGATCCTTAATTACTGGCTCAGCTGGCTCAGAGCCACGACGTCACACAGGTCATGCCTAACTAACATAGCTGACTTCATTAAGAAGGCCACCAAAGCAATGGATGCAGATAAAATGGTTCACACTGTCTACCTTGACCTGGCCAAGGCATCTGACACAATCGGCTAGGGTGAAGAGAGCTTCTCTGGAGTATCACGGTGCAGCAGAAGCATAAACAGAACTTGTCTCAGATTTGGGATGCATGGCTAGGCTTAAAAAGGCCTTTGTGGTTGTTAGCCTAGTAAACACCTATAAACCTATAACATGCACAGTAAATACTTTATGCATGTTTTAGGTTTATGCATGTTTGTTGTGTGCAGAGTGGTGAAGCTGTCCTAGGCAGTGTTATTATATATTACAACATACAGGCAGACTAACCTTACTCAATACCATACCATGAAATGTATGTGTACTTTGCTTGAAACATGCTGTCATTACAAGTTTGCAAATCTTGAATCTCCACATCTTGTACTCAGGTTAACTGCATACAATTTATGTTTTGCAGCTTTATGTTATATTGAAAGAGCTTTCCTCCCCACACAAGCCTTCCGTGAAAATGCTTCTGATCTGCTAGACATTCCAGTTAAATAAGCCAAAATCCTGGTTCTTGCTATATGGTATTTTGATGACGTTTTCTCATACCACCTTCATACTTATATAGATAATAGCGTCAACAACATGATAAAACACTGGACTTCAAACATCTCTGGTTCTATGGTGAAATAAAATATTTGCATGCAAAATACTGAACCTGAAGACAAACTTTCCTACATAATGTTTTTTACTCCAGTAAAAATCAATTCCAGTTTTACAAAGAAAAATCAGCCATCAGTCTACCCCCTTACAAAAATAAAACAGACATGTATAAAACAGATGAAAATAGATGACGGGAAAAGCACAACCATAACATTTTCCACAGAAGAATGAAAAACAATGACATAGTTATGTTTTGCCTTACCAAGAGTCAGGAGACGCCACATAACAGCAGGAGTAGAGACACAGCCAAAGACATCATCTGTGCAAGTGAAGTAGGTAAGATGAGGGGCAATGACAGATTGCCCCCGGCACTGACCCCACATAAAAACTTGGGCACTCTGTGACTTTGCTGCAGAAGTGTGAGATGAGTGACACGCAGCAATCTCTATAATTCTAAGGAGAGAAGGAAGACAGAAGTGGCAGAGTTAGGGATACAATGATACTGAGCTCACATTACAACAAACCTCAAGGAATGCAATGAACCAACATACAAAGCAAATTAAATATAAAAACAGGCAAGATATCGTTCATGTAGTGAACAGTCTAACTTTGGTCCCATATAGGGGTATGGCAAACAGCCTTATTTGGGCTACACTAGACAGCTGGGCTCAGCACTGCAGCTGCTTGGAGAAGGCTTAGCTTTTTTTTTCTGATGGTTCTCCTTTGTAAGGGAACGATAGCATACAGTACTACATGACTCGTACCCATATACAGTGAGAGCTACAGCGGAAGCAGTAAGCCTTTATGTAACTGGGAGATTTGGTTGTATGCACAGACTCTGCACTAATGTAGATTGTGTGCAAGCACATTTATGTGTGTGTTTATGTATGTGTGTGCACATACACTAAATACATACTAATCTACATAGCAAATACTGAAAGACAGGGAGTAGATTTACTAATTAGTGTACTTTGCAACATCTCAGATGCCATCAAGAATTCACACATTCATCCACTCTCTTTTAAAGAGATGTATGAGAATGAAGGTAAATTCTGAATGCACACAGTAATGAAAACAGCAGATGTGCACTCACACTACCAATTGATCTCAGAAGGGGACTTTATGCAGTAAGTAACTATCAGGATTTGTTCCAGTACTGTTATCAGCTAAAAAATACTTAACATATTTTCTAGTCGGGTAAATTAACTGGTCAAATTGGCAATTTTAAGCCATAACTCCAGTTCTATGTGGGGAGGTATGAATGAGTAAGAAAGTAACAACAGTAGAAGGTACAACATATGTACAATAATCTGACCGCAATAAAATCATTCAGTATAACAAACTGCAGCCTGTTGGCAATGACAACAATATACTTACAGCTGAACAGAACTGCTGTTTTATAACAAAATATATGAAGAAATTGTACCGTTGCAATACTGTGCAGTAAAAATGAAACAAAAAAGCAATTTGGTAGTAGATATAAAGAAAGTAGCAATTAGTTGCATGCATTTTCCTTGAATAGGAATGCTTTTTCTTTAGTTTAAAGCCTTGTGATTTTATTTTGAATTACAGATGTTATCTGATCTCCAGAGACATGGCCAACTTTAATAAAGGCCTGGTTAATGACAGTTCATTACTGCTGTTGCCTCTGAGCTAGTAGGTGGGGACCTAATAGAACGTCTTACTCATAGTGGTGAGCATTACTCGAGTTTGGCAGTTTTGAAAAGGAGAGTTCAAGAGGATGGTAGCTCTACTATTTACTAGATACCACTTAAACTAATTCAGTAGTTTTCAGTGAGGAGTGCAATACACTGTCAGGAGAACAAAACTGTCGCATTTTATTAACAGTAGCTTGCAGTATGAAGGTATTACTGCTACATAGCAGGGCAATAGTGGGGAGTCCATATTCCAGGTTGACGACAACTACATTTCTTTACAGAGACTGATGGGTGTTAGAAGACAATAGGTGTCCCAGCTTACAGCAACATTTCAGCTGAAGTAGGGTTCTATTTACTGCAAATTCATTATGGATTAATAATAAGGTCAAGGTGTGGCCACAGGTATCCTTCAGCCTGATACTGGAAATAGTACTGTTAACGGCACCCTTTACAGTTACATTGATAAATCCCTAGATTTCAGAGGGAAAGAATTTTACTATCTTATATTTCTCACTTGTTCCTGCACTTGTGGGCACGTATACTTACTGCCAGAGTGCACTAATCTAGGAGACTACATACAACCCTTACACTATTCAGTTTACCCCCATCCACTGAATGAGTACATACTGAAAATAGGAAGATAACATACTGTACATATTAATCAGAATCGGAAGGGTCTACCGTTGAAGGATTGCATTCCAGCTGAACATTTTTTTTTCTCAGAAGCTCTGGCACAAGGGCATGCATAATTTCTGTGCTGGCACATGCTACATCATTTTTACTAGGAAAGCATGTCTAGCCCACGGCACAGATCCTGCCAAATCAAAAAAGATTTGACACCTACACATTTTACACAGTATAGAAATATACATCTGACTGTTTAACATGGAAGATAAAAACCTATGGATGGATGAAGGGATGATCCTAGCACAGGGAGACAATGGATTTGGAACCTATCATGGAGTTTCTCCTAACAAATTATCTAATAAGGCAAAACCGCATCTTGTATATTAGGGTTCTTGTTGACAGTCAGAAGATGGGAACAGCAACAAAGAGCAACTTGGATGTTCAAGGCTGTGGTACCTCAGGAGTATTCATCTTACCTCAAGGTACAGCAGTCCTGGAGTTGTAGGGCTATGGGGGTACATACTCCCATGATGAGGAAGCAGGGGGACTTCATCCCCTGTATAAATATATAAATATATATATATATATATATATATATATATATATATATATATATATATATATATATAAACTCTAACAGTATTACAGTTAGCTTCAACATTCGCTGTATTTACCTGTCAGTTGCACTTTTTGTTTCACATTTGTAGGATTTGCAGTTACAGATTTTGCACTTCTAGTAGAAAGCCATTATATCAAAAATTGGGGACCCTTCCTTTGTGTGTACATAACTGTGTTAAGTCCACCAGGATGGAAAGAGCAGCAAACAGGCTATAAGATCATAGCAAATAGGCAACAAGATCAGATGGACGAATAGTGATTCATGAATTATCAAAGCAGGCTCATTTCTACAGCTGTGGTCCAGACAATAACATCTGAAGGTGTGGAACTGATAGCCAGCTGGATGAGGCACAACATTCTGCAATGGAGCATTTTCAAAACAAGATCATGAAGCAGACATACCAGTAACAGTGGCTTCTGACTGAAGTATTTTACAAGTTATTAAGTTACCTGATGGCAAAAGACAACACAGCTGGCAATCAACTTGGAAAAGGGTTGGGTTGGTAACTGTTTGTCCTACTCTCCTCAAAGATGGAGACTAACAGCTGTTCAGGATTCCGAAACAGATGTACTTATTTCAGGTAAAATCTAAGCTAACTGTGCACATCTAAGATGTGAATGGCTCTACCTCCTCTGGTTTCTGCTCAGAAAAAAAGGACTATAAAATCTTGCACCATGAACAAATTTACACACCATTTTCATGAGGAAGTACATGTTGATTATGAGGGACACTATCCTTGTGACAGACCACAAATGGTCTTCTACATTTAAGGGCAAGCAGCTCAAAGATTCTGAGAGTTAAGGTAATAACCATCAAGAAAAGTATTTTACATAACAAGAACTTCAAAAAATGCTAAACTAGTAAGTTCAAATGTCAAGTGGACAAGCCTGTTAATCACAAAATTTAAATTCAAAAGAAGGGATAGGTTTTTCAACTGTGAGCAAAGAAGTAAAACCCCCTTAATTAAATGCATGACATTTCAAGCTCTATTCCAAACTCCTGCACTCTAAAAGGTCATGGTGACCTGAAAGAGCGGACGCATACTACTTGAGTTTCTGGAACACCTGAGACCTAAATCATGAAAATACATGACACAAGTCAAAACCATTTGAAACATGGCTGAATGATGCAACATAAGGGACCCCCCTGCATAAAAGGAGAATGTTCTGTACTTGGTAGACTATATGTCTTTTTTGTGAAAGGAGTCTTTTTATTTTTTAAACAAGAAACCATCCTTATTAAACTATCACATATGACAGGCAATCATACATTTATATAAATAAAACATTTTTTAAAGAAACATCTTTATGATATTGTCAAGTATAACATAGGTAATCATGCATTTATATAAATGAAAACAAACCATATTCACATAACTGCAGTTGAAAACATTATACATCACAAATCATGCTGACATAATTGTAGTAGTAGTAAACATTGTATGTCACTTATAATCTACCAGTCACTGTCAGACAAACATTACATAGTTCATTCATCCTTCCTTCTTCTCAACCTCGTTCCTCCTCTGCATGTACTGTTCTCACAATTCCCATTATTTCCAATGTAATTTTCTCCAGCTGTTTTATGTATTACTATATTCACTATGTCTAGTTTAGTTGGTTTAGACTTTTATTTCCATTTTCTAGCAATTGCTTTTTTTTGGCAGCCACCATAATTAGACTCAGCAAGGCTTTACTATGTCTAGGCAATTCCAATTCTGTACCATACCTCAAAAAATCATTCTCTTAGTTACACCAATTTGCGCACCCAGTACCTCTGACACAGCAGTTTGCAGGGAGTCTTTAAAGTCTGCCAACTCATTACACTTCCAAAAAATATGTTCTCAGTTACCTCTTTCTTCTCCATTACACCCCCAAGATTTGCTGTTTACCCGAGGAAAAAATTTTTGGAGTCAACTTTGGGGCATAAAAATACCTATGTTAACACTTCCAAGCAAAGATCCAAAATCTTTTGATTTTGTTCCATACTTAGGAGACACACATACATTCCCCCACAGTTTATTTGTGAATTGCTTATTCAATCTCTCTTCCCAATCCTCAATCCTTTCTAACCTCCTCTGATTGATTCTTGTAGTTATCATGCAATATTTTGTATGCTCTACTAATTATTCCTTTTTAAACAGCAGCTTCTGTTCTAGATTCTACTAAAAACTCTTATCACTGCTGGTCTTTCACTTACAATCCCCCTATTTCTTTCTCTTTGCCTATACTCTGATAACAATCCTTGATAGGGGAAGACAATCTCAGTCCTGCAGTCCAAATAAATTCTTGGCCTGTTCCCATTCTATTACCTTTCCCTCTCTAGTTACTTTCTCCAAATATCTTGCTTCCTTTGACAGTTTTCTCCAATAAATTCCAGCCCCCTCTTGCCTTTGTCTGTATCCCTAATTGTAGTCATCCCTATCAGAAGAATCTCCTTTCTCCATTCCTGTGTTGGCTTAGTTCTTAGAATATGTTCTGCTACTTTATGGATATAATATATTCGGTATGATTACTGTTATTCTTAAAGGCATGCATACAAAAATCACAGTCTCTCCTTGTTTCTTGCGCTTCCCCACATTTCATCATCATCCCTTTCCACTTTGAATTATAGTTTTCTGCTTCTGCTATGTATAGGAGCCTTAACTGTGTAGCTCTGAAATACCCCTTCAAATTGGCTAATCCCAATCTGTCCTGTTCTATTGGAAGAATCAGCTTATCCCACTTGACTCTTGCCATCTTCCCATCCCAGATAAAATCCTTCACCTCTTTATTAATTGCTATCCACAACTTCTTCTCTGGTTGATAAAAATATGCCTGACCTGTGTATAAGACTAAAGGGACTAAAACATTTTGACTGCTTGTATGTTACTATCCATATAACAAAGCTTCCATTGTCCCAGTTTTTGTATTACATTTTGTTTTGTCTCTTCCCGCACATCCTTAGCTGCCACACCAGAATCAGTTTTAATCCACACTCATAAATACTTAATTTTATCATGTTTCCATAAATACAGATATTGCTAAACCAATTCATGTGTGGGTACATAACTTACCCACTATTGCCTTTGTTTTAGCGTCATGGATTTTGTATCTCGAAAATATTTGAAACTGTCTCAAAATGTTCCACAACACCATAATGTCTCTTATGTCAGGTATAAAATATAATCTACAAATACAGCCAGCTTTTCTCAACTATCATGCCAGTTATATCCTTGAACTTCTGAGTCTCTTATTTTCTTTGCCAGTGGTTCTAAATATAGTGCAAATACGAAAGGGGAAAGAGGACACCCCTGTCTGGTTCCTCTGCTAAGGAAGAAAGGGCACTACTAACCTCTTGATGTAATAACACTAAGAAAAGATTACTAGCAGGTGTAATGTGACAACAAGACTTGAGCTACCTTGGCAAGGCAATTTCAAGAATTAGGGACCTTTAGAATGATGTAAAGACAAAAATCAACAAAGCAATAGCACTCTAAACCATTAACTGAAGTGCAAAACTAAAAAATAAATGTCTTATCTGCTAATGATGGAGCAGCATTAACTCAGGAACCCCTCAGACTGTGGGAGAGTACCAAGCAGATGGAAGCTCTGGAAAAATGAGGAGAATTTATAGTAAGGGAGGTTTACTCAAGTGCAATAATGGCCAGACACACAGCCAATTAAAACCACAACAAGGAAAGGATGGGAGGGTTCGGGAAAATTTCAAAATGGAGCTCTAATCCTATGGTTAGAATTTCAGAAACTTTTAGCTTAATGCTTCTGTGGGAAGTGGGGCAGACTCAAAGAACAGGGGAAGCAGGTATACACAACTATAAAAAGTACTGAAGCACAAATCTTGGAGCAGAATTCTCAGTACTACCACTACTGCAATCCCACCAGACTATGTAGAATAGTATCAGTAACATTGTAATAAATGACTAAATGAGGCAGCAGATCATAGTCCTACCATAACTGTGAAAGAAGCTACATGACCAAGATGTCTCCAGAACACAAAAAAAACTACCTTTCACATTTAATTCTGCTTGTGGAAATAGAAGTGCAATATAACAGTATAATGTATAAACAATGCTAAAACCTTGCAGTAATATGCAATCTTCACATAACTCTAAATGTCGCTACAAGACTAAGGTCCCAGAACAAACTTAAAAAAATGGAAAGAGATAACTTTTTGGCTAAACCATGGACAAGTACAAAAAAGCATCACCACACAGTTCATTATTAATACAATTTAATCTATTTCAGCAGAGTTTAAATAAAAAGCCTTTTTTCTTCTCTTTCGATGAAAAGCTTGTATCTCACAGTCTTGAGCAAAAGACTGGAATTTCTTTAGCAGTAGATTGCCCAAATACAGCCTCCTCATCAATGGAAGAATTCAAAATCTCAACTTTTACATTTTCCTGTAAACTTTGAGAATGTTAACTTTGCACATCTTATAGACACAACAGCTGTTGTACTGGAAGACGTATCAGCAGAGACATAACATTGCAAAGCATGACAACACTTTTCCCAAATCTATCAAACGCCTTGTCAGAGGGAGGGGGGATTAGCACTTAACTGACTCCTTAGCTTCAGAAGAATTTGACGCAGAAATCACTGCAAAGTCAGATGTAGGATTAGAAAATAAATGCTTGTAAGCCTGATGAACCTTATCTGCCACCTTACTGGCTTGCAGGTTGTCAAACAGGCAGACTATAATAAAAACATCCTCCAGAGTTAGGATAGGTGGAACAGCAACAAGGTGAGGAAACTCCAGTTGTCACAAATCATAATATTTAAAAATGGAATATCATTTTATTTCCACAAAAAATATGGATTCATCCTAGATATGGTTTCAGGAAAGGATAAGTCTTCCAAGGGGAAAATCAGAAGAAAAACTTCATGAGAGAGTCTGTAGCCTGAGGAGAAATAACTGAATTTCTTCCTTCTAATTCTATTCCCTGTTCATCACACTGTGAATCTTCAGAAACTGAAGAATTTATTTTATTTTATTTTATTTTACCAGAATAACCAGTGTGAAGATTGGGTGAAGATAGGTGAAGGCTGCCAGCCTAGCTAGATAAAATGTTATAGATAATTCTGTCATTGTAAATATTAATGTAAACCACAGGCTTGTCTTAAATGGTAAAAATATTGTTACATGTGGAACCGGAAAAATGTAACAGTGCACTCTACTGACCAAGTAAAGCATGTTGTGACCCTTTGATGTAAATATGGCTCCGGCCAGTCTAGATTAAGGAATTCTTGCTATTGTTTTAAGGCCAGAGTTAATGGCCAGAATTTGCATGCATACATGTCCTTTATTGCTCTGGTTTCTGCCCAGAGATGAAGAGTGTAAACATGGTTTCTGTTAGCCTGGGAACCGAGGGAATTGTGAAGAATGATGTAATGTGAACCAGTAGTGTGATTTTAAAAACAGAGAGAATCAAAGAGCATTAAGCATTTTTGTCTTGACCATCCAACTCATCAGCACTCTGCCTTTGCTCTATATGTAAGTTTATCTTAGATTTGTGTTTTCTCTTAGAAATAGCTAGAAACTAGAAATATTAGACTAAGTGTTTTTCTGTGATGTCAGAACTGTACTACTGAATTATTTTAAGTACTTCTCTGTGATCTCTGAAATCTTGACTAGCACTGTGTAGTAAAAAGTATTGTCTTGTGTTTTTAATTTATTATTAAATATTTTAAACCCTTTTAACCGTGGTTGTTTTGTGTAGAGATAATTTAAGCTCTAGAATACATTGCATGTATATAGTGATCCCGTACCAAGTCACTCTAATAAGCATTGACTGTTTAGTCGCACTTACCAGTTGGATAATAATATTGCACATTAATAATTGGGCACCCTTTTAAAGGGCCTTTGAGCAGCTGATAAATATTAGCTGGATGGTGGCAGTGATTTCTACCGTATAGTCTGGGTAAAAGGGGCACAGCTGTAGAGCCTGTGCCAGCCTTCCCCAGGAGTGTCTGTGTAGTTATATAAACTCTTCTCAGTGTGTGTGTGTGTGTGTGTGTGTGTGTGTGTGTGTGTGTGTGTGTGTGTGTGTGTGTGTGTGTGAGTGTGTGAGCTACTTGGGATGGGACATGAAGCACTTGTTGGACAGAGAGGGTGCTGGAGGTTTTAGCTTGCCCACTAGGCTGAGATCTGGACCCTATAACTGTGTCAGTGGGGAGTCTTATTGGGGACCTGGAGAGCAAGGGAGCGACCAGCACAGGACTGACTGTGATCTCTTTGTGGTCCTAAGGGAAATTGCACTTTACTGTGTGTATTTGTTATCCTTTCCTCCTATATGAGACGCCCCTCACTGGTGTCAGTGGTGAGGATTGAGGCTCCTTGATTGCTAGGCCAGGGCACAGGCATTCACAACCAGAATGGGAAGGGTTAAGAGGATGAACTAAACCTTGAGCCAAGCACAATAAATCTTCCCTATCTAGGATAACAGAGACAGGGGAAAATATGTGTTTAACTTCCTGTTTCTTTTTACAAGGAACACAGAAGCAGACCAACCTATGTCAAGGATACAGCCCTGGGGAACAGGCTTCTTATTCTGGCTAGGAAAACAAGCGTTTCCTACTTCCTCTTCAGAGACCGACAAGACTGGTTCTCCCATGCCTGCAGAGGACACTTCAACAGATGCAAAAGGACAGGTCTAACCACCACTCTGTGTTGGCTATGGCACTATACCTGAGAAGACAAAGTTGTTTGGTGGTCTGAAGAACCTGAAATGGCCACTGCAGGGTTATTCATCTGCAACTGAGGCAAGGAAGCAGCTGTTGAACTGGTAAATGCTGTCTTGAAATTTTCTTTTTGTTGTGTCCAGAGGAAGGACAGACTGATAAACCAGTAAGCTGTTCCATGGTTAAGTCAAAAACAAAAAAACAAAAAAAAAAACAAGCAATGTCAGCAATAGTCAGTAAAAGCTAACACAGACAAGTATAATGCACACTTGCCCACTCCCCAAAAATAATTCAATTACTATCGATACAAATTAAAGTTGAATAAAACTTTATTAAACACTGTTTTAACTGACAGAAATGTAATCTGATAGTCACAAAACATTAAAAATAAAAGTGGAAGTTTTTTTTCCCCCTGAAGGGAACTCATCTGTCCAGCAATGGAGAAACTCAAGATGATCACTTATCCTTTTATCTCTAATACATCTATAGGAGCGCTGGTATTTTTCCTTCTTACATGCTTCCAAAGTTAGGCAACAAAAAGTAGAAAGTGTTGTCATCAAAGTTGTTGAGCTTAAAGTTTTTTGTGCTCTGGAGTTTTTATCAAAAAATAGTCGCTTAATAACAATCTTTTTAAGCTTGTGCATATTATCCAAATAATCCCTTATTTTCTCTTTAGCACTCTGCAGTTTCTTCTCCTCTTGTTATGTGAGATTCCCCTTAGTCTGCAATATTTGGATGGCGCAGTGATGCAGCGGTAGCGTTGTCGCCTCACAGCAAGAGGTTCTCCTGTTCGATTCTCGGCTGGGCTGCCTTCTGTGTGGAGTCTGCTTGTCGTCCCTGTGTTCATGTGGGTTTCCTCCAGGTGCTCCGGTTTCCTCCCACATTAGAAAGACATACATCTGGAGCATTTCTCCCCACCCCTCCGCTGAAAATTGGCTTAGTTCCAAGTCGGACTTTCCCGGTTAACAAATGTTAAATAAATGTTAAGCTTTGTCAGACCCTCTACATGGTTCCTGTTACTTACAGGTAGACAAAAGGTTATCAGTCTGCAGACTATTAAGCCTAGTCAGTAACTGGATGTCAGAATCAAATCTTGTACCTTCTATCTGCAAGGTTAAGAACGTAGGCCAACCCCCCCCAACCATCTTTCTCTCATTTCTACCCTATTTTTCAACTCCTCTTTCATTTTATCTCATTTGGTAGCTATCCCTTCTGAAGAAATTATCTTCCCCAACAACTCTCAATTGCCACTACCTATTCCTTAAACCTAAATCAGACCTGTCCTCACAGTGGTGGAGGGGTGAACACACCAAATAGGGGACTGCCTGCTGAGGCTATGCCATTGTGGTGAAAGTTACATGACTGAAGAATCACCCAGGGTGCTACGCGAGGTGGACTGGCTCAGCAGGAACTCTGAAAAAAATGGGTGGCCAACACAGGAGGTATTCAATCCTGGAGAACAGGTTCTGCAGAGGACTTGGTCAGTCCAAAATGGATCCCTGCAAGTAAGGCGTCTGCAAGGTCTCAAAATACCTAGAAACACCAAGAAAAAATGACCAGCAGACTGTGGTAGCTGTAAATATGTATATTAAGCAATCTTAGCATCAGTATATAATATAAACAAACCGGTTTCAGCTTATACTTCTCTAAGCCTTCATCAGTGTAAAAATACAAATAAAAATCAACCATTTATACACTGTGTCAGAAGCCTGAAGACCTATTAGAGGTGTTCATTTAGCCCTGGGGCAAACAGCCCTTCCAATGTAATAATCCATTTTTTCTCTTTAGCATTAATTCATGCCATCCAAATTTATTATATTTAATTCCCAAAATTCTATCAATAATGTTGTTGTTGTTTGTCTTTCGGCTTTTCCCGGTTAGGGGTCGCCACAGCGGAACTCCGGTCCGCTAATGATTGGCAGTAGAAGGCCTAACGCACAACCTTTAACAAAGGAATGCCCATTCATGCATGTCGCCACACAGAAGACGCTCTAACTGAGAATCGAACGGGCGATGTCTAACTGTGAGGCGACAACGCTACCGCAGCACCACCACCGCAGTTCAAAATTCTATCAATAATAATAAAGTGAAATGATGCTGTTTTGTGGGATTCAGTATGTTTAAATAAAGCATTTGTGTTTCTTTTATTCTTGATCTCACTGAAGTGTTCTGATATTCTATTTTTCACTGCTCTTGATGTCTGCCCTACATAGAAAGCAAAGCACTTACAGATGGCAAGGTAAATGAACCAGTCTGAGCTGCAGTTGGCAAAAAAAGGGATATCAAATACTTCACTAGTGTTTTTACTACTAAAGCTTTTAGTTTGTAGTATCCTACGGCATTGTGTGCAATGACCACATGGATAACATCCTATGTCAACTTGTCCCTCTATAGTGCTGTGTAGCCTATCTTTTTGTTTATACTGTCCTGGCTTGTAATGATTAAAGGAGGACGCCAAATTTTTTCCATTTCTAATGGAAAACTGACATTAATCTCCCAGTAATCCAGAAAGTTTATTATCAGCCCTAAGGATGTTCCAGTTTCATTCCACACTATCAATTAGTGCCCCAGTGTTTCTACCAGAAGTTGTCACAAGCCTAAGTTTACCTTTAGATGTGTCCATCTTAGTCTGATATTGTAGGAGTTTATCTCTATCCATTCCATTAACCATATTCCTAGCTTGTGTAATGTGACCTGTTTTATAACCCCTTTCTCTAAATCTTTTGGTCAGGTCATCTCTGAAATGCAAGTATGAGTCATTCTCTTGAGCATATACGTTTCACCCTTATATATTGTGATTTAGGGATATTTTTACATATATGTGGGGGATGGTAGCTGGAG
This sequence comes from Protopterus annectens, assembly GCF_019279795.1. Classification (NCBI taxonomy): domain Eukaryota; kingdom Metazoa; phylum Chordata; order Ceratodontiformes; family Protopteridae; genus Protopterus; species Protopterus annectens. The sequence goes on along the minus strand of NC_056736.1, from coordinate 554,169,035 downwards.
GCATGGAGAAGGGAATTATATTCAGGGAATTTACAGTATACTTCTGTTGTCAAGGTGTTATCTGAAGCTTTAGTTACCATCACATCCAAGCAAGTGATCCTTTCTTTGTCATGGTTCACCGTAAATTCAATCCCCCATTTATTTTCATTCAGATATTCAACGAATTCTGCCAGATGTCCCTCATCCGATCTCCATACCATCCAGCAATCATCTAAATATCTTTTCCAAATGTCTATCTGTTCTATGTACAGGTTATGGGAGCTATCATATACAATTTGTTCCTCTACATATGCCATAAATATATCAGCATATATAGGGGCAAAGGAAGCACCTATAGCTGTACCTTTAATCTGTAGGTAATAAGAAGTTACGTACCTACCATAATGTTCCATGTTAGTTGTCTTCTTCTCGCCTTCTTTCTTGCTGGTTGGATTCGGAACCAACCTTCGGTTCCGACTCGGCCATTTTCTAAAGCTCGAGAGCTACTTACTGGCTCGAGGCCTCCCTATATCCCACAATGCTTGGCGCTAGACCCCCAGATCTCGTTTGGAAGACCTAACACTATCATAATACAAGAGGACAACCATCCCAATAGCAAAACTTCAGCTACAGGGCTGAAGAAAAAGGTAGAGGACATAATCGGTAAAGACTCAGCCAGTGACAAGACCCGTAGGACGACTCTTCTCAGTCCATCTAGGCTAGGAGGATGGTGGGTGGGACGCAAGAAAGAAGGCGAGAAGAAGACAACTAACATGGAACGTTATTGGTAGGTACATAACTTCTTAATGTTAAGTTGTCTCTCTCGCCTTCATTCTTGCTGGTTGGGACAGGGTCCCTAGCACCTTAGTCCTGGGTGGCTCATCGGAACAGACTCGAGCACAGTGGAACCAAAATTAGCTCTGCTCCTAGAGGCCAGATCCAATTTATAATGTGAAATGAAGGTATGAGGGGTGGCCCATGTGGCCGCCACACAAATGGCTTCCATAGGTAGTCTTGATTGAAAAGCTACCAATGTAGCTAAAGCCCTAGTAGAGTGGCCTTTAGGTTTAGCAGGGAGTTCTTTATTCCTCAACTGATAAACAAGGGTAATAATAGAGGACAACCACCTAGATAAGGTTACTTTAGACACTGGTCGACCCTGCTTACCCTCCGCATAGGACAGGAAGAGTTGGTCTGATTTCCTTATTTGCTCAGTCCTATGCAAATAGAAACGTAACTGCCTATGAACGTCCAACTGGTGTAATTTGTGTTCAGCTTTGTTGGAATAATTTGGAAAAAAAAAACTGGCAGATCGATGGATTGATTCAAATTATTTTCGGAGGGGACCTTAGGAAGAAATGAAGGATTAGTCCTGAGTGAAACTCTATCCTTATGGAAAACTAGGTAAGGAGGGCGAACAACAAAGGGCTTGAAGTTCAGAAACTCTCCTCGCTGACGTAATGGCCACCAAAAAGAGAGGTTTCCAAGTAAGCAATTTCAAGGAACAAGAAGCTGCCGGTTCAAAGGGAGGCAGTATCAAGAAAGCTAGGATCAAATTTAAGTCCCACGGAGGCGGGGGATCTCTCACTGGAGGCCTGAGCAAGATTGTTCCTTTCAGAAAGGCTTTGCAAAGCTTATGGGACATGATGCTGGTTTCTGAGAGGCCTGTATGGAAATTAGAGATTGCCGCTAGCTGAACTCTAATGGTGGCAGAAGAGGAGCCCGCTTAAAGTTCTGCTAAAAAGTCTAGGACGCTATGGATAGGGGCCGTGAAGGGATCTATATTTCTAGCCTCTGCCCAGAAAGAGAAACGTTTCCACTTACTAGCATAAGTCTTCCTGGTTGTAGGTTTGTGCGAAGAAAGGATAATCTCACGCACTGAACTGGAAATACTGGGAAGCCTGGCTAAGGTTGGAAGTGGAGCAACCAAGCAGTGAGGTTGAGAGACTGAAGAGACTGATGCAGCCCGCCCGACTGATGTATCAGGAGGTCCGGAACTGGGTCCAGATTCCAAGGTTGCTCTAGAAGGTGACGATGGAGGAATGGGAACCAGATTTGTCGAGGCCAGTAGGGGGCAATGAGGATCATCCTGCAACCCAGCACGGTAGCTTTCTGAATTAGTTTGGGAATTAGTGGAAAAGGTGGGAATGCATACAGAAGTCCCTGGGGCCAATCGTGAACTAGAGCGTCTCTCGGGGAGTGTCCCGGAAGAGGGAAGAGAGTGAAGAAACTGTCGCACTTGCTGTTGAGAGGAGTTGCGAAAAGGTTGCAGCAAGGCTGACCCCATTTGTGGAAGATTTTGTCTGCTACTGTCCGGTTGCGAGACCACTCGTGAGGCATGAGAATAGCTCTGCTTAGCCTGTCCGCTATGACGTTGGACTTCCCAGGGATGTGCGTTGCTGTCAGAAACCGCTGAGAGGAGATCGCCCACTGCCATAGTCTGAGTGCTTCTCGACTTAAGGGATATGACTTGGTTCCGCCCTGCTTGTTGATGTACCACACTACAGACATATTGTTTGTCTGAATTGCAATGGTCCCAGTAGGTAGAGAGTTCTGAAGGGCTTGCAACGCTAAAAGCACCGCCCTCATCTCCAAGACGTTTATGTGCAAGTGGTACTTGTGGGGTTGCCAGGTGCCCTGGACAGTCCTGCCCTGAAAATGCCCCCCCCCCACCTGATCAGGGAGGCATCCATGGTCACCGTGGCAACTGGAGGAGGAAGGACAAATGGTCTGCCCTGAGGTACTGATGGAGAGACCATCCACCAAGCCAAGTGGTCTTTGCATGACTGTGTGATTATTATCTTGTGAGACAAAGGAAGTTGTTGAAAGGACCATTGGGTGAAAAGCATCCACTGGAGAATCCTCATGTGAAAACGAGCCAGGGGAACTATATGATTGCTGCTGCCATGAGACCTAAGGTTTTTAGGGCGAATCTGGCCTGAATCTTTCTGCATCCTAATAATACCTGTACATGTCGGCGAATGTCTGCCACTCTGTCTACTGGAAGCCTTGCAGACAGATCTTTTGTATTTAATCTTGCGCCTATAAAGGCGAAAATGTAGACTTTTCAAAATGTATTGAGATACCTAGGTTGGTGCATGTTTGGATCCCTGGCTCTTAGCAATTGATGTCTGGTGGTAGCAGTAAGGAGCCAATCGTCTAGATATGGAAACACCTGGAATCCTTGCTGTCTCAGGTGAGCGGTAACCACTGCCATGCATTTGGTGAACACCCTGGGGGCTGTGGTGAGACCAAAGGGCAGGGCTCTGAACTGGTAATAACTGGCTCCCAGCCGGAAGCGGAGAAACCTTCTGGAACGCCTGTCCATTTTGATGTGGTAGTACGCATCCTGAAAATCTATGGAGCACATCCAACTGTCCTGACCCAAAAAGGGTAGAATGGACTGAAGCGTGACCATCCGGAACTTTGTTCTTTGGACAGACTTGTTTAGTCTGCTGAGATCCAAAATGGGTCTCCAGTCCCCTGTCTTTTTTGGTACCAAAAAGAACTTTGAGTAAATTCCGGATCCTTGCTGGTCTGCTGGGACTTGTTGGATGGCCCGTTTTTTTTAGCAGTCTTGAAATTTCTTGTGCTGCCTGTTCCCTTAGACTGGGTGGAACATCTGGGATGGGGTTGTTTGATTTTAAGGGAGTGTGGACAAACGGAATTTTGTAACCTCCAGATATGGTAGACTGTACCCATCTGTGATGAGATGCCAGGTTCTGGGTATAGAGACAACCTTCCCCCAACTGTCTCCGAAGGCGGACAGCCGGGCAGTCCCTCAGGGGTGCTGGAAGGGCTTGTCGGAGAAAGATTCTCTGCTGCCCTGATTCTGCGGACCCCCTCTGCCCCGCGGGTGGCGTCTATTGTTGTTCCCTCCTCTGCCTCTGGAGGGAAACTCACCACGTGTGTCAGGCATGGCTCCCTGTGGTTTCCGGAGCCACATCTTCCCACTCTTCTGACCCTTAGGGTATGGTCTAGAGGGAGTGGAAAAACGGACTCCAATGGCAGAGAGAGTCTTGCCTTCCTGCTCACACCTGGTAAGTGTATCATTCACTTGAGGTCCAAACAGAGCCGAACCATCAAAAGGGGTGTTGGTGAAAGACGCCTTGAAGGGATCAGCGAAGTTACATAACCGCATCCAGGCATGTCTTCTCAAAGCCACGCCTATGCCTGCGGCTCTACTCGCCCCATCAGCCGCATATGAAATGAACCGCATGGAGGAGTTAACGATAGAATTAAGAGTCACCAACTGGGAGTTTATCTTCTCTTGAGCCCCTGCAGCTGATGGATCTTGCAGGGTATCTCCTAGCTCCTTGAGGGGATCCCTCTGAAGACGGGTGAAGTGGCACAAATAATTCAGCGACCGCATGGAGAAGGTCGCTGAGGAAAACATCCGCTTCCCGTATCTATCCATCGTCCTAGACTCTTTATTAGGGGGATGGACAGGTACAGAAGTGTCAGCCAACTCCTTTTTCGTGGCAGCTGCTACCACCATGGCATCAACGGGGACACCCTTTGTCAGAAACTGTTTATCTTGGGGGGCCGTGATAAAACTTAGTGGGCCTGCGAGGGGTAGGTTCTAGTGTGTTCGGAGCTGACCACGCCTTTCGAGCCACCACTTCCATTAATGGATCGAAAGGCGGAGACACCCAGGAGGTGTAGGGGCGAGAACCAAACACATTCAAGTATACCAACTCGTCCTCAGAAGGGTTAAGGGCAGACCAGTTCACCCTCTACTTAAGGATCTCAAGGATGTCTGAGAAAGAGACATCTTCAGAGGGGGATCTTGGGGACCCTTCCGAATCCTCCAAGTCAGTATCTGACGTGACCGACTCTGGGGAGTCAACATGTTTCCTCTTACATTTCCTCTTTCGAGGGGGCTCCTCTGAAATCTCAGGGGAGGCCTCGGAAGAGGAAGATACACCCAGTGGGGTGACCTGGAGCGTTTGATCCCCTTGCTTGGGGTCTGGAGGAGGGGCAGAGACCGAAGCAGGCACCCTGGGGGGAGGAGCTGAGGGGGCTGATCGAGGTGTAGACTCAGAAGTCAGCACGCTCCTCATGACCTCGAAGGCGCCCCTGTCCGGCAGAGAAGAGGGCCCCCGCTCTGAGGAGACGGGGATCCTCTCCGGCACTGAAAGGGACGGCTCCGAGGCCGATGTAGGAGCCGAGCTTACCTGGGCTGAGGCTCCACGAGGGAGAACGGGGTCAGACAAGGGTCCGATGCCACTCGCCCCCTCGGAGCCGACAAGGGAGTACCGGCGCCTAGATCCCTCCAAGGACAGAACCATTGAAGAAATCGGAACCGACGAAGGAGCTGAAAGGGGAAGCATCGGCGCCGACGTTTCCAGGATCCGAGCCCCAACAAGCTCCGGCTCCGAACTGACAGGAGGAGTCGGAGGAGGAACTGCTTCAGAAAAAGGATTAGCCACAGCCTGATGAGGAGGGGCTAGTTAACATTTTAGCCAGGGCCTGTGATTTGAGGAGTCTACTAACCACTCTCTCCAAGTCATGATCAGACAGCCTCGAGGACCGAGAAGAGTGGGACCTATGGCTCCGTTCAGACTGTAGCAAAGGTGATCCCTGAGCCGAGCGAATCGCCTCCAGGGATGGCGACCTGGATCGCTTACGGCTCCCTGACGGCTCCGACACCAAGGTCAGAGCCGAGAGAGATTTTGATACTTCGGTTCCGGCCAGAACCGAAATTGAAGCAGACGCTCCGCCTGGCGATGGCTCCGAACTGGGAGCCGACGGCTTGGTGGGCTTAGGGGTTTTCGCTGGCTGAGACTTTGCCCGAGACCCCTCGGGTTTCAGTAACCCCCTGAGAATTAACTTGTTCCTACGCTCCTGTAGGACTCTCGGACTAAAGGCATGATATACTGAGCAACAGTCCTGCAAGTGCAGGGAACCCAAACAATAAACACAAGAAGTGTGACTGTCTGTTAGAGACATTTTGTCACAGCATGAGTCACACTTCTTGAACCCTGATACCTTGGTATCCTTTGACATGTTATAGATAAAAGGACTACTGATGGATGAATTTTTAGACTAGTGCAAAAAAAAAAAAAAAAAAACACCCACACTCACACACACACTAGTCCCACACCTTCACACAAAATTTTAAGGTAACTATACTAACAAAAACTAAGAGACTATGATTCTTATACTACAAAGGCTAAACACTACTTCCTACTAAAACAATATAAAAGGGAAGGGGATAGCCTCTAACAAACGGCCTACTTAAGGAGATGGGGGGGGGGACTCTCCAAGTAAAAACGAGTTTCCTAAGGGTCAGAAAACACAGGGAAACTAAGACTAGTCTACAGTACTACTCTGATTTAACAAAAAAAACTTTGAAAAATATGCACTAAAAGTTTAACTACTAAAAATACAAAAGATTAATACGACCTGAGCCAGTGAAGCGCAACCTCGTAGCTGAAGCAGCAAATGAGATCTGGGGGTCTAGCGCCAGGCATTGTGGGATATAGGGAGGCCTCGAGCCAGTAAGTAACTCTCGAGCTTTAGAAAATGGCTGAGTCGGAGCCGAAGGTCGGCTCCGAACCCAACCAGCAAGAATGAAGGCGAGAGAGACAACTTAACATCATGTGTTTATGATAAAAAAGACATTTTTGGTAAGTACATGCTCAGTAAGACCAAGAAGAAGAGTGTTAAAACCCAGTGGGTATAACTCTGACCTATATAACCAGTATTCTAGTGCTTCAATGCCAGCCCAATGTGGAACATTAGTATATAGGGCTTTCACATTGAAGGTATAGAGTAACCAATCAGCTTCTAGTTGCATTTCAGAGATGACCTGTAAAGATTCCATGGTATCTTTCAATCGAGCCCTCACCCATTCTAAGTAAAGGTTTTAAATATTTAGTTAGCTATTGGGAAAGTGGCTCAGTCATAGATCCTCTTCCAGATACTATCGGTCACCCAGGGGGGTTTATACAGGTCTTTGTGTATTTTTGTTAGAAAGTATTTATATTTATTGCTGGGGTCAAAAATCATAAGTTGTTTTCTTAGTATTTTCAGTAAAGATTCCCTCTTCTACAGCTAATGAAAGAAACTCTTCTATCTGTTTCTGAAAATGTTTAGTAGGGTTGTATGTAAGATACACATAGTACCTGCTATCTGCCAATTGTTTATTGGCTTCTGTATCATATTGCTGCCAATCTTGCACCACCACAGCACCTCCTTTATCGGCTCTCAGAATAACTATCTCGTGGTTATTAGCTAAATTGGAAACTGTAGTCATATCTTGCTTTGTTACATTACTGGCCCTGACCGGACTATTTCTGGAATGGAAATGAAGATCTCTAAGGGTAGAGTTTCGAAATAATACATTGTGATTCATTGGGTGAAAAAGTAGACTTGTGATATCTAAAGTGGTCTTGAACATCAGTTGTTTCCTTTTCCTTAAAAAATATTTTCAAATGAATAATTCTGCAAAACTCAACCACATCTTTTGCAAAGTATTCTTCTGACACAAAAGAGCCGGGTATGTACGATAAACCTTTATTAAGAATACTTTCCTCCACGGAGGAGTGGGGGTAAGATGAAATATTTAACACATTCCCATTTATTGTTTCCGCACGAACATCCGAAAAACTCCCTCCATATTCTCTATGTTTCCTGTGTTTTCTACCCCCCCCCCCCATTTTAATAAAATATACCTGGGGGTCTTTAATTTATTTCACTTGGCTCACTCAATATGGATATTTCTAATCAGCTAAGGGGGCTTTCCTCTGACTGGGAAGACTTAGCAATTTTTGGTATTGAGATGGACCAAATATCAGAAAATGGGACCACACCAGTCAATAAGGAGGATACTTGTGAAGCACTTTTTGCTACTTTAACATACGAGATCTCTCAGAAATAACAAATGGCATTACAAGTTATTTAAAACCTATATGGTTAAAGGTGTCACACCAAGAGGCCTAAGAATTAGAACACAGCCAATGGTGATTAATCCAGATGATACCCTTCAACAATGGGGGGATGCTCAACACAAAGCTACAATGCATTTTGTAGAAATACTGACTGGGTTCCATGATAGGACTACAGATGCTGAAACCGCAGCTATTACTAAAATAAGTGAACAAATTAAGGAATATGAGGGGCAGCCTACATACATATCCTGTCTCAAAAAATTGAGTTTAGAACTAAATAACTTAGAAACACAAACTTAAAGAAAGAAAAAAGAAAAAATTCCTTAGAGATGTCAGACTATGAACAAGGGGACTCCTTTTCCAAAGATAGGGACAAGCATGTTAGGTTTTCACAACCATACACGAATTCTGCTAAAAGAAAGCGCCCAAGATCAATACTTAAGAAATCTTCTATATCAGATACATCAGGGGAATATTCTTCCTCTGGGTATGACAGATACATCAGCATCCACAGGCTCACCAGCACAAAAGAGAAGGAATTCCAGTAACCCTTTGGAGTTAAACCAAAAAGGAGGAGGGGGGGGGGTAGAAAACACGGGAAACGTAGAGAATATGGAGGGACTTTTTCGGATGTTCATGCAGAAACAATAAATGGGAATGTGTTAAATATTTCATCTTGCCCCCTCTCCTCCTTGGAGGAAAGTATTCTTAATAAAGGTTTATCATACATAGCCGTCTCTCTTGTGTCAGAAGAATACTTTGCAAAAGATGTGATTGTGTTTTGCAGAATTCTTAATTTGAAAATATTTTTTCAGGAAAAGGAAACAACTGAGGTTCAAGACCACTTTAGATATCACAAGTCTACTTTTTCACCCCTTACTGAATCATTATAAAACAGAACAAAATAATAATATTTTTCCTAATATAAAGCCAGCTTAGGAACATATATTCTCTTCATGGGCTAAACAATTCTGGTAATGTAATCCCACTGCAACAGTGAGGAATCTGCACACACAATACATGTTAACTATTCACAGCTGAAGGACTAGAAAACACTTAGTTCCGCTAACTTTGCAGATAATACTGAAACTTCCCCACATGAGCTTAATCATTTTGCATCAAAATCCAATGAAGCATAGATAGACCAAATTAAGTTACCCTTTTCATTTGTCAAAAAATGCATTTAGAAGGGATTCCATAATATGTTTAACTAAGACAGGACCACATCAGACGTCTGTCATTCACTATTAACCCCAGACAGACACATCAATGGAATAGCTTCTCTCAAGGGATCCTAGAGCTGTCTAGTAGATGGTGAAAATTCCCCCCTCAGCCTAAGGGCTGAAATCAATGGAGAAAGGCATTTGGAAAATGCTAACTCCAAAACGCCTGTTAACCCCATAGGCAGGGCTGAAAAACTACAGTTTTGTACCTACCATAAATGTAGATGTCCGATAGGAATGCATCTGCAGTCCTTACAAATGGGTTGTCCTGTCGTCAGGCAGCCCTTCGGTCGGCCGGATTCCAAAGTCTGGGTCTGGCTTCGGCTGGTGTCGCACTTCACCCGACGTCATAGCTGCAGTTACTCGGGTATAAAGGCATCAGCCGACGCCATTTTCCTCAGTGTTTCTTGCCCCAGATGCCAGGTGCCCTTTAGGAGGACTAAATTTGGATAAATGCCAATGATTCCAAATATTAGAGAACAAACAAAAGATAAGCATGTATGTACATATATACAAACAAATACACCATAATAGATTCCCCCAGCTAGCTATAAGAGGGGCAAATACCCTAGGAGTACCACAGAGGGAAGGAGGGTGGGTAATCCTGACTGCAGATGCATTCCTATCGGACATCTACATTTATGGTAGGTACAAAACTGTACTATGTCCTTCAAGGATGCATCTGCAGTCCTTACAAATGGGTAGAATACCATAGCCAAACTGGGGGAGGAGGTAGGTAGAATTATGGTGTAGTTAAGATCCCTTGCAAAACAGCAGTGGCAAACCCTGCTCGGGATCTAGAGTATAAAGTAAATTATAATGCTTGGCAAATGTATGCACGGAGCTCCAAGTAGCAGCCTCTAAAATGTCTTTGGTAGCCACTCCTCGTAGAAAAGCTGTGGTAGTGGCTGTAGCTCTTGTAGAGTGAGGTCTGATGTTTTCTGGAGTTTTCTTTCCATGGTAGGAGTAACAAAATCTAATGCAATTTCCTATCCACTTAGATATTGTCTGTTTTGAAATTGCTTTCCCTTCTATTCCTGTTGCATATGCTACCAGAAGCTGGTCAGTTTTTCTATTGCTCTTGGTCCTGTCCAGGTAGTAGCGTAATTGTCTGTGTACATCCAAGGTGTGCAACAGTCTTTCTCCCCTGCTCTGTGGGTTGGGGAAGAATGTAGGTAGGTGGATAGCCTGATTCAAAGATACTCTGGATACCACCTTAGGCATAAAAGTAGGATTTGTTCTCATGGACACTCTATCTTGATGGAAGATCAGAAAGGGCTGTACTGACATTAATGCCTGTAGCTCAGAAACCCTTCTTGCTGAAGTGATTGCCAGCAGGAAAGCAGTTTTCCATGATAAGCATTGCAATTCTGCTGTTACTGCTGGTTCGAAAGGAGGAAGTGTCAATTTTTCTAGCACAAAGTTCAAGTCCCATGCAGGTAATGGTGGCTTCCTAGGAGGCTTTACATTTTTAATTCCTCTCAGAAACTGCCTGAGCAGAGGATGTGAGAAGACTGGAGGATCCAAGTCGTATTCTGCTGAAATAGCTGATGCATGAATCTTAATGGAAGAGTATGACAGGCCTTTGTGGAATAGCTCTGCCAAGTATTCCAGGATGTTGGCTATGTTTACCAGTGACACATCTTCCCCTTTTGCAGTGCTCCAAATGAGATATCTTTTCCATTTTGCTGAATAGGTTTTCCTTGTTGAAGGTCTGCGAGCTTCCAAGATAATGTTCTTAACCCTTTGGGATAAATTAGGGTTAATTTGTCTTATGCAATGCTCCAGGCAGTCAGCTGCAGAGTTTTCAGGTTTGGATGCAGGGTGTTGTAGTTGTTCTGAGTTAACAGCAAGGGAACTAGGGGTAAGTGCCACATCTGTTCCCGAGACATGCTCCTCAGTAATGGGTACCAATGTTGCCTTGGCCAATCTGGAGCTATCAGAATGATCCTTGGACGGTCCTCTTTGATCTTCAATAGCACCTTGTGCATCAAAGGAAGTGGTGGGAATGCATATGCTGTCAGATCTTTCCAACTGAAGGATAGGGAGTCCACCTTCCATGCCAGTGGATGGTACGTCCTGGTGCAGAATTTCTTCAATTGGTGGTTGTGTGGGGATGCAAATAAGTCTATTTCTGGGAGACCCCATTTTCTTGTAATGGTTTTGAAGATGTCCGGATGCAGCATCCATTTGTGGGCATCCGTGGTAGTCCTGCTTAGTATGTCTGCTAGAGTGTTTTCCTTTCCTGGTACAAAAATTGCTTGTAACTGAATGTTGTAACTCAGTGCCACATTCCACAGGTCCAGGGCCATCCGGCATAGAGGGTACGAATGTGTGCCTCCCTGCTTGTTGATGTACCACATAACTGTGGTGTTGTCTGTCCTTATCATCAACTGGCCTTGGCGAAGAAATGGTTTGAAAGCCTGAATTGCCAGTTTTACTGCCAGCATTTCCTTTAGGTTTATGTGTAGATGCAGTTGCTCTTGAGTCCATAAACCTTGTGTGCATTTGTCCATCATGTGGGCCCCCAACCGAGGTCTGAGGCGTCTGTTGTGATGATTTGGCTTGGTTGAGCGCTGTGGAAGGGCAATCCTTTGTTTGCTTGACAGGCCTGAGCCCACCAGTGGAATTCTTGCTTCAGGCATGGAATTATTGGGATGTGAGTCTCTAGGCTGTGGTTGTGCTGAGACCATAAATTCCTTAGGTACCACTGTAGCTTTCTCATGTGTAGTCTGGCATGTGGGACCAATATTATGCAGGATGCCATGAAGCCCAATGCCTGTAGGACTTTTCTTGCTGTTAGATGGTCTTGCTTTGTTAATGCCATGAAGTAGAGAAGGAGTTGCTCCTGTTTTTCTACTGTTAGGAATGCCATTTGTTTGGATGTGTCCAGCTCTGCACCCAAAAAGGTTATCTTTTGGGATGGTATCAGCCTTGACTTTTTTATATTGACTGTATATCCCAGGGCTTGTAGAAGGTAAATGACTCTTTTCAAGTCTTCTGCTAGCTTGTTTTTGTTGTCCGCTTGTATCAGGCAATCGTCCAGGTAAAAGTAGATTTGGATTCCCTGAAGCCTGCAATGAGCGATTACTGATGCCAGGCATTTCGTGAACACTCTGGGTGCAGTAGATAAGCCAAAGGGCAATGCTGAGAATTGATAATGCTCTGATCCTGCAAGAAATCTGAGGTATCTTCTGCAATCTGGTCGTATGGGGACGTGCAGGTATGCCTCCTTGAGATCTAGAGTAACCAGCCAAGACTCCTTGCCCAGCATGGGAAGAAGCTGCTGTAGGGTCAGCATTTTGAATTTTGGAACAATGAGGAATGTGTTTAAAGCGGACAGATCGAGGATAGGTCTCCATTTGCTTTCTTTCCTTGGTACTAGAAAGAGTCTGGAGTAAAAGCCCTTTCCTTGCTCCATATATGGTACTTTTTCCACAGCTCTTATTTTTAATAATTGATGTACTTGTTTTAGAGCTTCTGCCTTTTGATTTGGTGGTAGGTTTGGCATTCCTCTCTTTCCTGGAAGAGTATGGAAATGAAACCTGTAACCTTGGTCTATAGTTTGCAAAATCCACTTGTCTCTTGTGATGTAATGCCAGTTTTTTGAAAATAAAGCTAGCTTTCCGCCTAAGGGTGCTTCCAGTTGTTCCCTGGTAGGCGGTGCCAGAGCCAAGTCACTGTGATTGTCCTGTTGCAGTGGTGGTGGCTGCGTCTGTGCCTCGCTGGTTGTTGCCCTGCCATTGGCGTCCCCTGTAGGCACCCCTGGATTGGTTTCTGCCTCTTGAACGCCTATTCCTGCCTCTCTGTGCTTTGGAGGAGTCTGGAAAGGACCAATTCTTGGAGGGCCAATTCCTGCTAAACCTTGGAGGTTAGACCTGTAAGAAATCTTTCACTGTTTGTACAGATTTTGCCTTTTCTTCCATCTTCTTCAGTACCTGTTGTGCAGGAGATCCAAATAAATTGACCTTGTCCATGGGAGCATCTAATAGTTTTGATTTGACATGATCCGGTAAGGCCTGCTCTTTTAACCATGCTTGCCTTCTGATAACTGTGCCAGTCATGGCTGATCTAAAGGAAGCCTCCAGTGCATCATAGCCGCATTTTAAAGAATGGTTACTAACTTGTTGAATGTTATGTACCATTTCCTGAACATACTTCTTATCTAAAGGTTCATCAGAGGACAGTTTTTTAGTTAACTGGTCTAGCATAAATTCTTGATATTGGATCATATGAAATTGACAGTTCAAGGCCCTAGCTGACAGTGTAGCAGAAGTGTAAACTTTTTTACCCCATCTCTCTAAGGACCTGGATTCCCTTTCAGAGGGGAGGGGATTTTTTGCAGAGGTAGATGCTACAGCCTTAGGCCCCTGGGAGATGGTCTCGGGATCTGCCAAAGGAGCCTTGTATAAATGGTGATGTGTGTCCGGGACCCTGTAGAATCTGTCGGGCTTAGCAGGGGCCGGAGGTAATGAATCAGGAGCAGTACAAGCATCATTAAATGCATCATCTACAACAGAAAGAACTGGAGGTATAGCTAAAGGCCTATGTTGTGGTAAATGCAGGAAGGTTCTAAGCCTTTTCCTGGAGTCTGAAAAATCTTGGCCCTGCCACTGAAATTGTTCCCTCATAGCATGCAAGGTTTCCCCAAAGGAAAATTCCTCAGGTGGAGAGGCAGAAGGGATGGACTCTTCAGCATCTGAGTCTTCGTAAGGAGAATAAGGAGCCTCTGGAGGGTCTGTATTATCTGAATCATCAGAGGAGTCATCTGTGGACACAGGCTCAGGGGGCTCTGCTCTAGGCCTCTTCTCTGGAGGTGGGTGAGAGGCCCTGTCTGGATGAGGTTGGGATCCCCGGATTAAAGAAATGAGATCCTCTGCTAGAGAAAGCATTTGAGAACTGGAGCTGGGCCTGTGAGAGGGGGTCTTAACAGGCACAGATTTTGTAGCTTTAGCTGCTTTAGCCCTGGCAAAGGCCTTAATGGACATGGCTGCAGGAGGCCTAGCAGCTCCACGTGCATGGGGTTGAAATATCCAAGGGGATAGTGTCAGATAATTCCTGAGAAACCACAACTGCAGGTTGGATTTCCGAAGCCGATTCCACCAGGTTAGAAGAGGCCTCGGTAGAAGGCATGTTTTCGGCTGAAGGAAGAACCGCTTGCTCGGTTTCAGCCGAAACCGAGACACTCGCGGTTGGCTTAACCGCGGTTTCGGCCGAAACAGCGGACCGCGAGTGTCGGTCCTTTTCCTTGCGTTTTTTGGATATTTGTGAAGTCGGAGGATCCGACGGCATAATATAAGCAAAATCAGAGCCGAAAAACTGTTCAGCAAATTCCGACCGACGTCTAAGCGTCCGTCGGTTAAAAGAAGCACAGGCTAGACAAGCTGCTACGTCGTGGTCTGGGCCTAAACAAGGTAAGCAGTAAGAGTGGAAATCTTTATGAGGTATTTGTTTCCCACAAGTTAAACAGTTATTCACTTTTTCTGACATCGGCTGAGGCAAGAAAGAGTCCCCAACGGGGTACTTAGCTTTTTAGAAGTCTTCAGTAGTAGTTGAAGTATTCGGTAGTAGTAATCTCTGGATCTGACCGACCGGCACTTGCGAACAGCTTCTGCTTCGGGCGCCACGCGGCAAGAAAGACTGAGGAAAATGGCGTCGGCTGATGCCTTTATACCAGAGTAACTGCAGCTATGACGACGGGTGAAGTGCGACACCAGCCGAAGCCAGACCCAGACTTTGGAATCCGGCCGACCGAAGGGCTGCCTGACGACAGGACAACCCATTTGTAAGGACTGCAGATGCATCCTTGAAGGACATCTGGTCCTGATGATTCCTCACTAGAAATATCATGAGCCTCATGAGAGTATTGAGCATTAAAACATGCAAACACATCCTTCAAATCCAGAATGACCACCCCAATTATCCAAGGCTGAGTCAGAAAAAGAAAACAGATACAGGTCACCCAGAATTTGTTCAAACTGAAATACCTGCTGAGACTAGATAAATCCATTACTGGATTCTACTGGCCCTGCATTTTTGGTACAAGGAAAACTCTGGTTACTTTTAAGAAGATGGAAGCCTTTGTACCAATGAAGCTATGATAAAAACAAAAGCAGAACACAACAAAAATGAAAAGAGCTCTAAAATACCTCTGACCAAGTGAACTCCTCCTATCCTACCTCCCAGGAGAGATGAGCAGGCCATGCCCCTTCACTTGTCCCCCTCCCTGCCTGGTTCCTCTAGTGCCTTGACTGGTAATCGAACCCTGCTTGTCAACATTACAGTAAAGGCCTTTATGCTTCTGCACCACAGAGCCAGGCAAGACAGTGCTTTTACCACCATTTTCCTTCTATTTACCTAACTCTACTTGGGTAAACTGTAATTATACACTGATCCACTAAACTGACAATCCGCGGACATACTTTGCCATTCAACAGGGTTGCCTAGTTTAGTAATTCCAAAACACTTGTGCAATCATCTGATGTACACTGAAACACACGGCTACTGCTCCTATGGCTCTCACTTTCTACAATGCACAATGTCACCATCCAACACTGTCTTTGCTTTACTTATGACATATGCCACCATGTTTGGTACTATACTGTACATATTTTCCTCAATTAATATTTGGTTTAAACGTCTGTGGCTGATTTGTAATCCATTAAGAGTTGGTGTTAATTTGTTTAGATTACAACCAGAACCAATGCAATTGTCACTACCACACAGTCAAAGAAGTACCTAGAAAGCAAGGATGTAGTGTGTAGTGTCACTGAAACGAGCATAACTGAATGGCAAAAGGCTGATGCCTTACCTCTAGAACAACAACAATCAGACTTCTGTGAGGAGCACTCAAATGATATAGGCTACACAGTGAAGTCGTAAATGGTGAAATTACATGATGAACTTCAGTTTCTCTTATTATTGCAACACATTTTATGTAATGTTGTGAAAACAGAGGGTGATAAACTAAAGCTACCTTTCCTTTGGTAGTTGAACATTTACTGGGTATGACTGATTACTTCTGTTGCCAGTGCCCAGCTGTCCATATGCATTTGCACCCCAAGCATATATTGAGCCATCAGTGGTTAACGCCATTGTATGTGCATAGCCGCAGACAACCTACAAAGAGCAGAAAAAAGTCAATTATATACTACAAAGATATAAACAGATATAAACATATAATAACACCAAGTGTAATCACACTAGCCAAAGGTCATTACACCAAGACAAAAAGATATCCTGTCAAGCTACCTGAAGCCTTCCACCACCCAAAATATACCCTGTCTTGTTTCACAGTTTATCGGCCCTTCTCTGGTACTCTACTATAAGAAAACTAACACAGCAAATCCTGTACAAGCAGCAATTGCAGATAATCCTGAGTAAAACATGTCCAACAGTCAGCTACAGTAATTACGTTTTCCTTCTACATGATCTCTGTTACATATTCATGCAGTTTAATAATAAATCCTCCATATAAAGCCAAACTTACAAACCCCCTTTAAGTTGTTACACAAATCTGAACTCAATTTCTGTATTGTAATGTATGCACATTGCTCCCTATTAAAATGTTGAGATTAAAATTGCCATGTAACAACATACTTGGAAGAAAAAGGCAAAATACAAGAAAAGAAAAAATATCTAACATCACTGTTCTCCTTTAAACTTCTTTGCCAGATGTGGGAGGGTGACCCCCACCACCAAACTTATATATTCCAACTCTGAGATCACCATATCTTGGAAAAAAAGGAAATATTCCAAGAGAGGAATGCACAATGTGGTCTACAGAATGTACTGAAGTCCACAATTATATAAAAAGAAGTTATGTACTCTCCATAACATTCCATGCGAGTTGTTCATCTCACTTTCATTCTCACTGATGGGTTCGGAGGCAATCCTTGGCTCCGACTCGGCCAAATACAAAAGCTTGAGGTCTTCAACCAGCTCGTGGCCTACTCCTTATCCCATGATGCACTTGTGCTTCCCTCAGATCTTGTTTGCAACCAACTATACCGATAGGTAAATACCCCGGTAAGAAAACACAAGAATACAGTAGATAAGGACTAAATATAAAGATTTTTCTCAACTTCCTGGTCCTCAAGAAATTCTTGTTAGAGGGATTGGTGGGTGGGACGTAAGAATGAAGGCGAGCTGAACAACTCACATGGAATGTTATGGTAATTACATAACTTTTTTATGTGAAGTTGTTCTATCTTGCCTTCATTCTCACTGATGGGTTAGTGTCCCAAGCACCATCTTTCTTGAGTGGCTCACGGAAGTATATTTCTCAGAACCGTGGAACCAAAGGAGGCCCTATCCAATTTGTAATGAGTGATAAAGGTATGAGGTGTAGACCATGTAGCTGCTGCACAAATGGGTAGCTTGGCCAGAAAGCCTGAAGATTTGGAGACAGCCCTAGTCGAGTGGGCCTTTATTTTATGATTTAATGGCATGTGCACAAAGCTATATGTAAAGGAAATGCAATCTGATAACCATTTTGACAATGTGGTTTTTACCACAGGAGTACCCTTCTTTAAATCTGAGAAAGAAACAAAGAGCTGTTCTGATTTTCTAATGTCCTTAGTCCTGTCTAAATAGAATCGAAGTTGCCTATGGACGTCAAGTTTGTGCAGCATATGTTCCATCTTATTAGTATATTTTGGGAAACAAACCTTAGGTACAAATGACGGATTTGTCCTCAGTGATACTCTGTCATTGTGAAAAATCAAGTATGGGGGTTTAATGGACAATGCATGTAATTCTGAAACCCTTCAAGCAGAAGTAATAGCTACTAGAAGAATAGTCTTCCATGATAAGAATTTCAGGTTGAAAGATGAGGCTGGTTCAAAAGGGGGGGGGGGGGAGGTAAGATGATTCGAGAAAGAACAAAATTTAGGTTCCATGGTGTAGCTGGGGATCTAATAGGTGGTCTCAAATGGATATTACCTTTAAGAAAGGCTTTAGACAGTCTATGGGACATGATAGAAGCCCCTTGATCGCCAATATGAAAATTAGAAATTGCTGCCAACTGAACCCTAATGGCTGCTGCAGCTGCCCCTTCATTACAAAGCTTGGTCAGAAACTCTAGAATAGATGCAATTGAAGCCAAATATGGGTCAGCATTGTTTTGGGATGCCCATAAAGAAAATCTTCTCCATTTACTAAGGTATAACTTCCTGGTAGATGACTTATGAGAAAATGTTAAAATGTTCTGAGCTACAGGTGAAAGTTTCTGGAACCTGGCTATTCTTGGAATTGGAACAGTCAAGCTGTCGATCTGACGGTATGAGGTGCAGGATGAAGAGCTCCTGATGAATGAATCAGAAGATCTGGAACTGGGTCCAGGATCCATGGTTCTTTCCAGTAGATGAGGCTGCAGGAAGGGGAACCAAGATCTGGAACTGGGTCCAGGATCCATGGTTCTTTCCAGTAGATGAGGCTGCAGGAAGGGGAACCAAATCTGACAAGGCCAATAAGGGGCTATTAGAATGATGGTCCTTCCCAGAGTCTTGGCTTTCTGTAAAAATTTGGGTATCAGAGGGAAGGGATGAAAAGCATAAAGGAGACCCGGGGGCCAATGAGCACGTCCTTTGGGTTATCCCCCGGAGTGGGGATTAGGGTAAAGAAGTTGCTGCATTTAGTGTTGGTGGGAGTTGCAAGGAGGTCGCAGAAAGGCTGGCCCCATCTGTGGAATATCCTTTCCGCTACTACTTCTTTCAGGGACCACTTGTGAGGCAATAAAATTGCACTGCTCAATTTGTCTGCTATCACACTGGATCTCCCCGGAATGTGCATTGCTATCAGAAAGCAATGGGTGGATGTTACCCACTGCCATACTCTCAGGGCCTCTTGACATAGGGAGTAGGCTCTGGTTCCTCCTTGTTTATGTACCAGACCACCGACATGTTGTTCGTCTGTATTGCAACAGTCCCTAGAAGAAAAACTGCAACTCTAGAAGTACCGCTCTCATCTCTAGGACACTGACATGCAGATGAGCCTTGTGTTTCTTCCATGTGCTTTGGGCTGTCCTTCCCTGAAAATGCCCCCCCTATCAGGGAGGCGTCTGTGGTCACAGTGGCAATAGGAGTGGGTAGAACAAAAGGTCATCCTATTGTTACTTGAGGAGAAGTCGGCCACCAGTGAAGATCCTTCCTTGCATGCATTCATTATAATAGAGTGTGACACTGGAAGTTCTTGAAAGGACCATTGTGTGAACAGGAGCCATTGCAGTATACGCATATGCATTAAACCGAAAGGAATGGCAATGACTGCTGCCACCACTGTCTCTAATATTTTGAGCACTGTTGAAGCTGGGGCTTTTTGTTTTGGGATGAGGTTCAGGATTTGTTGTCGAAGGGCACAAATCTTTCTGCTGGAAGCTTTATGGTCAGAGATGATGTTGAGATCTGCTCCTATAAAAACGGTACATTTGGATGGCAATAAGGCAGATTTTTCTGAGTTGATGGTAATGCCAAATTGACTGCAAAGATTAAAGGTTGTAACCCTTGCTTGTATGAGTCGATGCTTGGTGGTGGTAGTGAGGAGCCAGTAGTCTAGATATAGAAACACCTGGAATTTTAAGAGTCTCAGGTGAGCTGTGACTACTGCCATGCATTTGGTGAACTCTCTGGGGGCTGTAGTGAGACCAGAGGGCAGAGCTCAAAACTGATAATGACCGACTCCCAGCTGAAAGTGCAGATGATCCCTGGATGGTCTGGCCTTTTTATGTGGCAGTATGCATCCCGGAGATCTATTGAGCACATGCAATTGTCTTTCCCTAGAAAGGGAAGTATAGACTATAGCATGACCATCCGGAACTTTGTTTTTTTTTTTTTTTGACAGATTTCTTCAATATGCTGAGATCCAAAATGAGTCTCCAGTCCCCTGTTTTCTTTGGAACTAAAAAGAACCTTGAGTAAGTTCTGGATCCTCTGTGATCTGCTGGGACTGGTTGGATGACTTTTTTTCTAGCAACCTTGCAATTTCTATGGTTGCTTGTTCCCTGTGACAGGGTGGAACGCCCGGGATTTTTCTCAAAAGGGGTGGAGGGGTGGCAAAGGGAAATGAATATCCTCTGGATATGACGCTTTGTACCAAACAGTCTTTTGCTATTTTTAGCCAGGTGTCTGGGTAGAAAGATAAGCGACCCCTGACTGCCTCCAGAGGTGGAAAGACAGACCTCCTTTCAGGAGTGCTGATACGGCTTTCCAAAGAACTGATCTGTGGCCCTGATTCTGTGGGCCCCCTCTGCCACATGGACAGCGTCTTCCATTATTAACCCCCTCCTCTGCCTCTACAGGGGGTTTCACCACGTGTCAAAGAAAGCTCCTTGGGATTTACGGAACCATATCTTCCCACTTTTTCGACCTTTAGGATAAGGTCTTGTAGGGTTGGAAAAACGGACTCCTACAGCAGAGTCTTTTCCATCTTGCTCCCAACTGGTAAGCGTTTCCTTCACTTTTAGTCCAAATTGGGACGAACCATCAAAGGGGGTGTTAAAGGATGACTTATAGGACTCTGCAAAGGAACACAAACGCATCCAGGAGTGTCTCCTAAGACAATTCCTGAACCTGCTGCCCTGCTCGTTCCATCAGCTGCATACGAAATCAGACGCATGGAAGAGTTTATAAGGGAATTTAGGGTAGCAAGCTGGGAGGTTACCTTATCAGATACCACTGCAGCTACTGCACCCTGTAGAATATCTCCCAGCTCCTTAAGGAGATCTCTGTGTAGTCTATTAAAATGTGTAAGACAGTTCAGGGATCGAAGAGCAAAGGCCACTGAACTAAACATGTGCTTTCCATATCTGTCCATGATCCTAGAATCCCTATTAGGAGGATGAACAGAAGTAGAGATCTCTGACAACTCCTTTTTGGTGGCTGCCGCCACCATCATAGCATCAATGGGTACTCCTTTGGTAAGGAAAGTCTTGTCATGGGGCGATGTTATGAATTTGTTAGGCCTTTGAGGGACCGGTTCCATGATATCTGGGGACTGCCACACCTTTCGAGTAACAAGATCTATCAGTTCATCAAAAGGCAGAGTCACCCAAGAGGTGGAGGGCTGAGACCCGAAAGCCTTCAGGAGTACTGACTCATCATCAGTAGGGTTTAATGGGCTTCCAGCCACCCCTCTGTTTCAGTATTTCCAAGATATCACCGAAGGAGATATCTTCAGACAGGAACCATGGGGACCCTTCTGACTCATCTAAGTCAGTATCCAATGTGATGGACTCCTGTGGGGAGTCCAGATGCTTTCTCTTGCAAAGCCTCTTCCTAGGTACCTCCTCAGTAGGAGCTTCTGGGGAGGTCCCGGAAGGGAAAAGGTTCACCCAATTAGGCGACCTGAGGCTCTGGGTCTCTACACCTTTGAGGGATCAGTGAAATAGAGGCAGACACTGGCACTTTAGGGGAGGAGGTTGCTGGTACTGATGATGTGGATGCCCAAGGGGACAACGCTCTCCTCATGGCACTGAAGGTCCCCGGCTCTGATCTGAAGAGACCCCTGGATCCGTAGAAACAGGCAGTCTCTCCGCGGCACCAAAGTGGTGGGCTCCGAGCCTGAGGTAGGTGCTGAACTCACCCAAGCCGAGGTCCCAAGAGGCAAAGGTCAGCACCGAAGAAGTCAGAGTAGTCGGAACAGACAGGCCTGGGAGGGGTGTTGGCTCCGACAGTTCCACAATCATCAGCTCCAAACACTCCGGCTCCGAAACCTCGGGTCGAATTGGAGGAGGAACAGTAGTCATGGGCTGGGACCTAGTCTGTTCTGAAGCCTCAGGGGTTGGCCCCAACAAGATTTTAGCTAGTGCCAGTGTCTGCAGAAGCCTCTTATCAGATAGTCTTGAAGACTGGGAAGAAGCTACAGAAGAATCCACTGATTGAAGAACTGAAGACTTTAAAGTAGGAGATACCGGCTCCAATATCGGGGACCAGCTCCTATGAACAACCACCACCTCCAATTCCGAAAGCAATGGAGCCGCTGTGTCAGTCTGACTCGGTCGATGAACCCTTTTTCGGCTCCAACCCAGAAGACAATTTGGAGGATTTTAAAGGCTTGCCCAGTTTGTCCTTATCTAAAGATTCCTGGAAAAAGGACTTCAATAATCCCTTAGCTACAAGTTTGCTACTACGTTCGCGAAGAACACTAGAACTAAAGGAATGACAGATGGCACAGTTCTCCTGTAGGTGGATCTCACCTAAACAAATACATTCTGTGTGACCATCTGCTATTGACATTTTTTTTGTCCACATTTATGACACTTTTTAAATCCAGATTTAGCTTTCTCCTGCTGAGACATGGCAGAAACTATCAATTACTAACTGTAACTGGATCACAATGCAACTGTTAAAGGCAAGAACACACTATATGCCTAAATACAAAGGAAACGCACAGTAATATACATCTAAAATAGTCCTAATAAAAAAACAGGGCTCTAACTTCTACAATATTATAACTACAACAAACAGTATAAAACGGACTACTACCCTAAAAACCCAAGCTTAAGCTTAACACACTCTAGGGTAGGGAGAATTCACTATTTAGACAACCCTCTAACTTAAGCGAGTTGTAGAAAAAAAATGGCCTAGGAAAAACGGCCACTAACAACTAGCAAAAAAAAAAAAAAAAAAAAAACACTGTTTTAAAGCTAAGTAATATGAAGAAAAACTATCCAACTACTAGAAACTTAACTACTAAGGTAAACTATCAATTTTTTATAAAATTTCAAACTTATACTGGCCAGAGCTGTCGAAGAAAGTACAGTTGTGTACACTTACCATAAATGTAGATGTTTGAGTGTATTCACTGTTGCAATCATTACATTTGGGCAATCTGCTAGCAGGTTGCCCTCAGTCGGCCTGATTAACAAAGTCTTGGGTCCTGCGTCAGTTGTTGTCCATTCTTCCATGACGTCAGGTCGTCAGGGGTATAAAACATACAGCAGACACCATTACATCAGTTTTTCTTGCCCCAGATGTCAGGTGCCCCCCAAATGGGGAGCAAATAAAATTAAAAACACAAAAAATATGCCTCCAATCCCAAAAGCAAATACACCAAAAGGACTTTTAAGCATAGTAAAAGAAGGTAGAGGTATAGCCAGAGAAAAATAGGGGACTGGAGGGAGGGTAACCAGGACTGCAACAGTGAATACACTTGAACATCCACATTTATGGTAAGTGTACACAACTGTACTATGTTCTTCGTGTTTCACTGTTGCAGTCATTACATTTGGGTAGCTTCCCAAAGCTATGGTTGGATGGAGGGAATTATACAGCATTAGGACCAGCTATAAGGCCCTGCAGGACAGCAGTGGCAAAGCCAGCTCTGGATTTAGAGAAAAGTAGTAAATGGTAATGTTTGGTGAACGTATGAACTGAGCTCCAGGAAGCAGCTTCTAGAATGTCTCTGGTAGGAGCACCTCTGAGAAAGGCTGTTGAAGTAGATGCAGCCCTGGTGGAATGGGATTTGATCCCCTGGGGGATAGTTTTTCCATAGTGCATATAGCAGAAACGAATACAATGGCTTATCCATTTGGAAATGGTTTGCTTTGAAAATAGCCTTTCCCTCTGCCCCTGCAGCAAATGCCACCAGCAGTTGTTCAGATTTTCTTTGAGATTTTGTCCTGCCTAAGTAAAATCAAAGTTGTCTGTGTACATCCAATGAATGCAGAATCTGCTCCCCCTTGTTCTGTGGATTGGGAAAGAAAGTTGGCAAATGAATGGTCAAATTAAGAGCCACACTGGATACCACCTTAGGCATGAAGGATGGATTGGTCCTGAGAGATGCTCTGTCCACATGAAAAATGATGAAAGCTCCACTGCCATTAAGAGCCTGTAATTTGGAAATCCTTCTAGCTGAAGTGACTGCTAAAAGGAAAGCTGTTTTCCAGGAGAGAAATTTTAAGTCTGCAGTAGCAGCTGGCTCGAAAGGAGGGAGACTGAGCTTCTCCAATACAAAATTGAGGTCCCAGGCAGGGGTTGGAGCTCTCCTGGGTGGTCTTAAGTTTTTGGCCCCTCTGACATACTGCTTTAGCAGAGGATGAGAGAAGAGGGGAGGTTCTGTGTTGTAATGAGCTGAAATGGCTGAGGCATGGATTTTTATGGAAGAAAAGGACAGGCCCTGGTGAAGCATCTCAGTTAAGTATTGTAAAATCTGAGGAATGTTGGGCACTGCTGTGCTTATCCTTTGAGACTGATTCCAGGCACAGAATATTTTCCATTTGTCAGCATAAGATTTTCTAGCACTAGGCCTTCCCGCCTCCAAAATGACATCCATCACAGGTTTGCTGAGGGATGCTAAGGGTGAATTTAGGTGATAAGCCATGCTGCAAGATTCAAAGTTTGGAGCCGAGTGTGCAGAATTTGGTTGTTCTGCTGAAATGGTAAGGTGTTTGAGGCAGGTGCCACGGTGGAAGGTGTGACACATTGCGCAGGAGTGGGTAACAGTGTTGGCGAGGCCAGTCTGGAGCAATCAAAATCATTTTTGGTTTGTCCCGTTTGACTTTTAGTAGAACTTTGGAGAGCAGAGGCAGAGGGGGAAAGGCATAGACTGATAGGTTTTCCCAGCTGAAGGACAGAGCATCCACTTTCCAGGCTTTTTTGTGACGAGTTCTTGTGCAAAATTTGTCTGATAGTTCTGGGGTGAGGCAAAAAGATCTATGTCTAGGCTCCGCCATTTGCGTGTCAACATGTTGAAAATCCGTGGTTCCAGTTTCCATTCGTGTGGGTCTATGAGATTTCTGCTTAGTTCGTCTGCCGGAGTATTCAGCTTTCCTGGCAGGAATTGAGCTTGTAGTTGTACTTGATAGGGCAAGGCCATGTTCCACAATGTCATGGCTAGTCTGCAAAGGGGGTAGGAGTGTGTTCCCCCCCTGCTTATGTACCACATAACCGTGTTGTTGTCTGTCTTTATCATTAATTGTCCTGGATGAAGGTAGTCCTTGAAGGCTGTCAGTGCATTCTGTACAGCTAGCATTTCTTTTTGAGTGATATGAAGGTGTATTTGATTTGGGCTCCATTTGCCCTGAATGCACTTCCCTGCCAGATGTGCCCCCCCAAGCATAGTCTAATGCATCTGCAGTTAGGGTCTGGGCGGCAGGGTGTGGTGTGAATGGCAGTCCCTTGTTTTGGTGGTAGGCCTCTGCCCACCATAGGAACTCTAGTTGCAGGCAAGGTATGATAGGAATCATGGTTTCCAGGCTGTGACAATGCTGACTCCATAGACTTTTTAAGTACCACTGACGTTTCCTCATATGCAGTCTTGCATATGGAATTAAAAAAATGCAGGAGGCCATGAACCCCAAGGCTTGCAGTATTTGCCTTGCAGAAAGCAGGGTTTTTGTGGCCACCTGTTTGAAGTAAGTCACCAAATGATTTTGCTCGTCTGCCGTAAGGAAAGTCATCTGGGCAGTTGTATTCAAGCTTGCACGGTTGTTGTGTCTTTCGACTTTTCCCGGTCAGGGGTCGCCACAGCGGAACTCCGGTCCGCTAATGATTAGCAGTAGATTTTTACGTGCCGAGTTGCTGGCCCTGACGCACAACCTTCAACGAAGGTACGCCCATTCACGCACGTCTCCACACAGAAGATGCTCTAATCGAACAGGACAACATCCAACTGTGAGGCGACAATGCTACCGCAGCACCACCACTGCAGTACCAGTTGTGATTTCTTTTTTGTTTATAGTGTACCCTAGACAAGTTAGAACCCTTTTTACAAATGTCAGATGGTTTAGAAGAGTGTCCTTGTTTTCTGCCTGAATTAGACAATCGTCCAGGTATGGATATATTTGAATATTTCTTTGCCTGCAAATGGCAATTACTGGAGCCAGGCACTTTGTAAAGACCCTGGGTGTAGTAGATAAGCTAAAGGGCAGTGCAGAGAACTGGTAATGCAAGTAGCCTGCTTTGAAGCGGAGGTATCTTATGCAAGATTCCCTGATTGGGATATGCAGGTAAGCCTCTTTTAAATTTAGAGTTGCCAACCAGGCATCTTTGCCTAGCATGGGAAGTAACTGGTGAAGAGTCAGCATCTTGAATTTTGGAATGTCCAGAAAGGTGTTTAGAGTAGATAAGTCCAGAATTGGACGCCATGATTTGTCTTTTCTGGGTACCAGGAAAAGTCTTGAATATAAACCTTGTCCCTTTTTCTCTTCTGGTACTGGTTGAATATCCCCCATGCTCATGAGGGAAAGTACTTGTTTATGTGCCTCTGCCCACTGCTTTGGGGGCAGATCTGGCCATCTGTTTGGAATTGGCAATGTGTGGAAATGAAATCTGAATCCCTGGGATACTATATTTAAAACCCATTTGTCCTGGGTTATAAGTTGCCAGTTTCTTGCATGAAGAGCCAGTCCCCCCCCCCCCCCAAAGGGGCGGCTAAAAGGTAAGTGCTTGGTAAGTGTAAAGGGAAGTCATTGAGACTGCTTACCATAGGGAGGTGTCTTGTTGTTTCCAGATTTGGAAGAGGAGGCACTCCATTGTTTTGTTCTGAATGTTCCTTGTGACTGAAACCTGGAGCCTTTGGAATGTCTGGGTTTGACTTGAACGGCTCTCGAAGGAACTGGAAAGGACCAGTTCTTAGTAGGCCAGTGCCTACTAAATCTTGGAAGTTGCACTT
The DNA here is from genome assembly GCF_019279795.1 of Protopterus annectens. Lineage (NCBI taxonomy): Eukaryota > Metazoa > Chordata > Ceratodontiformes > Protopteridae > Protopterus > Protopterus annectens. Next base: position 554,142,328 of record NC_056736.1, on the reverse strand, counting down.
GTAAGAAATCTTTCACAGTTTGCATAGATTTAGCTTCATCTTCCATCTTTTTTAAAACTTCTTCAGCCTTATTACCAAAGAGACGGTCCTGCTGTAAAGGAGCATCCAACAATTTTGCTTTAACATGATCAGGCAGATTTTGCTCTTTGAGCCAAGCCTGCCTTCTTATCACATACCCAGTTACAGCAGTCCTGCAAGAGGCCTCCAAAGAATCGAAACCACATTGCAAAGTATGTTTTCCAACTTGTTCAGCTGAATGCAATAAATCCTGTAAATCTTTGTTTTCCACACAGACATTAACATCATTTTCTGTTTAAGCAGTCCCATGATATGCTGTTGATATTTTAGCATATGAAACTGACAGTTTAAAGCCCTGATTGCCAAGGTTGCAAAAGTGTAAACTTTCTTACCCCATCTATCCAGCGCCCTGGAATCTCCATCAGAAGGGGTAGGATTTTTAACAGTAGAAGCCTTAATATGCCCTTGGGACCCTGAGAAATGGTTTCAGGATCTGCAACAGGATTTTTGAAAAGGAATTTGTGGGAGTCAGGAACCCTGTAGTATCTGTCTGGCTTACAAGGAGCTGGAGGCAGAGAATTAGGAGCCATACTAGATATTGAAAAAACATCATCAACAATGTCTAGAACAGGAGGTATAGCTAAAGGCCTATGCTGAGAGGAAGAAGAAAATCCCCAAGTCTCCCTTTAGATTCAGAGAAATCCTGACTTTCCTAGTGGAAATGTTCCCTTAAGGTATGTAAAGTTTCCCCAAAAGGAAAATCCTCAAGGGGAGAAGCAGAAGGAATGGAATATTCTGCATCAGAGTCCTCATAAGTAGGTATAGACAATTCCTGTTCATTAGAAGAGTCAGAAGAAATAGAATGCTGTTCAGAAGATTCATAATCAATGTCTTGCCTAGGCCTCTTAGAAGGGGGGGGGGGGGGGGTTGCTACCCCTGATCAAAGTAATTAAATCTTCAGCCATTTTGATAATTTGTTTTTTAGGCATAGGGGCCTGCACACGTGGCCCAGGCATTGGTTTTTTAGGCATAGGTCGAGATTTTGGCCTTAGCTTTGAAGATGGCATTGGTCTAATATACAAATCTATAGGCCTGAAAACACCCTCAGAAGCCAGTGCCTGCACAGCGGCTCCGGACCCATCCAAGGTAGAGACATCTGCGGGTTCCATAATTGAAGCATCTCGTGGCATACCGGACTCAGAATGGGTCTCAGTATAGCAGGTATCAGGGGCTGTGAAAGCGTCTCACTGAGAACTGGCGAACTGGCTTAGGAGAAGCATCGTCAGCAGTTCTGGACCTTAACGGCCTGTTTCTGTCTTTTTCTTTGCGTTTTTTAGGTATTCCAGTAGTCTGATTGCTAACTGACATTTCTGGATAATTAAACCGTGAGCCAAAATATTTAGAAGCAAAAATGTATCAATGTTTGATAGTGAATTGATTAAATAAAGCACAAAACCGACAGCAAGGTACGTTGTGGTCAAAGCCTAGGCAATTAATGCAGTACAAATGAAAATCCTTATGAGGTATTTGCTTCCCACAAGTAATGCAATTATTAACTTTTACTGACATTGGTAAGGAGCAAGAAAAAGTTTCCCCAACTGGGTACTTAGCTTTTTAGTTAAAGACTTCGGATCTGAAACTCGAAAACGAAAATTTGAGGAGTCGGTCGACTGGCACTTGCGAACTGCTTCTGCTTCGGGCACCGCGCAGCAAGAAAGACTGATGTAATGGCGTCGGCTGAATGTTTTATAACCCTGACGACCTGACGTCATAGAAGAAGGGACAGCAACCGACGCAGGACCCAAGACTTTGTTAATCAGGCCGTCTGAGGGCAACCTGCCAGCAGATTACCCAAATGTAATGACTGCAACAGTGAAACACGAAGAACATCTTCTGATCTGTTGCAGCCACAAACGAGATCTGAGGGAAGCACTAGTGCATCATGAGATAGGGAGTAGGCCACATGCTGGTTGAAGACATTGAGCTTTTGCATTTGGCCAAGTCGGAGCAGAGGTTTGGCACAGAACCCATCAGTGAGAATGAAGGCGAGATAGAACAACTTCACATCATACAGTTATTGGAGAACTAAGACTTGCAGATGGCAGTGCAGAACTTTCCCAACATAATTAACCCTAGTCTTGGCAATAAAAATGAAATGGTCAAAAATGTAAGTGTAAGTGAAACATATACATACTACTTGTCTGTTCCACAGTTCAAGTGTCATTAACTGAGCTTACTTGCTAATGCAATCATGCACTTACATCGACTACATCATTTTCTTAAAGCCACAGACATCATATGGATACCATTTTATCAAGACTCACCCAATGCTATCCTACATCAACTCCCACCCAGTGTGGGATCCATAGTGTCGTTTACAACAGACGGATTGCGAGTCAAAGACAGGCCATTTGAATTATTGTAGGACTGAAGGCAGAGTGCCCATCTACAAAATTTAGCTTGCTTAAACCATAATAATGGGAAATGATCTGTGACAAGCATGAGTTCTCTACCAAGAAGGTAATATTTTAATGAGGATAATGCCCACTTAATTGCTAACTGTTCCTTCTAAAAAGGTAGAGTACTTGGATTTGTCTCTAATTTTCTACTTAAAAATCAAATGGATTGCTCTTCTCTATTAAAGGACTGTGACAAGACCTCCCCTAGGCCATCTTCTGATGCATGAGTACAAACTGTAAAAGGACTACTGAAGTCTGGATAGACTACTGAAGTCTGGCTGTATACTACGTGAACTCAGGCATGAGCTCTCAGCTCCATTAGGCACCCTTATTCAACCAAAGCCTGAGCACCGGCTTTGTCCCAGATGAATGGAGTACTGCCACCGTCATCCCTCTACACAAAGGTGGATCATCCACTGACCCAGGCAATTACAGGCCCATCAGCCTAACTAGCCTGATCTGCAAGGCCATGGAATGAATTATCATGGACCTTATAAACAAGGACATTGGCAACCCCCAAATGCTTGACCCCACACAGTTTGGTTTTGTCACAGGGAGATCACGGTTGTTAAACTTGGTCAAGTTCTTCGAAACAGTCACCAAAGCCATGGTTGAGGGGGAGATGGTGCACACTGCCTCCCTTGACCTAGCCATAGCCTTCGACACTATTCCTCATGCGGGCATAATAGATAAATTCCCCCAGCTAGGCATCAACCCATATGTTATCAGATGGGCAGCTAACTGGCTCACTGACAGAATCCACTTGGTCAAAATTGGGGAAGCCACCTCTAGTAGTAGACCCATAACAAGTGGTGTACCTCAAGGATCAGTCTTGGGGCCTCTACTGTTTGAGATATACTTTTCGGAGGTGCAAGCCAAAACCAGTGGTCTGTGGCTGACCAAGTTTGCAGATGACCAATATGGGCACTGTCTTAAATTCCCCTATTAATGTGAACAACATCAAGAGGGCCTTACCCAAAGTAATGACTGGTGTCAGAAGCATGGCCTCAAACTGAATGCTAAGAAATACATCATTATCCCCTGTGGGGAAAATGGCATCCCCACTAATTATCACATTAATAACATACTAAGCACACGATCAGTCATGAGGGACTTTGGCACCCAGGTTGACAGCAACCTGACTTTTGACCACCATGTTGCCTCCATTGTACGGTGGAAGGCTTTTTACATGGCCCACCTCATAAATAAGGGTATTTCATCCAGGAACAAGGACATCATAACATCCCTGTACTCCCTCCCTTATCAGACCCATTAGCAAGTATAATGCCCCCTTGCCAAGCAAATGTACCTTGCCAAGCAAATGCTGCAGCTGGAGAGACCACAGAGGTTCCTGAATAGGAAAATCCAGGGTCTCAAACACCTATCCTATACTGATAGGCTAAAGCCCTGTCACTCTACTCAGTCTCATACAAGCTGCTCAGAGGTGACCTGTACCTGGCATACAAGGCCATCTCAGACCCAGCCTTGATGAAGTTGCATATCTTTAAGTCAAACTCCCTCACACAACCCGCATGGCAAGGCCTAAACCTGGTCTGTGATATTAGTAGAAACTGTTGGTGGGATAGATTTGTGTCCCAAAGCCTCTCCCCATCTGTGGAATACACTCCCTCTCCATGTCAAGCAGAGTACCTCTCTAGCCCTCTAAGAGGAACCTGTACAACTGGATGGGATACAGAAAATACACCTCTGGGATCCCATCTGTGTCCCTTGTGGGAACATGGGTAAAATTCTTGGCTAGGCTTACAAGGGCTTCCGGGCCAATAGGCTAGTATTATGCTATGAACCAAAGACAGAGTCTGAAGTGCATATTCATTTTGGGTGGTTAAAGGCATTATTTGTCTCTAATCTCCATCTAACCTTAAGGGGCATTCTCCTTTTGTTAAATTTGTAGGAGGGCAAACTACTAAGGCAAAGTGAGGCATGAATTTCTCATAGTACCCACTGACAATAACAATGCCATTACTTGCTCCTTAGTGCAAGGATTGTGCCATTTTAATAACTTCTGTTTTTTCCTTCTGGGGCCCAAAACCCCCTCTACTAATAACATACATCAAACATTTTATTTCCGTCATTCCTAACGTATTGTTTTAGGCATTAAAAGTTAAAGCCCATTTTAGAAAGTCTAGCACAGCCGGGAGCTTAACTAACATAACCGTCTCAATCTTCTGAATATATCATCACAACATCTAGGTGGGCAACAGCATACTGGACATGTGACCCACGGATTCTGTCCACAAGTCTCTGAAAGGTCAAGGGGATACTATGTAGCCCAAAAGGAAGGAAATTGCACTGGAAGGAGCCATTTGATGTTGAGAAAGTTGTTTTATCTTTGGCTTCAGCTGTTACAGAAATCTGTCAGCATCCCTTTTTATATCCTGTACGGTTAAGAATTTTATCATTCTAAAAGTTCATCAACCCTGGGTATTAGGTAGCTGTCAAATTTTGAGATGTTGCTCAGCTTCATAAATTCATTACAAAACCAAGTTGTTCTGTCAGACTTTATAACTAATATTACAAAGCTGTTCCATTTGCTTTTTGACTGTCACCACCATCTTGGGCTTCTGGACCTCACCTTGTACAGATTTTCTCTGCAAATTTGTACAAGGTTTTAAGTTAATCTCTGCCATTAGAATAACCTCAGTGTAATGCAGGAAATTGTTTGTTCTGCAAGCCAACGCTAAAAGCACATCTTTAGTTCTTAACAGAAACTCTAATTTCTTGTTTCTATGGTTTAGACAGTGGGTCATCTACCTGAACTTAAGGAGCAGAGGTTAGTTTCCTTTCTTCACCAAATGCATTAGTCTCTGGCATTAAGCTCACTACAAAACACTACATTTCATTTCATGGATTCAAAATGTCGACGTGGTATATTAGCTCTGGTACTTTTCTAATAGCAAAGAGGAACTATGGTATTAAAAAAAATTCAAATTGCACCCACACTCAAACCACAGCAAATAACCCAAAAAATTGTTTGTTGTAGAATCTAAGGTAACAGAAAGTACAGCTGTGTACATGGACCATAAACATAGATGTTAAGAGTGTATTCACTGTTGCAGTCCTGACTACTGGGATTTCCTGCAGTGAAAGCCCTCAGCTGGCCCCCTATCAATAAACATATTAACCAACTTTTCAATTTCCTCTCGTTATACCTCCTTCTTAGAAATCATACAAGCCAAGCTAACACATTGCCCCATTATTAAGCTTTTCTTACACAGTGACGAAAGCTGTTAAAATCTAAGCATTTGACCTAAAATCCTTAGATATATTCCCAATGGTAGTATCTAAATAACTTACCTCATTTCTATTGAATTGACAAGTAAACTTGAAAAATTCTGTTAAACTGTATCAGAACAATTCCATAAAATAAATACATTCAAAAATCTCAAATAGACTTTATAATATTTAAAATACTCAGAAAAAATAGGCTTTATTTCTGAGCTGTACAAAATCATACTGGCATAAATGGGTGCACTAGCGGTACCCATAGCTATGCCCCTAATTTATCTATAGAGCTCTCAGTCATAATAAATAAAATTCTGGCTTCATTGGATTGATTAGGTGCTAAGGTATTTAAACTCAAGGGGGTGGGATTTTTTTGGAATAGTTCTGATGAAGTCTTGTATTGCACGGACATGAAAGTGCAGCTTGACTTTTAATGTTTTTTAATGCTTTTGAATTAAATTATATACAGCAAATATGGTATTTTTACCATCTTTCCTAATACTTGATTTCTAAGCAAATGAGGCGAATTACTAATGAAAAGTTAACAAAGGGATATTACAACATAGATGAAAGATCAAGTGTTCAAGCCATTTGACTTATCAAAGAACACAAACTCCTTCAAATCAACATTGTAAACGTGTAACAAACCATATGACTGATTTTTATGACGACTTACTTCCAGATGTCCTTACAAAATAAGGTACTTTGGTCCAGAGAGAGGGAATAACTTCAGTGATATGGTAGTCATGTCAATGAACCCAATTCCTAAAGACTTGCCCAGTGTAAGTGACCACTGACACTGACAGCAGATGTTTTGGAATCTGGCCTTTGGGGTATGCCTGCTTGCAGACAGGTCTTACTCCGAAATAAAATCAGTTACACTTAGCTTCAGAATTAGGGCAAACTTGCACAGACAGCAACTCTTTTGGAATCTGGCCGTGTGCCTTAATGCCCACTATGAAAGTCAGGTTCCTATGCCTGTGCCTCTTAGAATAAGTATGTATTTACTGGTCAAAACCAATCCTCAATGTTTCATAATTATAAAGCTTGAACTTATCCTGAATATACCTGTATTAAATAGTAAATAAGTTTTTCCAAAGGAAAACATCTCAGTTTATCATGCAAGTTAACTGCTCGACTTTAAAGCACTGGCACAGTTGGTGCATTACTCCTAACCCAGAGTCCACTGGCTTGGATTTTCTTAGGTATCCCTATTCTGGAAAACAGCATTAACTACCTAATGAAAGCTTTGGCATTAACCTTGCTTAGGGGAAGAACTTCAAAATACTTGGTAGAATAGTACAAAATAACCAAGATCATAGGAGGTTACTAGACTATTGGCCCCGAGACCCTTACAAGTCTAGCCAAGAGTTTAGCCCATGTTTAGACAAGTCAGCACCCAAAGCCCCTGTCCAGCAGGGACACAGGTGGAATCCCAGGGGTGTATTTTCTGTTTCCCATCCAGTTATCCAGGTTGTGCTTAAAAAGGGATGATGAGTTACTCTGTTTGATGTGAAGAGGGAGTCTATTCCACAGATGGGGGATTCTATGGGACACAAATCTGTCCCGCCAACAAGTCCTACTGATATCAAAGACCAAGTTGAGGTTGTGCGTATGGGTTGCTCGAGTGGAGCTTGACTTGCAAATATGCAGCAGTCCCACCAAGCCAAGGTCTGAGACTGCTTTGCATACCACACAGAGGTCACCTCTGAGGAGTCTTTATGAAAATGAGTAGAGTGACAAGGCTTTTGGCCTGTGTAGGGCAGATGTTTGAGGCCCTGGATTCTCCTGGTGAGGAACCTGTGTGGTCAAATCCAGCTGCTGCATGCACTTTGTGAGGTACATGCTGAAGGGGGAGTTGTACTCAATAATTGGCCTTATAAGGGAAGAATACAGGGATATTATGACCTCTTTGTCCCTGGATGAGATACCCTTACTTATGAGGTGGGCCATGTAGAAAACTTTCCGTACAACGGAAGCAACATGGTGGTCAAAAGTCATGTTGCTGTCAACCTGGGTGCCCAAATCCCTCACTACTGACTGTGTACTTCAGACACTGTTATTAATGTGATAAGTGGGAACGTCACTCTCCCCAAAGGGGATGATGATGCATTTTTTGGCATTCAGCTTGAGGGCATGTTTCTGGCACCAGTCATTTGATTGGGTGAAGCACTCTTGGAGGACATCCACAAATGTAGAAACCTATTGCTAAACTTTTTTAAGCTTAGGTGAGGGGCTATTCTTCTAGTACTACAGGCACATATTCATAGAAATCTTCAATTTATCCCCTTATTCCTGGCCTGTAGACTCTTGCTTTAGACTTGGCGGTTTCTAGATACCTCCTCAGTACTTGCCTATGTGCAATTTTCATTAGCAATATTCCAAAAGATTTGGGCACCAACAGATGAAGTACTGTTTCATCTATGTCTTTACATATTCTATGTAGCAACTGTCTTGCAATTTAAAGTATTTAAAGTATGAGTAGGAAGTGAGAACATTTCACTCAGCTTCTTCTCCTACGTCTCTAGCTTTGTATTCCATTGCTCTTTTAAAGTTTATCTGGTTTACCTGAAGGTTGGCCATCTCTGGAGTTTCTTCAGCATCAGCCTGTTATGAAGCAAAAGGCATTCCTTCCTCCCCCACCAATACAGCCACTGCGGTTTGTGTCTCCAACTCTTCTCCTAAGAAAGGCAGCTCATACCAATATTCATTAGAGTTTGGTATTATTACCACCTTGCTTTTTTTCTTTTTCTTATTATTTATAATCCTTTTCTGCTTAGGATTCTTGGTCTTTGACTAAACATAAATATCATTAGGGGTCTATCAAGGCTATGCTCTCTCTCTCTCATACAATTTCCTCTCATTTTTCTTTTCTTCTATAGGCTGCTCTCCCTGGGCACCACCTTCTCATTTTGTTCTCCTTCTCTAGGTTGCTCTCCCTCTGCAAACAGTATTTCAGAAAATTTTGTTTCCTCAGTTTCAGATATTTGTTGCCTACAGTCTACTTTTACTTGCATTTTCTAATACTAATGGATATGCATTTACGACTTAAACGAGGTTCTGTTACTTCCTCTGTTTTTATACCAGTAGAGTCCTTCTTATTGCTAAGTTTCTCATTCTCAACACTCACCTGCTTTTTAGAATTCTTTATTGTGGGGGGGGGGTTCTGTTTTTAGCTTAACATAAAGCTCAGAATTCTGCTTAGGTTACACATCTTCCAGATTTCCTTTCTCTGGAATGTACCCTTTCAGTCAGGGATTCTTTCGTTTCAGTTCCTCTCACCAGCTTTACTTCCTGTTTTGCAATATTTACAAGACACTACAGTTTGAAGCTTCCTTCCTTTTACTGGCAGGCTTTTCTGCCACATGACATATTGTTGTTTTTCTTTTGGCTTTTCCCGGTTAGGGGTCGCCACAGCTGAACCCCGGTCCACTAATGATTGGCAGTAGATTTTTTATGGGTGCTGAGGTGCCAGCTCAACGCCCAACCTTCAACGAAGGCAAGCCCATTCTACGCATGTCTTTCAAATGCCACTCTACCACAGGGAGGACATGCAGGCTCCACACAGAAGGCGCTCCAGCCGAGAATCGAATGGGAGAACCTCTTGCTGTGAGGCAACAACGCTACCGCTGCACCACCGCACCTTAATCTTAAACTGGTGGCCCAATTCTGCAAGCTGATTAAGTGCTTATTTAACTCTGCAATGTCCTTTGAGTAGGTTATCCCTATAGTTCAGTCATCAGTGTACCTAGATAGCCATACATTTGGAAATGTTGGCAAGGGTGAGACGGTACTTGCGTATTATCGCAACCAGATTCCAAATCGGTCATAACTGTGCATTTTATGGACAAATGAGTCATTTTCCTTAATGTCACGAATTATGACCAATTAGTAACCTGGATGCAACATTTCAATGTTCTGTTATTCCTAGTTGAGACGACCTGAGCACCATGTGACCCAAAAGCACTGACGTGTTGTGAGTAGTTTGAGAAAAAAGCAGTAATGCAGTTTGAGAGCTTTCTCTTTAGATCCTTCATATAGTATGTTGGCCCCCGGGAGTGGTACCCTCTCATATGCCTGTTAAAAGACAAAAAGCCATACTGGTAAAGGTTTCATGTTTGTACACATAGTTTTTTCACAGATTTGGGATGGTTTAGGAACAGTCAACCTGCAAAACATTACCGGGGAATGGAACAGCCACAAAATGGCATAGGTTGAAAGGAGAACGTTTATTGGGTGTCAGTGAATGTATTTTCTGCTTCCACTTTTCATTAAAGCAGAAAGAAACACAGCTGTAATCATTTCATAACTACATATTTTTCACAGTGTTTACATCGTCAGGTTGTTCTGGCATTGGGATTCGGAGTCATTAACTCTGTCTTACATTGTCTTGCTGTGTTCCGTTTGCACAGTCAGGTCCATGGCATTTAAAATGCAAATCGTCGCTGAAGGAGGTCAAGGTGGAAGAGGAATTTGGGGCTTACTACTGCTCCTGGGTGATCACACAGTGTCACAGATAGCTGTTTAGTAGCTTTCCCAAGCCCTGCAAAATCAGAAAGAATCGTTTGGCCATAACTTCAAGAATTCTGAGACATTTGCAATCTAGTTGTGATAATACATAAGTACCGTTGAGACTAACATATTAAAGAGAACTGGACCCAAAACAGAGCCTTGAGGGACTCTCCTGTTAGTACACATCCAAGTTGATCTTATTCCCTGAACTGTAACACTTTGTTCTCTCTTGTTTAGCCAGTCTCTAATCCAATTGATAATGTATGCAATTATGTCTACACACGACATGTATCTACCTTTTAAAAGGATCATAGGAGTTTACTAGGCTTATCAACCCCAAAGGTCATTTCAAGCCTAGCCATTTTATCCCAAAGTAACACCATAGATACGCTACTCAATACCCAGAATTACATTTAGTAATGACTGCCCATCTCCAGGAGGATCGTGGGCGCTATCCCTGGTAAGAATTTATGGTGCCCCATCCACTTGCCCGGGTTCCTTGTGAACAGTGCCATACAGGTGCTCTGCTTCACATGAATTGGTAGCCTACTCCAAAGATGAGGCAGTCTCTGGGAGACCAATCTGTCCCTCCAGCACATCCTATTTAAGTCACAAGCCATATTTAGGTCCCTGGAGCAGGTAAGCTCTAATCCTGTTTGATTTACGGATGTGCAGTAAGTTCATTAGGTTTGGGTCTGAGATTTTTCTGTAAGCCAGGTACAATTCTCCACTAAAAACTCCATTTGATACAGAGTATAGTGGCAGGGACTATAGTCAGTCTGTGTAAGGCATGTGCTGGAGTCCCCCTTGATCTTCTTTGTTAGAAACCGCTGAGGTCTCTCCATGCTGCAGGTGCTTTGTATGGTACATACTGAACAGGGTATTATACTCAATTATGGGCCTGATTAGTGCTGAGTACAGAGGGGTTATAACCTCCTTTGCTCTTGAGGCTATGCCTTTACTAATCAAGTGTGCTATGTAGAAAGCCTTCTTTACCACTGTAGATACATGGTGGTCAACGTTAAGGTTGCAGTCAACTTGTGATCCCAGATCCCTTAACACTTCTTGGGTACTTAGGGTATTGTTGTTGATTTGACAGAGTGAACGAAGAAGAAGTTATGTCTTACCATAATGTTCCATCTGTATTGTTGATCCTCGTTCAGTCATTACGTATGGGTATTGGTTCCGAACTCAGAACCGAGCCAGCCATCTTTCAAGCTCATGTCAGCTGCAAACTCTTGAGCTAAATTCTTACCCATAATTCCCATCTCCCTGTTACCTCAGATTGAGTTTGCAAGTCCAAAGAAGGTAGAGGCTAACTCTGGTCAAATGACCTAAGAGAACCGGATGGTGAGATCCACTAGAAGCCACAGGAGGGGGAAGGAGGGAGGGTCGTAATGACTGAACGAGGATCAACAATACAGATGGAACATTATGGTAAGACATAACTTTTTTATCTGATATTGTTAATCCTCGTGCATTCCTTACGTATGGGACAGAGTCCCCAGCTACCTCTATTCCTGGGAGGCTCTCATGGAAGGACATTCCTGAGCACCATAGAACCAAAAGATGTTCTTCCCCTGGAGGCCAAATCCAATTTGTAATGACTGATGAAGGTATGAGGCGTGGCCCAAGTTGCAGCTGCACAGATGTCATGTAAAGAAGCCCTGGCATGGAAGGCAGCAGAAGTTGCCACCGATCTTGTCGAATGAATCTTCATGGTAGTAGGCAAAGGGATATTACGTTGTGTATAAATGAAGGTCACACAGTCTTTCAACCATCTAGCTAATGTGACCTTAGCAACAGCAGATCCTAATCTAGGTCCAGAATAGGCCAAAAATAATTGGTCAGATTTACGAGAGGACCTAGTCCTGTTCAAGTAAAAGCGGATTTGCCTGTGAATATCTAAGGGTATGTAGGCAATACTCTCCTCTATTTCAATGATGGGGAAAGAAAACTGGCAATTCAATGGTTTGATTAATGGACATTTCAGAGATCACTTTTGGCAGAAATGAAGGATTAGTTCTCAAAGACACTATCTCTATGAAAAATCAAGTATGGACTCTTGATGCATAAAGTTTGAAGCTCAGAAATGTGTCTGGCAGAAGTAATGGCGACCAAAAACAAGGTTTTCCATGACAAATATTTGAGGTCGCAAGAAGCTGGTTCGAAGGGTGGCATTGTCAGAGCTTGTAGAACTGACGACAGGTCCCATGGCTGAATAGGTTCTCTAAAAGGGGGCTTCAAATGATTCACACCTTTTATGAAGGTCTTGCATAATTTGTGTGACATAAGAGAGGAGTCTTGGACACCCTCATGGAAATTAGATATTGCAGCCAAATGAACTCTAATGGTAGAGGCCGATAGACCCGATTGAAATAGGCCGGCCAGATACTCTAGTATTATCAACACCGGCGGTGAGAAGGGATCTACTTGTTTTTCTTTTACCCAACAGGTAAATCTTTTCCACTTGCTTAGATAAGTAATTCTAGTGGAAGACTTATGAGATGCAATGAGAATGTCCCGTACTGGTAAAGAAAGATCATTCTGCCTGGCAATCAAGGGAATTGGAGGAGCCAAGCTGTGAGCTTCAGGCTGTCCAAGTTGGGATGAATCAGGTTCTGTGGATGCGAGATCAACTCCGGGGTTGGATGGAGAATCCATGGTTGATCTAGCAGGTGAGGCCAAAGGAAGGGGAACCAAATCTGCCAAGGCCAATATGGTGCTATGAGAATCACCTTGCTCTTCAACTGATGGGCTTTCTTCAGAAACTGGGGAATGAGGGGAAAAGGTGGGAATGCATAAAGAAGACCCGAGGGCCAATCGTGGACGAGACGTCCCTGGGTGACTGTCCCGGAGGGGGAATCAGGGCGAAGTAGTTGCTGCATTTGTAGTTGGTCGGGGATGCAAAGAGGTCACAGCAAGGACGGCCCCAGCGGTGGAAGATCTCCGCCACTATGAAGGGGTTCAGGGACCACTAGTGAGGTTGTAGAATGCACCTGCTGAGTCTGTCTGCTATCATGTTGGAACTCCCGGGAATGTGCGTTGCTAGAAGAAAACGGTTGGTAGCCATCGTCCATTGCCATATCCTCATGGCCTCTCGACAAACGGGGCAAAGATTTCGTTCCACCTTGTTTGTTGATGTACCAGACCACCACCATGTCGTCTGATTGAATCGCAATCATCACAGATGGCAGCAGGGGATGGAATGCTTGCAACGCCAGAAGCACCGCCCTCAGCTCTAGAACATTTATATGCATTTGGGCCTCCAATTCGGACCAAGTGCCTGGGACTGTCTGTCCCTGACATAGCCCCCCCCCCCAATCAGGGGAGGCGTCCGTGGTCACTGTAGCCTTGGTTTGTTGGGGGGTGAAGGGGCGAGACCATTGTGACAGGTTGTGGGTCATCCACCAATTTAAATCCTGTTTGCACCTGTGGGTTACACGAATCTTGGCTGAAAGAGGATGCTGAAAAGGATACCAGTGGGTGAGCAGTAGCCATTGTAGAAGCCTCATATGAAACCCGGCCGGGGGAACAATGGTGATGGAGGCTGCCATGGAACCCAGCAGCTGTAGGACAGAGTGAGCTGTACATTTCTCCCTTGAAAGGATTGGGATCAGTTGTTGCTTTATCCTTAGAATTTTGTGCTCTGGAACGGATGCTCTGCAATTCTTTGTATCCAAGATGACCCCTATGAATTCTGTGGACTGAGATGGGGTGAGATTGGATTTCTGCCAGTTTATGGTTATGCCGAGCCTTTCTGCAGCGAGGAGAGAGTATGCCAGGGCTTCTTCCAATAGATGTCTGGTGGGGGCGGAAATGAGCCAGTCGTCTAGGTATGGAAACACCTGGAATCCTTGTAGTCGCAAGTGAGCTGTGACGACTGTCATTCACTTTGTGAACACTCTGGGGGCTGTAGAGAGTCCGAAAGGCAATACTCTGAACTGGCAGTGACTGGCTCCCGCACAGAAGTGCAGAAATCTTCTTGATGGCCTGTCCACTTTTATGTGGTAGTACGCCTCTTGAAGATCTATCGAGCACATCAAATCGTCTTTTTCCAAAAGTGGGAGGATAGACTGTATTGCGACCATCCGGAATTTCTGTATTCTCACAAACTTGTTAAATACATTGAGATCCAAAATTGGTCTCCAGTCCCCGGTTTTCTTTGGCACCAAAAATAGTCGAGTAGAATCTGGATCCTATCTGGTCTGGAGGGACTATTTGGATGATTCTTTTTCTTAGCAGCTTTTCTATCTCTAGTGCTGCTTCTTCCCTTTCACTGGGTGGAATGTCGGGAAGGTTTTTTGAAGGGACAGGACAAAGATCTAAGGGGATATGATAACCTTTAGTTATAATCCTTTGTACCCAAGAATCGGTGGTGATGGTTAGCCAGGCAGAAGGGTACAAGGAGAAACGACCCCCAACCACCTCGAGAGGAAAGGAGTTGGGCCGCTCTTCAGGAGCGCTGGTAGGATTGGCCAGGAAGAGAGTCCCTGGAACCCTGGTCACGCAAACCCCCTCTGCCCCGAAAGGGGAGTCTTCCCTGCGAGTTTCTGCCTCTGCCTCTAGGGGAGAACTCAGCCTGTGTGTCACGGAAAGGACCCTGAGATTTCTTGAACCATATCTTCCCACTCTTGGTTTTGGGAGAAAGCATGTTGAGGGGAAGAATAACGGACACCTACGGCAGAAAGGGTCTTACCGTCCAGTTCACATCTGGCCAGTGTAATTTTAACTTTGGGTCCAAACAACAAAGAGGCCTCAATGGGAGCGTTAAGAAAAGGAGCCTTAAAGGGTTCTGCGAAATTGCACAAGCGCATCCAGGCTTGTCGTCTCAAGACCACAGCTGAATAGAAAAAAAGTCCAAGTAGCCACTACAACCAAAATGAAATGAATCCAAAAGGCTACTAGCGGAATCACAAAGACGCTGGAGACGTGAATAAATTCCACACTTTTAATGAAGGTTTAGCGCTTTCATCTAGTACAACTAGACTTCATCAGAACTGCAATTAAATAAAATAACACCATTTAAATAGTAATAAGTACATATCAACACCAATAAGATACACGTATTTAATCCCAGCCCATTTCCTATGTCATCACTTCCTCAGAAAAGGGAACTGGTTTGAAAAAATATATACATGCACAATGCAATGAAAACACCTTAAAAACATTAAAAGTTAAAAAATTAAAGAATTAAAAACTTGAAAAAGACCCTCCAGTACATGAAATAAATAACATGGAAATTGAATTGTTATAGTAAACATTATTGAAAATATACAAATGAATACATATTTTGCACCATTAAAATTAATATGTATACCTATTATTAACAAAAAACTGGAATAGAACAATTCCCATCCCTATCAAACACATATCCTAGCTTCTAGGATGGGCTTGATAGATATGCTGTCATTAATGCCAGGCCTTACTGTGGCATTTAAAGTTATTTGCCACTTTACCTCTCTCTCACTTAATAATACCTTCAGGTTTCCACCCCTAGGATTAAGATATAATACATCTAGTATAGCAAATCTGAAGGTTTGGCATCCTGGACTATCCCTAACATGTCTATATAAAGCATTATTGACATCACCCTTTCTAATAGCATACAAATGGTCGTATATCCTATTTTTCAAATGCCGACCAGTTTTTCCTACATAAAATGCTGGACAGTTATCACATAAAGTGAAATAAATGACATTCTTGGTTTGACAATTTCCTTTCATAAAATAAATCCTATTCTTACTCTGATTTTTAACTTGTATGGTAGGTTCTTCCAGAATAGCAAAACAATAATGGCATCTCCCACATTTTACAGTTCCTGTCCTTTTATGCTGATTATGTTTAACTCTTGTATATAATTTGTTTTCCAAATTCTGTCCAATCTTATTTACAAATTTGGGGTGTTTACCTACATGCTCATATATCACAGAGTCACTTTTTAACATACTCCAATTCTGGAAAATAACATTTTTAACTGCAGATGTATGTGCATTGTAGGGTACAACAAAAGCCCTATTAAATTCTTTACTTGTATGAGCATTGTCTGTGTGTATTTCATTCAATGTTCCATGCCCTAATAGGGGTTTATATGTCTTCCCCCCATTCATTTGAAACATACATAACCACATCATCCACCATCTTACTAGGATATCCTCTGTCTTTAAACATAGTACCTATGAATTTCATTTGTCGTACCATGTCCGAATAATCCGAGGTCATGCGGGCTGCCCTGATGCACTGTCCTTTAACTATATTTTTCTTCAAATGGTAAGGATAACAACTGCTGTACTGCAAATATGAATTGCTAAACATGTCCTTTCTAAAAATCTGAGATTTGAAACCACAGGGGGTATGCGTAATGAGTGCGTCTAAATAAGGAAGCTCCCTTGTACTGATATTATATGTAAATCGCAAAAATGTGCTAGTTGTGTGCAAATAATTAACAAATTCCTGCACATTTTCCACGTTGCCATCCCAAATCATAAAGACGTCATCCAAAAATCTAAAGTAACCCCTTAATATGCTGCATCCATACACTCTTGAATACAAATTAATTTTGAACCTGAACACGCTGCTCTAGCTGCTCCTTCTGATGCGTGAGATATCAGTCACATGGAGGAGTTAGATATTGACTCAATGGTGGCCAGCTGAAAGGCCACTTCGTCACGGACCTCATCAGACACGGCACCAGCCAAGGTTTCAAAGAGCTCGGAAATCAAATCTCTTTGAAGCCTTGTAAAGTGTGCCATATAATTCAGGGACCTGATAGCAAAGGTCGCTGATGCAAAGGTGCGCTTCCCTACCTTGTCCAGTGCCCGGGACTCTTTGTTAGGTGGGTGGACAGTCTGGCTTTCTTCTTCCGCCAGATCTTTTTGGTTGCGGCCGCCACCACCAGAGCATCCACAGGAAGACCTTTAGACCAATGGGGATCCGTAGCAGGAGGGGACAAAATCTTATCTGGCCTCCGGGGAATAGCCTAGACGGTGTCAGGAGCCTTCCACGCATGTTGCACGATGAGCCGCATAAGTTCATCAGCAGGTGGAGTAACCCAGGAGGTAGGGGGCCGGGCGCAAAAAGCCTACAGGAATACAGACTCCTCAGAGGTAGGATTAGAGGGCTGCCAGTCACCTCTCTGTTTAAGGATTTCGAGGATATCACCAAAGGATACCTCAGAGGGTGACCAAAGGGATCCTTCCTCCTCAAAGTCTGTGTCTTCAGTGAGGGACTCCTCTGTGGAGTCCATGTGCTTCCTCTTACACAAACTTTTCTGGTGAACTTCCTCAGAGGGAGAAGCTGGGGAAGACAATGGAAAGGGGGTTTTCTGTGGGAATATGTCCTGAGGCCCTTGCGCCCGGTGTCCACTAAGTGCAACTTGTGAACACAGTGGACCAGAGGAGGGCGGGAAAATAGACAGCACAGTTTCACCAGCAGAAGCCAGAGCCTTCTCTATCAGTTGGAAGGCTGGTCACATGAAGAGGGGTGAGTGTCCAGGACAGGGGTCACCCCTCCCCTGAATGGCTCAGCCTGCCGACCCTGAGTCCCCGGATGGCTGTGAAACAACAAATTACGCACGACACAACTATCATCCTGGGTCGTAGCAAAACTCTCCTGCCACGAAGGCAACTGCGGTTCCTTAGTGAGATCCATAAAGGGAACCATAGAGGGGGAAGACTGTGCTACATCAATGGACTTCAAAGGCAATGAAGGAGGAGAATAAGAAGGGGTCTTTGGCGATGGGTGATCACCTCCCAAGGAAGGATAGGTCCTGGGGGGGTGGGACACCTCTGGCCAGAAGCACTTGCTCCAGAAGATGCAAGACATCGTGTTCGGAAAGGCTTCTAGTGGACCTCATGGAGACTGATGGAGAAACAGGTCTGTCCACAGAAGAAACAAGCTCGGTGCCCACCTCATCAGTCCGCACTGAGAACAACGGTGCCAAGAGAGACTGGACTACAGGTGTTTGCACAGAGGAAATCATCAGTGCTGAGGTCACGGTCTGCACTGACAAAAGGATCGGTGCCGAAGTGGTAGCCGCTACCGAAGATGGAACAGACAAAATTGGTGCCAATAACTGAGCTGTCAGTTCCGAGAAAGATGTCGGAGCCGACGTGGTCAAAGTCTGCGCCGACTGAACAGTCTGTGCCGGTGTAGTAGTTGCAATAGTCTGAACTGAGGAGCCCCTCGGTACCGATATAGTAAAGGCTACAGGAGAAGACGGAGCCGAGATCACTGGCGGCGTAGAAGGTCTAGGTACCGAAAGCACTGGGGTCGACTGAGTGAGCTCCGAAGCAGAAACTTTAGCCTTCTTAGGTCTTGGTTGGCGGGAGTCCCCAGCCGGGGACGAAGGCAAAGACTTGGCCTTAGGAGGATCATCCAAAATTTTCTTAAGGGCTCTAGGAGGGGTTGAAGCCTCTGACCCAAAAATAGCCTCTGAAAAGGGAGATTTGAGAAGTCCCTTCAGCAACAACTTATTTTTCCTTTCAATCAAAGTTCTATTGGAAAGATTTTTACAAATACCACAGGGCGGGTCAATAGATAAGTGGTACACACCCAAGCAATAAATGCACAAAGAGTGTGCATCTGATGTAGGTAATTTGCGTCCACAATCACACCTTTTAAATCCTGGACTACCTTTTTTGTCTGCCATAATAGAAAAGGTGACAGAAAATAAAAGAAGTTATGCACTCACCATAACGTTCCATGTGAGTTGTTTATCTTGCCTTTATTCTCACTGATGGGTTCGGAGCCGATCCTCGGCTCCGACACGGCCGTTAGCAAAGCTCAAGGTTTGCCAGTAGCTCGAGACCAAGCCCCTTATCCCATGATGCACTGCTGGAATTACCTCAGATCATGTTTGCTGCGTGTATATATACCCCTGCAAGGGGTGCACTCCCCAAGAAGGAAGAAGTATTGAACAACCAGGATGATACTACCCTCTAGGGTCAACTGTCAGCCAAGGAGGGGGATGGAGGGAGGGACGTGAGAATAAAGGTGAGATAAACAACTCACATGGAACATTATGGTGAGTACATAACTTCTTTATGTGAAGTTGTTAAATCTCACCATTTATTTTCACTGATGGGTAGCGTCCCTAGCACCCGCAATCCTGGGTGGCTCACGGGAGTACATTTTTCAGGACCGTAGAACTAAAAGAAGACCTGTCCCTGCAAGCCTTATCCACTTTGTAATGAGTGATAAAAGTATAAGGCTTAGACAAAGTGGCTGCAGCACAATGTTATCAAGGGGCAATTTGGCTTGAAAAGCAGAAGATGTAGAAACGGCTCTGGTTGAATGAACCTTTACTTTGTGTGGCAAGGGGATGTTAGCAGTTGCATGAACAAATGAGATACAATCCGATAACCATTTTGAAAGGGTTGTTTTAGCCACTGGTCTACCTTTTCTGGCCTCCGAAAAGGATACAAAAAGTTGATTGATTTCCTAATATCCTTAGTTCTATCAAGATAAAATCTGAGCTGTCTGTGCACATCAAGTTTGTGCAGCATGTATTCTAATTTGTTGGAATGGTTGGGAAAAAAGACTGGCAACTCAATGACCTGATTGATATTAGACTCAGAACAGACTTTAGGCAAAAAAGGAGGGGTTTGTTCCGAGAGATACTTTATCAGCATGGAAAATCATATAAGGAGGTCTGATAGATAATGCTTGAAGTTCTGACACTCTGCGGGCAGAAGTAATGGCCGCTAGAAAAATAGCTTTCCAGGACAAAAATTTGAGATCACAAGATGATGCTGGTTCGAAGGGGGGAAAAATTATTTGAGACAGCATAAAACTCAAATTCCAGGGAGAATAAGGGGTTTTGACAGGAGGCCTCATGTGAAAAAACACCTTTGAGAAAAACCATAGATAACTTATGAGCCATAACATTTAACCCATCCAATCCAAAGTGGAAATTAGACATAGCGGCTAACTGAACCCGAACTTTGGCAGCTGCTGCTCCTTCCTTAAAAATCATTGTCAAAAACTCTAAAATGGATGACGAAGAAGCTCGAAAAGGGTCAATTTTTTTGCATACTGGCCCAAATGGAGAACCTTTTCCACTTACTGCACTACAGTTTTCTGGTGGATGGCATATGAGAAGACAATAGAATTTGTCTTGTGCCATCTTACAGTGAATGAGGCCTGGCTATTTGGGGAAGTGGATCATCCAAGCAGTCAGCTTTAGAGACTGCAGTGAAGGATGGAGGTCCCCTGATGGGTATGTCAGGAGGTCTGGAACTGGGTCCAGGATCCATGGACCCTCCAACAGATGATGGTGAAGAAAAGGGAACCAAATCTGTCGAGGCCAATGGGGGGCTATAAGGATAACAGTCCTTCCCAGCGACTTTGCTTTCTGTAAAAACCTGGGTATCAATTGGAATTGGAGGGAATGCATATAGGAGACCCGGAGGCCAATCGTGTACAAGTGCGTCTCTCTGGGGATGTCCCAGAGGTGGTATTAGGGCAAAGTAGCTTCTGCATTTGGTATTGATGTGACTGGCAAACAGGTCGCAGCAAGGCTGGCCCCATTTGTGGAAAATCATGTCCGCAACATGTTGGTTGAGACACCACTCATGAGGCAACAGGATTGCCCTGCTCAGCTTGTCCGCTATCATGTTGGATTTTCCCGAGATGTGCATTGCTAACAAAGTGCTGGAATGACACAGCCCACTGCCATACTCTGATGGCTTCTCGACAAAGGGGGTAAGACTTGGTTCTGTCCTGTTTGTTGAAGTACCAGACCACTGACATATTGTCTGTCTGAATTGCAATTGTCCCTAGAGGAAGAGAGTCCTGAAAGTACTGCAACGCCAGAAGTACTGCTCTCAACTCCAGAACATTGATATGCAGATGTGACTCTTGATCCGTCCATGAGCCTTGGGCAGTCTTTCCCTGAAAATGCCCCCCCCCACCCTATCAGGGAAGCGTCCGTGGTCACAGTGGCTACTGGGAGGGGGGGGGGAGCACAAAGGGTCGTCCTATTGTGACATGAAGAGATGTCAAGCACCACCGAAGGTCCCTCTTGCAAGAGTTTGTGATGAGAATCATATGGTTCATTGGCAATTTCTGGTAAGACCACTGAGCAAACAGGAGCCACTGAAGAATTCGCATATGCATACTTGCGAGTGGAATGGCTAGAATTGCTGCCGCCATCAAAGCTAGTACCTTCAAGACCTCTGCGGCTGTAGCTCTGTTCTTCGACATCAATGAGTTGACATGTTGGCGAAGAAGTGAGACCCTTTTAACTGGAAGACGTGCAGTGGTGGTTGAGGTATCCAACTCTGCTCCTATAAAGACTGAATGTTGCGATGGCGACAAGGCAGACTTTTCGAAGTTGACTGTAATATCTAAGTGGTGGCAGAGTGTCAGAGTAGATCGTGTTGCCTGAATCAATTGATGCCTGGTGGTGATGGTAAAGAGCCAATCGTCTAGATACGGAAACACCTGGAATCCTAGAAGCCTCAGGTGAGCCGTGACCACTGCCATGCATTTGGTGAACACTCTGGGGGCTGTAGTGAGACCAAAGGGCAGGGCTCGTAACTGGTAGTGATTGGCTCCCAGCCAGAAATGCAGGTGATCTCTGGAGTGTCTGCCCATCTTTATGTGGTAGTACGCATCCTTGAGATCGATAGAGCACATCCAATCGCCTTTCCCTAGAAAGGGAAGAATGGCCTGAAGCGTGACCATTCGGAACTTCTCTTTTTTTTACAAATTGGTTGAGTCTACTGAGGTCCAAGATAGGTCTCCATTCCCCTGTTTTCTTTGGAACCAAAAAGAATCTTGAGTAAGTTCCGAATCCTGTTTAGTCTGCTGGGACTGGCTGGATGACTCTTTTTCTAGCAACTTGCGGACCTCTATAGTTGCTTGTTCCCTGAGACTGGGTGGAACATCCAGGATTCTGTTGACAGGACTGGGAGGGGAAGAGAACGGTATGAAATACCCTCTGGAAATTATGCTTTGTACCCAGGTATCGGGATGTTATGCTTAGCCAGGCTTCTGGGTACAAAGATAAGTGACCCCCGACTGCCTCCAGAGCCGGACAGCCAGGTCTCCTTTCAGGAGCGCTGGAAGGGCTGACCAGAGAACTGGCCTCTGTCACCCTGTTGTTGCAGACCCCCCCGCCACATGGGCGGCGTCTTCCATTATAACCCCCTCCTCTGCCTCTAGAGGGGGTTTCGCCATGTGTGTCTTGAAAGGCTCCCTGTGCTTTTCGGAACCACATCTTTCTGCCCTTAGGTAGGGGTAGAAAAATGGACTCTGAAGGCAGATAGAGTCTTGCCTTCCTGCTCACACCTGGTTAGAGTTTCCTTTATCTTGGGCCCAAACAGGGATGAGCTATCAAATGGGGTGTTGATAAAGGAAGACTTGAAAGGCTCCGCAAAGGAACAGAGATGCATCCAGGCTTGTGTATGCAGAGCAATGCCTGAACTAGCGGCTCTACTCGAAACATCAGCTGTGTAAGATATGAGACGCATGGACGAGTTCACAATTGAGTTTAGGATAGTGAGCAGGGTGTTGACTTTGTCGGCAACCCCTGCAGCTACCGTGCCCTGGAGAGCATCTCCTAGCTCTTTCAGATCTCTTTGTAGTTGTAAAATGGGTTAAATAGTTCAGTGATTGAAGGGAAAAAGTCGCTGAACTAAACATGCATTTCCCATATCTATCCATGATCCTGGAATCTCTGTTAGGAGGATGGATAGATGAGGATATCTCAGACGTTTCCTTTTTGGTGGCTGCCGCCACCACCATGGCATCAACAGGCACTCCCTTAGTCAAAAAAGCTTTGTCCACTGGGGCAGAGATGAACTTATTTGGTTTCCGAGGGACAGGTTCCATGGCCTCCGGAGACTCCCACGCCTTACAAGAGATCAGCTCCATGAGCTCATCATAAGGCGGAGACACCCAAGAGGTGGAAGGTTGAGACCCGAAAGCCTTCAAGAGCACTGAGTTATCTTCAGTAGGGCTTTTGGACTGCCAACAACCCCTCTGATTAAGGATCTCTAATATCTCTGCAAAGGAGATATCCTCAGAGGGGGATCGAGGGGACCCTTCTGACTCATCCAAGTCAGTGTCAGATGTCAAAGACTCTTGTGGGGAGTCTAAGTGCCTCCTCTTGCACAGTCTCTTCCTGGGTACCTCCTCAGTGGGGGCATCTGGGGAGGCCTCGGAAGAGAAGGGGGCGCCCTGTGCGGCTACTTGAGGCTCAGGGTCTCTATTCTTGGATTGACCGGTAGAAGCAGGAGCGGACACAGGTGCTTGAGGAGAGGAGGAAGCCAGACCTGATGCTGATGATGTCTTTGGAGACAGGGCCCTCCTCGTGGCATCGAACGCACCATGGCTCCAACGAGAGGGGGTAGACAGATCCGAAGGGACTGTCCGATCCTCTCGCACCGAGGCCATGGGCTCCGAGGTAGGAGCTGAGCTCATCAGAGCTAAAGTCCCGACAGGAAGAGAGTCGGCACCGACAAATCGGTACAACTATCCTCTCTGGACCAGACAGGAGAGTGTCGGCTCCTAGAGTCCCCAGTCGGCGTCGAAGACGTCTGAGTAGATGGAACTGATAACACCAGAGCAGCTCTCGACTCCACAGGCTCAACAACCATGAGGTCAGGCTCCTCCGGCTCCGAAAGTCCAGTATGGCTCGGAGGAGGAGCAGTCAAGTCCGGGTTAATGGTCTTCGGTTCCGATGAAGGCATCAGAGCCGACAACAATTTGGTAAGGCCTGGTGCCCGTAAAAGCTTCTGCACCAACTGGTCCATATCCAGATCGGAGACACTGATAGAAGACTTCGAGGAGTGCACTGAGGGTGTTGATTGGAGCAGAGGAGATGAGGGAATCTCAGAAACCGGCTCCAAAGCTGAGAGCTGTCTCTGAACAGAAGGGACACTCGGTTCTGAAGGCAGTGGAACCCATGACCCTACACACTCCATTTTTTTAGCCTTTTTAGATAACTTGGAGTCACCTGAAGTCTTGGATGACTTAGAGAATTTACTAGCACCATCTTGGTCACCCAGTGCTTTAAGTAAACCCCTATCCACCAATTTCCTCCTCCTCTCAAAGTACACTGGAAGAGAAGGAGTGACAGATGCTACAAGAGTCTTGGAGGTGTAATGCCCCCAGACAATAAACACATTGAACGTGCCCATCAGTGACTGATATTTTTTGTCCACAATCTGGACATTTTTTGAAGCCAGATTTAGGATGTGGCTTCTCTTTCTCATCAGACATCTCTTTTTAAATATAGACAAATTTAAACAATGGAAAAAACACACTCAAGAAACTATCTAAATAACTACTGACTAAGATAGTTAAATACAAGGCCAACTACTAGGCCAACTCTATAGAAAAAAAGCAAGCCAACACAGGGCACTTATCTAAATCTAAATCGAAATATATATATATATATATATATATATATATATATATATATATATATATAAACTATCCTAACAAGAAAGTCAAGAAAAAGTTTTTAAAACTTGCAAATAGATGAATCTATCCAATAAAATTGGTCCGAGCTGTCTGGAACACCGAGATCTGTGCCACGGCAAACTAGATCTGAGGTAATTCTAGCAGTGCATCATGGGATAAGGGGCTTGGTCTTGAGCTACTGGCAAACCTTGAGCTTTGCTAACGGCCGTGTTGGAGCAGATGATCGGCTCCGAACCCATCAGTGAGAATAAACGGCGAGATTTAACAACTTCACATGGTACCAGCAATGGTACGAAAGAATACCCAAAGGTAATGAAGAAAAGGAAGTGATTACCAATGATGGCAAGGGAGAAAATACCTTGCGGTAAAAAGAAAACTCAAGGAAATATGGTCGCTAAATGCGATAAGGTAAGAGACAACAAATTTGAAGCTTTTCAGACAGAAAGGTTATAGAACAGACTAGTTTGACAACAAATATCTATACTTAGCTCAAGAGAAGCAGCTTGACACGACCGAATAGCAACGCAGCAAACAAAATCTGGGGTAACAGGGAGAGGGGAATTATGGGTAAGAGTTTAGCTCGAGAGTTTGTAGCTGACATGAGCTTGGAAGATGGCCGGCTCGGTTCCGAGGTCAGAACCGATACCCATACGTAAGGAATGAACGAGGATTAACAATATCAGATCATTGTTTGTGCCAAAGGGAATGATGATGCATTTCTTTGCATTCAGTTTGAGACCGTGGCTAATACACCAGTCATTGCTCTGTTTAACACCCTCCTGGAGTATACTGGCATCATTTGGAGATTCAGTAATTGCACCTCGTTTGCAGTCATCTGCAAGCTTGGTCAGCCACAACCCGTTAGTTTTGGACTGAACTTCTGAGAAGTATGGACTGAACTTCTGAGAAGTGTATCCCAAACAGTAGGGGGGGCCAGCACTGACCCTTGTGACACCCCACTAATGACAGGTCTGCTGGTTGATGTGGAAATCACCCACTTTGATAGTGTGTGCCAGTTTGTGAGCCAGCTGGCAACCCATCTTACAAGCATGGTGTTTACATTCAGTTTGCCAAGTTTAACAGTAATGCCAGAGTGTGGGATTGTGAAGAAAGCCTTAGCTAAGTATGCTGTGTGCACAGATTTACCCTCGCCAATGGTCCTGGTCACATTTTCAAAGAAATCCACCAGATTTAACTGCCCTTGACAAAGCTGAACTGGGTTGGATCCAGGGGTTTGGAGGTTGCCCATGTCTATTTATGAGGTCCATAATGACATGTTCCATGGCCTTACAGATGAGGCTGATCAGACTTATGGGTCTATAATTACCCGGGTCTGTTATTGGGCCACCTTTGTGGAGGGGAATTAACTGTTGTTGTTCTCCATTCCACAGGAACAAAGCCAGTGATTACGCTGCGATTAAAAAGGGTACTGAATGGTGATGCTGGTTCATGTTCTAGCCTGTTTAGAATACAGCCTGGGATGTCGCATAGTCCCATATAGGCTGTGTTTTTTAATGACCTACTCTTTAGATATGCAAGGTGGGGGTGGGGTGGGGGAGTTTGAGGCAAGGTTTGTGATAAGTTTGGAGTGGATACTGGAGTGAATTTTTCACCAAACATACCTGCTAGCATGTCTGCCATCTCTGCGGGGTCACTGTGTGATACCGTTAGTCACTATTTCAGCACATGCTTTGGTCCTACCGTTTAGGCTACATATGTCGCTGTACAAGGCCTTAAGATTATCCTTGGCTGTGCTTGCTAAGTTTTTCTCAAAGATGCCCTTAGAGGATTTGACATGTCTTATTTTCCTGTTGAGGCTGAGGAGGGTGCTTTTCCATAGTTGGGGTCTCGTCTTAGTTTTTTTTTTTTTTGGACAGCAACCTTTTGTGTTTGTTGTAAAGTTCGTTGATGCTGGATGTCCACCATGGCGGCTTGTCTTTACTTGGGGGTTCTGGTACAGTGAAAGTCTATACACTTATGCAAGTGACTGTATAGTGCTTTAGTGTAGGCTTTGGTGTAGTTACCACTTCCACCTGGGCCGGGGCTTGGAATGCATTTATACCTTCCCCTAGAAGGGTATAGTTTGCCTGGAAGCTTTTTGTCTTACTTTGCCCTTTGTGAGTTCTGCTGTTAGTGCTAGCTCGAAGGTGGCTGATTTGTGGTCATATTTAATTAATGAGGGTCCAACAGTTGCAGCTGTGCATCTGTTTGTCATGTCCGAGAGGACCAGATCTAGTAGGTTTGTTCCTCTTGTCGTGGTATGAACAATTTGTTCCAGGGCATTTGCTCTAGTGAGTTAGGGCTAGAGTAGGTTTCCCAGTTGATGGTGGGATAATTGAAATCCCCCATAACCAGAGTGTTCAGGGATATTTGGATTGACTCCAGTTTAGTCAAGAAGGCTTCATGTGCGTCATGACCCATTGAGGGGGGATCGATAACTGGCTATGACTTGAATGGAGGTCTTACCCTCAGTAAACTGAACTTGGAGTAAGATAGAAACACCGCCTCCTTTGGTTCTCATGTTCGTTTTACTGTACGAAGGTGTGAAAGGCACTGTAGCCTTGCAAGGTCGGGGTACTCTCTGAGGCCTTGAACCAGGTTTCTGTGACGGCACAGACATCTGCATCTTCCAGTGATAGAAGTGCTTCCAGGTTGTGCAGTTTTTGGTTTATGCTCCTAGCGTTTAGTAACATGACCCTATTTTGTTATGACTGGCAAATTTCACATTGGTAAGTTTGAGACCTTACCTAAAAAAGGCACCATGGGGGAGGCAAGAGCCTTTGCCAACAGCCAAAAGCCTAGTGGTGCTAGGTGCAAACCATCTCTAGCAAAGCAGCGAAGTTTGTCGACCATGACTTCCCAGGCTGACAGAAACTGGATCCCCATTTGAATGATACCACAAACTAAGACCATTATTGAAATTGATCACTTTTTGAATATACTGTGGCATCATTCTAGGTGAGGGTAGTATGCTTCCCAAGGCTAGGGACATACCTGCCTGGGACACATACTCAGAGCTCAATCATGTCTTCATACAGTCCAGTGAGGTACATCTCAAGCTGTTCTCTCCAACATGAGCTATGACAGAGTCAGAATGGCACTTGTTGCTGACAGACCTGAGTGCATGCGTGATCTGACTAATACTGGCACTGGACAGGCTGCTGACCGTGACTTTCTCTTTGTCCAACCTGGTGAGTAGAACATTCGTGTCTCTCTCTATGGAGTTTCCAATGACAAGAATTTTTTTCTTCTTCTAGTGTTAGGCCTTACAGACTTTGTAGATGAGACACTTGCATTACTGTGCATCATGGGTGCTATGGGAACTGTTAGTTGTAGCAGTCTTGTGTTTTGGAGGACTCTGGTGTTTCAGTAAGTTTTTTGAGAGTATGCGATTGTGTCAAAGGCCTTTACCAAGTCGATGTATGCTGTGTGCACAGAGTTGCCCTCATCAATGGCACTGGTCACATTTTCGAAGAAATCCACCAGTTTAACAGACAGGATCTGTCCTTGATGAAGCCAAACTGGGTTGGATCTAGTGTTTGGAAGTCGCCTACATCTTTAGTTATGAGGTCCATGGCTTTACAGATGAGGCTGGTAAGACTTATGGGTCTGTAATTCTTTGGGTCTGTTGTCAAGCCACCTTTGTGGAGGGGAATACCTGTTGCTGTTTTCCATTCCACAGGAACACAGACGGTGGTTAGGTTGTAATTGAACAGGGTACTTAATGGTAAAGCTAGTTCATGTTTTAGTTTGTTTAGAAGACAGCCTGGGATGTCGTCTGGTCCCACACAAGCTCTTTTTTTTTTTTTTTGACTCAGACATGGCTTTAATGACCTGCTCTTTGGATATGTCGGGTAGGGGAGGGAGTTGGGGGCAAGATTTGTAATAAGTTTGGAGGGGTAAGTGAAATTTTCAACAAGCCTAGCCGGTAGCAAGGATCAGTGTGTGTGACACCGTTAGTCACCAGTTCGGCACATGTTTGCTTCCTACCTTTTAAGCTACATACGTAGCTGTAAAAGGCCTTATGATTATCTTTGGCTGCGATTGCCATGTTTTTCTCAAAGTTACCCTTACAGGATTTGGCATATTGTCCTATTTGCCTGTTGAGGCTCAGAAGGGGTGCCTTCCCATTGTTGGTCCTCACCTTAGTTTTCTTAGACAGCAACTTTTTGCATTTTTTTTTTTTTTGTAAAGTTTGTTGATGCTGGATGTCTTTAGGGTGGCTTTTATTTTTGTACTTGGGGCTCTGGTTTTCATTGTCTTTGGAACAACTGAGTCTATACACTTATGTAAGTGATTGTACAGGGCTTCAGTGTAAGGTCTGGTGTAAGTTAACACTTCCATCTGGGGGTAGGGATTGGAATGCATTTATACCTTCCCCTAGGAGGGTGTAGTTTGCTTTGGTGAAGTTGTTTTGGTCTGACTTCGCCCTTTCTGAGTTCTGGTGTTAGTTCCAGTTCAAAGATGACTGATTTGTAGTCAGATTTTACTAATGAGGCTTTGACAGTTGCAGTGATGCATCTGTTTGTCATATTAGTGAGGACCAGGATCTAGTATGTTTGTTCCTCTCATTGGGGTTTGAACAATTTGTTCAAGGGCATCTGAGTTAAAGTCAAGGAACTTTTGCTGTAGTGAGTTAGGGCTAGAGAAGGTTTCTCAGTTGATGGTGGGATAATTGAAATTCCCCCATGACCACAGTGTTTGGCAATATTTGGATTAACTCCAGTTGGGTGAAGTAGGCTTCATTCGCATCATGATCCATGGAGGGGGGTTTATAACTAGCTATGACTTGAATGGGGGTCTTATCCAACTAGCTGGGAGGTGAATTTCTCTCTAGCATAGATAGAAACACTGCCTCCTTTGGTTCTCAGCACATTCGTTTTGCGGTCTGACCAGGTTTCTGTGACTGTACAAACATCTACATCCTCTTGTGATAGAACTGCTTCCAGGGTGTGTAGTTTTTGGTTTAAGCTCCTAGCGTTTAGCAGAATAACCCTTATTTTGTTATGGTTGACAATTTTCACATCAGCAATTTTGTTTTTGAGATCTTGCCTAAAAAAGCACTATGGGAGAGGTCGAAAGCCTAGTGGTGCCAAACACAAACAGTCTCTGGCAAAGCAATGAGGTTTGTTGACCATATCATCCGAGGCTGACAAACTGGATCCCCTTTGAATGACACCAAAAACTAAACCAATTATAGAAAGCAATCATTTTTTTTGTTTATACTGTGGCATCATTCTCGGTGAAAGTAATATGCTGCTTAAGGCTAGGGATATACCTGCCTGGGACACATACTACGAGCTCAATCATATCTCTCTTTATATAGTCCAGTGAGGTACATCTAGGGTCATTCACTCCAACATGAGCTATGACACAGTCATAATGGTACTTGTTGCTGAGAGACCCGAGTGTATGCATGATCTGATGAACCCTGGCACCAGACAGGAAGCTGACCGTGACTTTCTCCTTACCTAGCATGGTGAGTGGGACATCCATGTGTCTCACTATGGAGTTTCAAATGACAAGAACATTTTTTTTTTTTTTTGAATGTTATGCCTTACAGGCTTGGTAAGTGAGACACTTGTGTTACTATGCATCATGAATGATGTGATAACTGTGTTAGTTGTAGCAGTCTTGTGTTTTGGAGGTCTTGGTGTTTCGGTAAGTTTTCTGAGAGAAGTCCACGTATGTTGATTTCTGTTGGATGCATACAATGTGCATGAACAGTGGTGGGCGAGTTGACAATCTCTTCAGTGTTGCTATTTTGAGTGCGAGAGAGCAGGGATTCAAGATTCTTGGTGTATATACATCGCTCGCATTCTGTACTAGAGTGAGTTATTAGTAGAGGGTTGTCAATGTGCACAAGGCACTTGCTATACTGCTTCAGGATACCCAAGTCAACAAGGCTGGCAGAAGAAAGAAGGGTAGCCCAACTGTCCATAATGTTAGGTTTGAAGAACTGTTATCACAAAGGGGGTGCTTTCAGGACTGATCTAGGAGGTGCTCTGTAGGATAGGCATTGCTGATGGGGGTTTTGGCTGGTGGTTTAATTCAATTAGACCTGCATCACAAGCTACCTCCCTGCATATTCTATGGCCAATAACCTTCTGGCAGAGCTCAATACTCTCAGCTGCACACTCCTTACTTTGTTAACCTGACATTTAGGTGCATGCTGATATACATCGTTAAATGCTTTTTGGAAATTTACAATTTTTTCTCTCTGTAACCTTTGCACAATTTTAGTACTTCAGGAGTTCTCCAACACTATCTAGTCATCTTTACCAGAGTTATACAGCAGATATCATGGATAGAAGTCAAGTCAAAAACAAAAAAAAGATAGCTGGGTGCACAAGACCCAGGATAAAAAGTGCCCAATCCTGGTGGGTGCACTGGTGCCAGGACCGGAAAATTTGACAATGTAGATTCATCAAAACACGGAAACAGTACTACAAATGGGGCCAGGGCCAGGGGAAGGATGCCCCCCGTTGTAGAAGAAAGTAGTAGTCCATAAAAATCACAAAAACTGATAGGCCAAAGAAGAGCCATAAAGACAGTGAAGTGGACCATTGAGGATAAGAAAGAAATTATGTATTTTTACTACTATGCAAAAAGCCCAGAATTTTCAGACACAAGATATACAAAATGATTAAGAGAGAAATAAGAGGAAAGAAAAATACTTCCACAAGAAAAATTGTCAGAAGCTTCGTATGACAATTTGTGTTCATTAATACAACTGATTTGTGAAAAACAGTATATATAGATCAAGAAAAGTACAGTTTTGTACCTACCATAAATGTTGATGTTCGAGTGCTAATACAGCTGCAGTAATCACAGATGGGTTCTCTGCCGTCAGGCGGTCCCTCGGTCGGCCGAATTCCAAAGTCTTGGTCCGGCGTCGGTTGTCGTCGCTTTCCCTTCTGACGTCAGTGAGGCCAGAGTATACAAGACACAGCCGACGCCATGTTCTTCAGTCTTTCTTGCCCCAGATGTCAGGTGCCCCCAGAAGGAAGGCAATACCTAAATAGTGCTTATATACATATACAAGCAATGCAATATAATCCAAATTCAGTGGTAGCAAGCAAATAAAACATAGCCGGATAACCCAGTCAGGTAGTATGAAGAGGTTGCTAGGCCTCATGTCTTTACCAAGTGGGGAAGGAGGGAGGGAAACCTGTACTGCAGCTGTATTAGCACTCGAACATCTACATTTATGGTAGGTACAAAACTGTACTATGTTCATCGTGCATACAGCTGCAGTAATCACAGATGGGTAGAATCCCAAAGCTTTGTACTGGGTGGTAGGTACTAGGAGGAACTGGGTTGAGCCAGAATGCCCTGCAAAACAGCAGTGGCAAAACCTGCTCTTGTTCTGGAATAAAAAGGCAGATGGTAGTGTTTTGTGAAGGTATGTACAGAACTCCAAGTGGCTGCCTCCAAAATATCTTTGGTAGGAACTCCTCTGAGGAAGGCTGTAGAGGTAGCTGTGGCCCTGGTGGAGTGTGATCTGATACCTGCAGGAACAGATTTTCCATGATAGGAGTAACAAAACCGTATGCAGTGGCATATCCACTTTGAAATAGTCTGTTTTGTAACTGGCTTCCCTTGAGCCCCTATAGCATAGGACACAAAGAGTTGTTCTGATTTCTTGAAGGACTTTGTTCTGTCCAAATAATAACGAAGCTGCCTATGGATGTCTAAGGAGTGTAGCAGCCTTTCCCCTTTGTTTTGAGGATTGGGGTAAAAGGTGGGTAGGTGTATGGCTTGATTTAAAGCTACCCTGGATACCACTTTAGGCATAAATGATGGGTTGGTACGAAGGGAAACCCTGTCCTGATGGAAAATGAGAAAGGGCTGCACCGCCATGAGGGCCTGAAGTTCAGAAACCCTACGAGCTGAAGTGATGGCCAGAAGGAAGGCTGTCTTCCAGGACAAATATTGCAAATCTGTTGAGGCAGCTGGTTCAAAAGGAGGCAATGTTAATTTTTCTAGTATGTAATTAAGATCCCAGGCTGGTATTGGTTGTTTCCTTGGTGGTCTTGTATTCTTAGCCCCTCTGAGGAACTGCCGTAAGAGTGGGTGATAAAATAAAGGAGGATCAGTGTTGAATTCTGCAGAGATGGCTGAGGCATGGATTTTTATGGAAGAAAAAAAAAGTCCATTGATCAATAGCTCCGCTAGGTACTGTAATACCGGAGGCAAGTTCAGTTTTCTATGGTCCTGGCCTTTTTTCTCATTCCAAGAGCAAAACCGCTTCCATTTTGCGGAGTAAGCTTTTCTTGTAGCTGGCCTTCTGGCCTCCAAAATGACATCCTGTACCTCCTTGGAGAGTAGGTTCTGTTGTGGTGTTAAGGAATTTTCCATGCAGCGAGATTGAGTGTTTTCAGCTGACTGTGAAGAGTTTTGTAGCTGTGCTGAGTCAGCAGAAGAGGCATTAGAGGCAGGGACCAGGGAGGAGTATGTGTTAGGCTCCTCAGGAGTGGGTACCAGTGTTGCCTTGGCCAATCTGGAGCAATCAGTATCATCTTCGGTTTGTCTGTTCTTGCTTTCAAAAGCACCTTGGGCAGAAGAGGCAGAGGTGGGAATGCGTAAACTGTCCATGCTGTCCAACTGAATGAAAGGGCGTCCACTCTCCTGGCCTTTGGGTGAAAAGTCTTTGAACAAAACTTTTCCAATTGATGATTCCTGTGGGAGGCAAAAAGATCTATGTCTGGCCTCCCCCATGCTTGGATTATTTCTGCAAACACCTGAGGATGTAGCTTCCATTCGTGTGGATCTGTCATTTTTCTGCTTAGATTGTCTGCCAGTGTGTTTTCCAATCCTGGCAAGTAATGTGCTTGAAGTTAGATTTGTCTTTCCAGAGCCAAGTTCCAAAGAGTCATGGCTAGTCTGCACAAGGAGTATGAATGTGTTCCTCCTTGTTTGTTTATGTACCACATTACCGTGGTGTTGTCTGTTCTTATCAGTAATTGTCCTGGATGCAGGAAGTCCTTGAAAGCTGTAATTGCATTTATTACTGCTAGCATTTCTTTTTGATTGATGTGAAGGTGCTTTTCTTTTTGGGACCATTTGCCCTGAATGCACCTGTTCGTCATGTGCGCCCCCCAGGTGTAGTCTGAGGCGTCTGTGGTTATGACTTGTTTTGCTTGAGGCTTGCAGAATGGGAGGCCTTTGTTTGCTTGACATGCTTGGGCCCACCATAGAAATTCCTTTTGCAAACATGGAATTATTGGTATTATTGTTTCCAAACTGTGACTGTGTTGAGACCATAGGTTTTTTAGGTACCACTGAAGTTTCCTCATATGCAGCTTTGCAAATGGGGTTAATAGAATGCAAGATGCCATGAATCCCAGAGCCTGCAGGATTTTCCTTGCAGTAAGCCTGGTACTTTTTGCTAGTATTTTGAAGCACTGAGATAGTTGCCCTTGTTTTTCTGGTGTAAGGTAGGCCATCTGGGTGTTTGTGTCCAAGTTGGCACCCAGGAAAGTTATCTTCTGGGATAGTGTCAGCCTTGATTTCTCTTTGTTGATTGTATATCCCAGAGAAAGCAGTAACCGTGTCACATATGCCAGATGTTCCAGAAGTATGTTCTTGCTGTCGGCTTGGATCAGGTAGTCGTCCAGATAAGGGTAAATTTGTATCCCTTGAAGTCTGCAGTAGGCAATCACTGATGCCAGGCACTTTGTGAATACTCTGGGCGCAGTAGATAAGCCAAAGGGCAATGCAGAGAATTGATAGTGGATTGAACCTGCAAGAAATCTGAGGTATCTTCTGCAGCTTTGTCTGATTGGGACATGCAGGTATGCCTCCTTGAGGTCCAATGTTACCAGCCAGAACTCCTTGCCCAGCATGGGAAGAAGCTGCTGTAATGTGAGCATCTTGAATTTTGGTACGATTAGAAATGTGTTTAGGGTGGATAAGTCCAAAATGGGTCTCCAGTCGGTTCCTTTCCTTGGTACCAGGAAAAGTCTTGAATAAAAACCTTGACCTTGTTGGTGGGTAGGTACCTCTTGAATAGCTCGCATGCTTATGAGCTTTGAAATTTGCAGTTGTGCCTCTGCCTTTTGATTTTGTGGCAGGTTTGGCATGCCTCTCATTTTTGGAAGTGTGTGAAATTGAAATTTGTAGCCTCTGTTTATAATGTCCAGGATCCATTTGTCTGTTGTGACAATATGCCAATTGCTTGCAAATAGTGCTAGTTTTCCTCCCAAAGGTGCTGCCAGCTGAGACATGCTTGGCATGGAAATGAGGGAGTCATTGGGTTTGCTTCCTGTATTGTTGTGCACTGTCTTCGCCACCTCTTGGTGCTGGAGTTTGCCATTGTCGCCCTCTATATGATCCTTGTGATTGCCCTCTGCCCCTTGTGCGTCTGTATCTACCTCTTTGGGGCTTGTCAGTGGCTGGAAAGGACCAGTTTTTTGAAGGCCAATTTCTGCTAAAACGTGGTGGTTGGACCTGTAAGAAAGCTTTGACAGTTTGCATAGATTTGGCTTTTTCTTCCATTTTCCGTAGTATCTCCTCAGCATTAGTACCAAACAGCACATCCTTTTGTAAAGGAGCATCTAGAAGTTTAGCTTTCACATGATCAGGTAAATTTTGTTCCCTAAGCCAGGCGTGTCTGCGAATGACTGATCCTGTAGCTGCCGCTCTACTTGAGGCCTCTAGGGCATCATAACCACATTGTAAAGTGTGTTTACCCACTTGTTCTGCACTATGCATCATATCCTGTAACTCCTTTAAATCTTGTTGTTCAGGTTGAGACATTTTGTTCCTCAATTGTGATAACAGGAACTGTTGATATTTAAGCATATGAAACTGACAATTTAAAGCCCTCATGGCTAGGGTGGCCGAGGTATATACCTTTTCCCCCCACCTTTCCAAAGATCTTGATTCCCTTTCTGCAGGAAGTGGATTTTTGGCAGTGGAGGCCTTCAATCCCTTGGGGCCTTGTGAAATGGTTTCAGGGTCAGCATTATGGCTTTTGAAGAGAAATTGGTGAGAGCTGGGTACTCTGTAATACCCATCAGGTTTGACTGGTGCAGGAGGCAGAGAATCCGGGTTAAGACAAGCCTCCGAATAGACATCATCCAGTATGTCCAAAACAGGGGGTATAGCCAGAGGTCTGTGTTGAGGTAACAAAAGAAATTCCCTTAGTCTTTTCTTGGAATCTGAAAAGTCTTGGCCTTCCCAATGGAAGTGTTCCCTCAAGGTGTGTAAGGTTTCCCCAAAGGAAAAATCCTCAGGAGGGGATACAGAGGGAATGGACTGTTCTGCATCCGAATCCTCAAAAGGAGAGTAAGAGTGTTCCTCTGCATCAGAATGTTCTGATAAAATGGATCCCCGATCAGAAGAGGGAGAATCTTCCTCCACTCTGGGTCTCTTGTCTGGAGGGGGTTGAGAAACTCAGATAAGAGTAATTAAATCCTCAGCCATTCTAAGCATCTGTTTTTTAGGCATGGGACCTGGAGATGGGCCCTGTACAACAGGCCTCATGGGCTGCCTGGCTGCTTTGGATTTAGTAAAGGCCTTAATTGAAAAAGAAGATGAGGGCCTAAATACACCATGGGTGGAGGTGGACCTGTCCACATTAGTAGGCTCAACATTAGCAGAGGCTTCGGTTGTAGTCTGGGAAAGGGCCGAAGACCCAGCGGTCTCGGGTACAGAGGACACCGCCAAAGAAGTGTCGTCGGTAGTCAGGGACTGCAAAGGCATCTCGCTGAGAACCGGACCACGTGTAGCATGTTTTGGCGTGGTGTCGGCAGGGACCGCGGGCCTCGCGTGTCGGTCCTTTTCCTTGCGTTTTTTGGTCAAAACGGTAGTCGGAGTGTCCGACGACATTTTATAATCAAAAGCTTTACCAAAGTAGTGCTGGGCGAACTCCGCCCGACGCTTAATAGTGCGTTTATTGAAGGTAGCGCAAAAGCTACAGCCCGAGACGTCGTGGTCTGGGCCCAAACAAGGTATACAGCGGGAATGGAAATCCTTGTGCGGTATTTGCTTCCCACAAGAAATACAATTATTAACTTTTTCTGACATCGGCCTGAGGCAAGAAAAGTTTCCCCAACGGGGTACTTAGCTTTAATGAAGACTTCAGATTCCAAAATATTCGTAATTCAGGAGATGGCCGACTGGCACTTGCGAACTGCTTCTGCTTCGGGCACCGCACGGCAAAAAAGACTGAATAACATGGCGTCGGCTGTGTCTTATATACTCTGGCCTCACTGACGTCAGAAGAGAAATGACGACAACCGACGCCGGACCAAGACTTTGGAATTCGGCCGACCGAGGGACCGCCTGACGGCAGAGAACCCATCTGTGATTACTGCAGCTGTATGCACGATGAACATCCTTGATCTGTTTGGAAAAAGAAGCATCTGAGGAAGTGCGAAAATATAAACAAAACCAAGAGATATTTGAAATGTAAAAAAAAAAAGAAATATGGACATGGGAAAGAAAGAGATTTGATATGGTACAAATTTTATGCAAAGGAGAAAGCCAAATCAATCAATGTAAAGGCAGACCCAAAAAGAGGCAAAGGCATCCGGATAAGGAAAATTTCACAATTAAAAAAAAAAAATCACAAAGATGGAGCGCAGAAAAGAAAATTAGTAAGGAGAAATAAAAAAAACAGCAGCTGAAGTTATGGAGTGCCTGCGAAGTGAAAGATTTAGTGCAGAAGGTCTAACACAGGTTACACAGCAGGATGGAGCAGGTCCCCAAAGTAGGGAGAACAGGAAGATCAGGAAACATCTGAAGAAAAAATATGGATATGGGATATGGTGTAATATTTATGCAAAGGAGAAAGCAAAACTAACCAGTACAAAAAGAGCAGCACCAAAAATATTTGGAGAGAAATACAGGCAAAGGAATCTGGACATGGAAAAATTTACAATACAAAAAATAAGAAGACAAAGAGGAAAAGGAGATTAGTAATGGAGAAGTTATAGAAACTGTGGTTATGGAGTACCTGCAAGGTGAAAGATTCAGTGTAAAAAAATCTAATTCAGAAAGCACAACAGGATAGAGTAATGGATATCCATGTGACATAACAGACGTAAACAGGATATATTACTGTGCTGCTAAATTAATAACTGATAAGGTTTTACCACAAGAACATAGGGTATCGAGGGAAAGGATGGAGAGAAATTGAATACCATCATGGAAATATTGAACAGAGAAAACTATAAAGCAGCTAAGACAAGAAGCGTCACTGTTAGAAGACTATAGAAGAGGGAATAGATCAACAAAAACACTAAAAGATAGATGTGATAAAAGCATTGTGCAATATTAGAAAAGTCCAGGAGCCATCACTCACTATCGCAAATAAACTAAATATTTCAGCACAGGCGGAAAAACTTAGAAGATACGAAGATAAGTATAATGGAAAAATACAAAATAAGCAATTTATTGATGACCCAAAAAAGTTTGAGAGAATTGGGAAATATGGTAAAAGGAAATGAAAGACCGCCAAAAAAAAGAGGAAGTAGATACATTTTGGAGAAGTATCTATGAAGATCCTGTGGAACATAAAGATGCTAAATGGATAGAAGTAAAGCAAAAATAAGAGGGTTAAAGTTACAGGGTATGAAATAAAAGCCAGAGAGATTGAAACAAAGTTAAAGAAACCCTTTAATTGGAAAACCCCAGGCCCAGATAAAGTACCTAACTTTTGGCAAAAGTATTAAAATCTTTGCACGAAGATTTAGCCATGAGTAAGAACTATTTATATGTGCACCCCGAACAGACACCAACCTGGTTAACAACAGGAAAAACAATGCCCCTACTTAAGACTGAACCTGCAAGCTACCCTAAAAATTATAGACCAATAACTTGTCTTCCGATGACGTATAAACTATACACGGGAATTGATGCCTGCAGAGTTTATAGTCATTTAGAAGAAAACTCAACTGTGGCAGTAGAACAAAAGGGCAATAAAAGAAAGTGAAAGTCATAGTGGAGAACTGTAAAAAGGAGAAGAATCGAAGTACAACATTGCTTGACTACAAAAAAGCATTTGATAGCATCCCATATTCATAGATAAGAGTGCTTCAAAATGTACAAGATACACCCTACAATGTCTGACTACATTGCAGTGACATACCACTTTGCA
Organism: Protopterus annectens; assembly: GCF_019279795.1. Classification (NCBI taxonomy): domain Eukaryota; kingdom Metazoa; phylum Chordata; order Ceratodontiformes; family Protopteridae; genus Protopterus; species Protopterus annectens. Next base: position 554,103,556 of record NC_056736.1, on the reverse strand, counting down.
ATTAAGCCATGATAAAGGACTGATTACCCCAGGGTTAAAAATTCAAAGGGGATATTCCAGGGTGACACTGTCACCATTGCTATTCTGCCTTGCCATTAACCCATTAAGCTGTTTATTTAACAGCTTAGGCCATGGCTACAATCTGGATCCTAAAAAACAACAAAGTGTAAAGACTTCTCATCTTCTCTTTGTCGATGACTTAAAGCTGCATAGCTCATCAAATGAGGAATTGAAAGCACAGCTGCATGTTGTCAAAACTTTTTCAGATGATATAAGAATGTCATTTGGTCTTGATAAGTGTGCAAAAGCAACCTATAAAGCAGGAGAACTGCAGCACCAGGAGAAAGTACAGTTGTGTACACTTACCATAAATGTAGATGTTCGAGTGTATTCACTGTTGCAGTCATCACACTTGGGTTATCTGCCTGCAGGTAGCCCTCAGTCGGCCCGAATACCAGAGTCTTGGGATTTCTGCATCGGATGCTGTCGCCTCTTCCATGACGTCAGGTCGTCAGGGGTATAAAACATGCAGCTGACGTTATCACATCAGTTTTTCTTGCCCCAGATGTCAGGATCCCCGAAAATAGGAAGCAATTACATGGTGTGGAACACCTCCAGTAAAAAGTAAATACCACTTCCATAAAAGATGGCCAAAAACGGGATAGGTAGAAAGTATAAATAAGTCAGGGGGTTGGAGGGAGGGTAACCAGGACTGCAACAGTGAATACACTCGAACATCCACATTTATGGTAAGTGTACACGACTGTACTATGTTCCTCGTGCTTCACTGTTGCACTCGTCACACTTGGGTTGATTCCCAAAGCTGAGGAAGGGTGGAGGCAATCAAGAGGTATTAGGGCTGGTTAGCAGGCCTTGTAAGACTGCTGTAGTAAATCCAGCTCTGGATTTAGAAAAGATAGGTAAGTGGTAATGCTTGGTGAAGGTGTGTTACAGAACTCCAGGTTGCAGCTTCTAGGATGTCCCTGGTAGGGACCCCCCCCCCGAGAAATGCTGTAGAGGTTGGAGTAGCTCTAGTGGAATGGGCTCTGATCCCCTGTGGGGTAGGTTTTCCAAGGTGTTTGTAGCAGAAATGGATGCAGTCTGCTATCCATTTGAGATGGTTTGTTTTGAAATGGCCTTGCCCTCTCTGCCCCTGTAGCAAAGCTGACTAGCAGCTGATGAGTTTTTCTGAAAGGTTTAGTCCTGTCAAGGTAGAACCTAAGCTGTCTGTGCACGTCCAAGGAGTGCAGGATCCTTTCCCCTTTATTCTGAGGATTAGGAAAAAAGGTGGGTAAATGGATGGATTGGTTTAAAGCCACACTGGATACCACCTTAGGCATAAATGATGGGTTAGTCCCGAAGGCAACCCTGTCCACATGGAAGATAATGAAGGGTTCCATGGCCATAAGGGCCTGCAATTCAGACACTCTTCTTGCTGAAGTAATGGCTCGAAGTAAGGCTGTTTTCCAAGAGAGGAATTTTAACTCTGCTGTAGCAGCAGGCTCAAAAGGGGGAAGCGTGAGCTTCTCTAGTACAAAGTTAAGGTCCCACGCAAGAGTGGGAGCTCTCCTCGGGGGGTCTTAAATTGTTAGCTCCTCTCAGGAACTGTTTGACCAGAGGGTGAGAAAAGAGGGGTGGCTCAGTACTGCAATGAGTTGAGATGGCAGAGGCATGAATCTTAATAGAAGAGAAGGATAGGCCTTTATGGAGCAGCTCTGATAGGTAATCGAGGATTTGAGGTAAGGGAGGCACAGTCGTGTCCTTACCCTGAAGTTGGCACCAAGAGCAGTACCTTTTCCACTTTTCTGAATAGGATTTCCTAGTACTAGGCCTCCTGGCCTCAAGGATGACATCCAGCACCTGTTTGCTGAGGGTTGGTGGAAATGCATTCAGGGAATAAGCTATGCTGCTAGGTTCAGGGTTTGCAGCTGAGGATGTGAAATTTGGCCCTCTTGCTGGGACAGCAGAGAGGGAGTCTGATGCAGGTGCCAGGGTGGCACTGCTGTCAGACTGTGTAAAAGTGGGTACCAGTGCTGGCGTGACCTGTCTGGTGCAATCAGAATCGTTCTTGGCCTGTTCTGTTTGATCTTGAGTAGTACTTTCGAGAGGAGGGGCAGAGGGGGAAAGGCATAGATTGAGAGGTTTTCCAATGTAAAGAACAGGGCCATCCACTTTCCATGCTTGGCTGTTGGGAGTTCTGGTGCAAAATTTGCTCAATCGATGGTTCTGGAGAGAAGCAAAGAAGTCCACCTCTGGTTGCCCCCACATGTGGATTAGAAGCTTGAATGCATTGGGTTCCAGTTTCCATTTGTGTGGGTTCATTAGATTTCTGCTTAAGTCATCTGCCAGTGTATTTTCTTTGCTTGGCAGGAACTGAGCTTGCAGGTGCACTTGATTGCTCAAGGCTGTGTTCCACAGAGTCATGGCTAACTGCAGAGTGGGTAGGGGTGAGTTCCCCCCTGCTTGTTTATGTACCACATAACTGTGGTGTTGTTGGTCTTTATCAAGAGTTATCCTGGAAGGATAAGGTATTTGAAGGCTGTCAGTGCATTCTGTACAGCTAACATTTTTTTTTGATTGATATGTAGGTGCATTTGTCCTGGGCTCCATCTGCCTTGAATGCACCTGCCTACCACGTAAGCCCCCCATGCATAGTCTGATGAGTCTGTTGTCAGGGTTTGGGCGGCAGGGGGTTGAGTGAAAGGGAGTCCCTTGATGTGGTAGCAGGCCTCTGCCCACCAAAGGAACTCTGTCTTTAGGCAATGAATGATGGGAATCACAGTTTCCAGGTTCTGAGAATGTTGACACCAGAAACTTAAGTACCATTGAAGTTTCCTCATGTGCAGTCTTGCATATGGAATTAGGGGCATGCATGAGGCCATGAACCCTAGGGTTTGCAGTATTTTTCTTGCAGATAGCTGGGTTTGAGTGGCCAGTAGTTTGAAGTAATTTGTCAAATAAACCTGCTTTTCTGAAGTAAGGAATGCCATCTGGGAAGCTGTGTTGAAGCTTACTCCCAGGAATACAATTTTTTGGCTGGGTACCAGATGTGATTTATTTTCGTTGATGGCATACCCCAGGGAAGTTGAGTCTCTTTACAAATGTCAGGTGCTGCAGTAGCAGTTCCTGACTGCCCGCCTGAATCAGGCAGTCGTCCAAGTATGGGTAAATATGAATTTTTCTCTGCCTGCAGTATGCAATGGCTGGAGCCAGGCACTTTGTGAATACCCTGGGTGCAGCAGATAAGCAAGGGGAAGTGCAGAGAACTGATAGTGTATATAGCCTGCTCTAAAACTTAGACATTTCCTGCAAGATTCCTTTATAGTGGTGTGCAGATAGGCTTATTTCAAGTCTAGGGTGACCAGCCAGGAGTCCTTGGCTAGCATAGGAAACAGCTGTTGGAGTGTAAGCATTTTAAATTTTGGTACCACCAGGAAGGTGTTGAGAATTGACAGATCCAGGATAGGGTGCCAAGAGTTTTCTTTTCTGGGCACTAGAAACAGTCTGGAGTAGAAACCCTGTCCCCTTTGCTCTATTGGGGACAGGCTGAACAGCCCTGATACTGAGAAGAAAAAGCACTTACTTTTGGGCCTCTGCCCACTGGTTTGGGGGAAAGTCTAGCAATCCACTTGGGGTTGGCAGAGAGTGGAAGCAGAATCTGTATCCTTGGGATACAATGTTTAAGACCAATCTGTCCTGGGTAATGTACTCCCAGTTTTTTGTATGCAGGGCGAGTTTTCCTCCTAGGGGTGCAAGTACTTGGGTGTGGCTGGGCAGGATGAAGGACAAGTCATTGTGAACTTTTTCCATAAGGGGGTGGCTTACCACTCCCTGTTTCTGAGGTGGGAGCACTCCATTGTTTAGATCTGTGTGTACCCAGAGACTGTAGTCTTGGTGGTCTGCTGTCCCTGGGTTTGGTCTGAGAAGGTCTGGGAGGAAATGGAAAGGACCGGTTCTTTGAAGGGCAATGCCTACTGAAACTAGGTGGCTGTACCTGTAGGAAATCTTTAACAGTTTGCACAGATTTAGCTTTTTCCTCCATCTTTTTAAGAACTACTACTGCTTTTGTGCCACAATAAAGCTCTTGGTTTAATGGAGCATCTAGTAATTTTGCTTTGACATGGTCTGGCAAGATTTGTTCCTTCAGCCAAGCATGCCTTCACAGAACAGACCCAGTGACAGCAGCCCTGCAAGATGCTTCTTAGGCATCAAAACCACACTGCATATTGTTTTCCAACTTGGTTTGCAGAATGCATTAACTCTTGTAAATCTTTATTTTCTGCACAATCAGGAATCAACATATTTTTTTTTTGTTTAATTAGTTCCATAATATGCTGCTGGTATTTTAACATGTGAAACTGGAAATTCAAAGCCCTGATGGCCAGAGATGCAGAGGTATATACCTCCTTCCCCCATCTATCTAAAGCCCTAGAATCCCTGTCCGAAAGGGTAGGGTTTTTGGCTGTAGTAGCCTTAATACCTTTAGGTCCCTGGGAAATGGTCTCTGGATCCGCAGTGGGATTTTTGAAAAGAAATTTGAGAGAGTCAAGTACTCTAATACCTGTCAGGCTTCCTAGGAGCTAGTGGCAAAGTATCAGGGGTAAGACTGGATTCCATGAAGACATCTACAATATCCAGAACAGGGGAGACAGTTAGGGGCCTGTGCTGAGGCAAGTTTAAAAATTCTCTTGAGTCTCTTTTTGGACTGTGGGTAGTCCTAGCACTCCCATCGGAAATGCTCTCTGAGGGTAAGCAGGGTTTCACTGAAAGAAAAGCCCTCTGGGGGGGGGGGACAGAGGGAATGGAATCCTCTGCATCTGAATCCTCATAGGTAGATAACTCATAGGTAGATAAGGGTATGTCCCAGTAATCAGAGGGGTCAGAGTCATCAGACTCATGATCTGTGGAATCAAAAGGAAAATCAATTATTTGTCTTTTAGAGGGGGGAAGGCTGGCTTCCCCTGATTAAAGTAATTAGGTCTTCAGCCATTCTAAGCATTTGTTTCTGTGGCATGGGAATGTGCTCTGGTTGTCTGTTTCATACGCATAGTGTGAACTCTGGGCCTGAGAAATTCAGTAGCTTTAGTCAGAAACGAAGTAGTCAGTTTAATATAAACATCGGAAGGTCTGAATACACCCTCAGAAGCCGGTGTCTGCACAGCGGCTCCGGACCCATCCAAGGTAGAGACATCTGCAGGTTCCATAGTCGAAGAAGCATCTCGAGGTATACCAGACTCCGAATGGGTCTCAGCAGCGGCCTGCGAATCTGTAGAAGGGGCTGCGAAAGCACCTCACTGAGTACCGGTGGACTGGCAACTAGCTTAACGGAAGCATCGTTGGCAGTTTTGGACCTATGCAGTCTGTCTCTCTCTTTATCCTTACGTTTTTTTAGAAGATTGGTAGTTGGATGGCTTATTGAAGCCATTTCGGAATAAGGAGAACGAGAGCAAAAGAATTTAGCAACAAAAATAGCCCGACGACGCATAGTTCGGGTGTTGAACAGGACACAAAACTGACAGCGAAAAACGTCATGGTCTGGGCCTAAACAGGTGACGCAGTAAGAATGAAAATCTCTGAAGTATTTGCTTTAAACAGGCAAGACAATTGCTAACTTTTTCTGACATCAGTTAGAGCAAGAAAAAAGGATCCCCAATGGGGTACTTAGCTTTAAAAGACTTCAGGCTTGAAACTCGAATAACGAAAATTTCAGTTAGCGGCCGACAGGCACTTGCGAACTGCTTCTGCTTCGGGCACTTCAGAACTTTTCCCACCTTTAATGTGACCTATAACCTGTACAATTCAACTGAAAAACAAATTGGCTGGGGTATAAATGTAAAAAATAAAAATTGGATAATAAGCTGGTTGCACAAGTTTGTACACCCTTAAACTAATACTTTGTTGAAGCACCTTTTGATTTAATTACAGCATTCAGTCTTCTTGGGTAGGAGTTTCAGCATGGCACATCTTGATTTGGCAATACTTGCCCACTCTTCCTTGCAAAAGCGCTCCCAATCTGTCAGATTGCGAGGGCATCTCTTGTGCACAGCCCTCTTCAGGTCACCCCACAGATTTACTATTGGATTTAAGTCAGGGCTCTGGCTAGGCCATTCCAAAACTTTAATTTTCTTCTGGTGAAGCCATTCTTTTGTTGATTTGGTTGTATGCTTGGGGTCATTTGCATGTTGAAAGGTGAAATTCCTCTTCATTTTCAGCTTTCTAGCAGACACCTGAAGGTTTTGGGCCAAAAGTGACTGGTATTTGGAACCGTTCATAATTCCCTCCACCTTGACTAAAGCCCCATTTCCAGCTGAAGTAAAGCAACCCCAAAGCATGATACTGCCACCACCATGCTTCACTGTGGGGATGGTGTTCTTTTGGTGATGCAAACTGTTTTTGCACTAAACATACCTTTTGGAATTGTGGCCAAAAATTCAACCTTGGTCTCATCAGACCATAACACATTTTCCCACATGTTTTTGGGAGAGCTGATGTATTGTTTTGCAAATTTTAGCGAAGCCTGGATGTTTTTCTGTGTAAGAAAAGGCTTCCGTCTTGCAACTCTACCCCACAACCCAGACATATGGAGAATATAGCAGATTGTTGTCACGTAGTACACAATCAGTACTTGCCAGAAATTCTTGCAGCTCCTTCAGTGTTGCTGTAGGTCTCTTGGCAGCCTCCCTGACCAGTTTTAGTCTTGTTTTTTCATCAATTTTGGAGGGACGTCCACTTCTTTGCAACGTCACTGTTGTCCCATATTTTCTCCACTTTTTGATGACTGTCTTCACTGTGTTCCATTGTATACCAAGTCTGTCAGAAGGGTTCCTCCATGAGGCAAGCTGCCCCAGATAAAGATATCAGTGACAGCAGACACGTCTAACAGCAGTCAGAAAAACATGATGAAAAATGTTTACAAATGCTGCTAGGATCATCAATATCAAATATTGATAATAACAAAATACTTCTATTTATTCACATACTAATTAATAGCTTACTTGAGTTTACAAGGCAGCTAATCCAGGAACCATAATCACACCTTCCAATACTCACTCTCACAGGGCACCTCTTACCTGTACAGGAAGGCAAAACAAGTTTGGCCTAGGATGAATCTACAGCAGGCATCCAGATTTGTCTTAAAGGAAGTCAAGGTATCACTCTGTTTAACATGTAAAGGAAGGTTATTCCAAGGATAGGGAAGCACTAAGTAATAAATATATCCTTTTAGCATAGGTTATTGAGTACTTGAGATGCCATTTACTTTGTGTTGCTTTAGAAAATCAAGGAGGATGGGGTTCTTGGATGCTAGATGTAAAATCCCCTTACTGAGTCTACAACAAACAATATACAGACAAAGCTTCAAGCATGCTTTGGCAACTGAGGATTAATAAAACTGTTAATTAGCCTTCTAATTTATTAAGATTTTGAACCATGACAGAGTTTGGTCTTATAATGAAATCAGACAACTAAATGTTTTATTTCTAATAACGTCTACAGTCATTGCTTCTTGATACAGATATGAAAGAAATGAATTCTGGTTGGGAAATGAACAATAAGCGCAGCGTCTCTATTTCATCTCAGGAGACAAGAATTCAAACAGCTGTCATATTGGTGTAAATTCTACCTTCATCTTCTTTCTTTTCTTATTTTTTTCTGTTGAAGTTTTAAACAAGGCGCAAGCTTCTTCCTATATTTCTAAAATAACCCATCTTCTAATACATACAGGGGCACAAAAACAGTTTAGTACAACTTATAACAATTTGTCTGGGGTGCTAACAAAGGTAGTCAACATACAGCATGGATGGAAACATGAATAATCATCTGTGAAGGGTTACATCTTTACAAGACTCTCATTAGAATGATAAGTTGATGTTACTGTACTTCTTGAAATAATCACCATTAAATTCTTCCGGCACCCCTCACTCCCATCAGAACTTAAAACAAAAACTGAAATAAAACTATTCTGGCCAAAACTCTGATGCTTAATGGCATATGTCAAGTCCCACTAATTATGTTTACTTATTAAAAAAGACAGAAAACTGCTTCAAAGATCTGCATGACACTGATATGACTAAACAAACTCTTGCATTCACAGAAATGGGTTCCTTTGGTTTGGTCGACAACTGTTTAATAGACTGCATTTGGTTGACTATATAGACAGTCAGCAGGTTTGCAAGATCGACAATCCCTGGATAGGGGAATATTCCCTTTCTCCCAGTGCTGTGCAATCTTGGAGTTAGCATATACATAATTAACAGGGGATGTAGGGACGCAGGGGGCTTGCCCCCCTGCAAAAATGTTTTAAAGTTTCATGCACAGAGGTGCTTCCTCTCTGCATCATACTAAGAAGTTGACGTCATATTCGACAGAGTGGTTTACCTTCAGGACATCAACATTCGTGTACGTTGATCAACTGAAAGGAAATCCACACACAGAAAAACTAGAGAAAATTCCTTTGTTTTTTTATATGAGAGTCATTGAAGTTCATTTGGTTAAGACTGATGAGAGTTCTGACAAAACCATTTATAACTTACCTCAGTAGTAGTTGGGTAGTGGACACATGAGGTGCACTGCCCCAGATTGAAAGGGCATAGGGGTCTTTCTCCCATGTAAAACATTTTCATCTAAAGTATATTATCTCTGTCCTAACAGAATGGGCTCAGTTGTTTCTGAAGGCTATGGTATAGCATTCCATAGCCCTTAGAAACAACTGCAAAAGTGATTTGCTCATATTTCTACACTTTAAATCTTTTAGGTACACAACATAATACAATCAAGCTCTTATAACTTCCTTTAAAGAAATCATCTCTGTCTTGAAGACAACACAGGATACATACCTGACACACATGGACACCTTGTAACGCTGCTACTCTGCAGGGAGTTGGTTGGTTGCCATTGCTACCCAGTCCTAGCTGTCCATTGCCATTGTAACCCCAAACATATACCTGTACAACAAGACACAGACGTTAACTTTCAGGCTACACAATTATTTTAAAAATACAAAAGTAAACAGTGGCTTAATACAATAATGTACAACAACAAAACACTATTCGCAACTCCTCTGGGTGTCAAACAAGCAAGCTTCTGCTAGGCACAGAAACTAATAGGAAAGATTCCTCTCAGTTCAGAAGGGCCTTAACTGTAGAAAACATACCCCTCTTCCATGAATATCAATGTTCACGTGCCAGGAAGGTAAAAGCAGCAGAAGCTATTGCTCTCACTCAGCTGTCTGCTACTATCATTTCAGAATGACCTTGAAAGAGAGTAATTTAAATAGCTCCCTTTCCCCCTTTTACCATTTCCACCCACCTTTTTTTCTAAAAACTATTTTTATACTTGTTTATTTTTGCAACACCTTACCCTCCCCCCACTGCCTATTGATCATCAGTCCCCTCCCATCAAAGTGGCATATTTGTTCACCAACACCAGAGTGAGGCTTAATTGGGAAGGGCCATCACATAGCTATCGGGGACGGGTAATGATTTTTTTTTTTCTGTTTTTGGCCCCAACTCCTTGCACAAACCCAGCATACTGTCAGGGTGGGGAACATGCAATAGGAGGTTCGCAGAGATATTCTCTCACTTCCACAAGAAGCAATTCCGTACATGCAGCCCCAACCCACCTCTGAAGCATGGAATTTTACCTCCCATCTCTGTCAGGGAAATCTTACCTTCCAGTGTGCCTGAGCATGTGAATCCCACCCCAGAAGATGCAATCAGACCATACTCTTTCAGTTGTTCTCCCTCCCAACATGGATCCTTGAATGCTAGGGCTATTCATACCAGGTTATTCAGGTCACAGTCAGGGCTCCTTCCCAATGCACTATGAAGCAAGGTCTACACGTTTACTTGCTTTTTATTAATTTCCCTTTTTACCACTACAACTACTTAAAGAAGAAGGTGACAAAACAGACTTGAGTCAGCAAATATATAGTTTATTTCTTCACATTCCAGACTTTCAAATGACTTAATTTCTGTCAATGTCAGATAATGGATAAATACTTTAAAAATGAAACTTTACACAGAAGCACTTCTGAAAAGAGCTTCGCTTCCTCACCTTCGTTTTCTCAAGTCCATTTCATTCACAACAGTTCCATGAGATCCTTGGTTGTTGCAGACTAACAGTACTCATTCATCCCCTCACAGCTACAAAATAAACCATTAATGCTCTTTGTTCCCAGTGAGGGGGCTGCTAGGCCTGTGGTATTTGGTGACACTTAATGGTGGCAGGATGCACTGACTACCTGTAATGGCCTCATTGGGCAGGGACTCTCCTGCCAAATCAGGAAACGCAAGGGGTGCGAAGGAGTATGAACAAATCCTCCACCTGACCACGCAGCCTCAAGTAGGTCACTTTAGAACTGGTTAGCTGATCCACTATCTAACACCAGACTAATGCTGTTAGAGAAACCGATGGGCTGATAGCACTTCCCAGGGAGGAATGAAATGGCCCATATTGCTCTTGCCTAGCCTTGAGATGCCCAGCACCCACACCCCCATTGAATAAATGGGCAGAATGAGTGCTAGCAGACTCACTGGGCATGGTTCCTCAAAGGTGGGTAGGGATTAGAAAATAAATGAAAAGGCAACAGAAATTCAAGTTAGAAATCCACTGATTACAAGGCTGGTTTAAGTCATGAGATAGTATGAGTTTAAAGGCACCTCTGTGAAGTCCACTTTTTGCTTCTCTGCTTGAACTGTACACTCATCCAATCCAAGCAGCAGACTGATGAAGTCATTCCAGAATACTCAAACAGGAACAGATCAAGATCACAGGCAATTTATGCTATACAGTTGCAAAGGTCAGATTATGCTATACAGTTGCAAAGGTCAGATTTGTACTGGTCAGTAATGTCCTTAGCATTCTTCATGGTTATATGTGCATAGATTTCCCCACACTTGTCTAGCAACCAATTATCACCATCTGTTTTGTTAGTATTTGTCTCAGAAGTTCAGTACTTACTTGCACCTTCAGGACATGGGCAGAGAGAAAGACTTGGTTGAAACTCTGCTGGCGATCTAACAGACTACAGAATTCCTGTTCTACAGAAGGAGCTCAGGATACTCTGCCTGAATACTGCTGATCTCCATCTGCATTTTATTTTGAATTGAAGTTTTCCACTTAAGGTTTGGCTACTTCTATTTTGTATCTTATTCTTGTATTACATTTGTTTTTGAGTTTTCTGTTCTGTTGGAGTTTTAAGAGGTCTTGGCTAGGGTCAGTTAGAAAAGTAAGTAAATAATTCCTTTGCAAACGGTGAATAACATCAGCTAATTAGTGGGAGGAGCTGAGAAATAGCTTTCCTCATTTAGCTAGAAATATCTCTATTTAGCTGGAGTGCTTGTTTGACTTGCTTGATGTACTCTGCTTGAATATTGATGATCTCTGTCTGCAATTTATTTTGAATTGAAGTTTTTCATTTAAGGTTTGGTTCTATTTTTGTATCTTACTCTTGTATTACAATCACCCATGCAACTGTTGTACTCAAACTTGGTGGCTTTTGAGTTGCCCATCCCTACTATAAATCTGATTTTGGACACTCCTCCCAGTCCCACATCATCAGTTAATTCTACTGAGTAGAAAGATCATTTGGAAAGCCCCCCCCCCAGTTTCTTTACCCTGAATTATATTCAGTTGCTTCTCTTCCCACTTAAAAAACTGCACTTTATTCAGCTGCTTTTACTGTATTTGTTTCTCCCTACTTTATTACTTTATTTTGCTTTTGCTGCTTGTTCTTAAAAGTGTTCAATTGCATTTATTCTGCTGCATTTATTACTGCTTGTTAGTAATCTGATTAAATTGTAACTGTTATGCTAAGCCTCTTAGTTTTGGTTTAAGCTCTTGGGTTTCAGGCCAATTTTACATTAAGAAGGTTTGTAGTCTACACCCTTCTGGCAAGAGAGGTAGCTTACATGCTCCCAAGCTGGGAATTGCTGGTTGAACACTTAGTGTGTCTATTATTCTAAAACTGTCTTAGCTCTGGTTTAAGCACTTGGGCTTCAGGCCAGTTATTTTACATTAAGATGGTTTGTGGTCTACACTACTGTGGGAGGAGAGGGTAACCTCTGCCCTTCTGAGCTGGGAGTTGCTGGTTGAAATTTTTACTGCATATTGGACTTTTGAACTGCATTTTTACCATATCACTGCTTATTTGAACTGTTTTTTTTTTTGAAGTTTTTGCACTTTGCTGTTGCACAGAGTACATTCAGACCTGCTGAATCTAGTTCTGTTTGTATAACATGTGCACTAAAAGAGGCCATCTTTTGTTGGAGAGGGTTCCCATGCACCCCTCTGGCAGCAATATGTAGTTAGAACTCATCTGATTGAAGGTTGCTGGAACAGGGCTCTGGTTTTGAACTTTTTTTTATTGGTTAATTTGTTAAATCAGTTTGCTCTCGTTTCCATACATCTCAACATGTAAACATCAAAAATCTGGACAAGGCCTATGAAAAATAGGTACAAATCTGTACACTGTGGAACATAAAACTTGCATACATAATTATGTAACCCCACCCACTCCAATGGAATTGTGGGATACCAACTTTCAAATGCAAACAGAAGAACAGACAACTAAAATATGGCACTAGAGTCCGGCTGCAGCCATTCCAATGTCCCATTACCTGGCTAGTTCACCCTATTTACCATAAACACTAATGTGTACATACTGCTTTACTTGTACAATGATTATTTGGATTTTATTTTTACACTTTACAGCACAATGCACAAACACTAAGACATCTGCTAAACAAAGCAATACTGTCTCACAATGAAAATAGACTTGGCATTAAAACTAAAACTTCTCTGCCCTTGAAACTCGCGTATTCATTAAAACAGCATTGAACCCCACACCACATCCAAAGAAAATGCATCTGGCCAGTGGTGGATAAAGATTACTTTTGGGCTGTTTTCAAATCATTGGCCCCATGCACACAAAACAAGAAACATGCATGTGTTCTTTGATACACCTTCCTGACTTTATTAAATTATATTCCTTGTATAATACAGCACACTTGTTAGAGCACATTTTAAATTTGTCTGAAAATTTTTCAGTAGGCAATGAAACTAAATGCATGAACCAATAATGACAAAACTGCCCAGTTCAGAATATTTCCATCATAAAAGTCTACTTTCATTCCACACCCACAATATATATATATAAAAATAGAATGACAGTAGTGTAAGCCATAGGCATCTTGCACAGCTTCTCACACTTATTTTCAATTTCAGATTTTCTTTTAGGGTGGGGGGGGCAAAAGGTCAAAAACCAGGGGCACATTTTAAACACTGCTTGCATAATTTTGGAAAGTTGTTACAATAAAATGTGCTATCATGGATTTCACTGGCAAGTCTTGAACCCAGGACCCTGTGCACTACAGTCAGAGCAACATACCACTATGCCAAATCAGCAGTTTGTTTCCTGAAAGATAGGAAGACAAACTTACATGGCTATCATTTAGTGAATTCAGTTTTCACTTCTCACCATAGCTCTTAACTCTTAGCACAAAAAAACTGGACAAAGCCAATAATAGGGGAATACAGCCCCAAAATAGGGACAAATTTCAAATACTGATCTTATAAACGTAGAAAATTGTTAGAATAAAAGGTTTTGTGTTACCATTTATTTTCTGAAGAATATGAAGTCTGAAATTCAAATGTCTGTCATTATTTAACAAATTCAATCCTTCAGTGATTTGACACAAAAATCATGAAAAACACAGATTTTATGAGGAACAGATCAGAAATATGGCATGAATTCACAAGGGACATTAGGCTCTTTTTACCTTGTACCCAAGGTACAGGGTTTCAGCCCGAGTATCTCTAGCCACCAGGTATATTAAAATGGGGGCATTTTCACACAGATGCACACACAGACAGAGACAGACAGACCCTTTTGTTCCATTCATTCATAATAACAAAACTGAATGTCCGCTTCAGCAAAACACATCCTGCCAACCATAATAACAAAACTGAATGTCTGTTGCAGCAAAATGCTATATAGCCTTTTCAGCAAATACTTGCCTTGCCAGAATAGTAGAAACCGTTCATCCTGCCTTGCCAATGTCCGAATACGAATATATCCAGTTCATTCATCAAAAACGACTGTATGCAGCCGATAACTATTCCCACTCTGAGCATTTTAACAGCTCTTCAGCGCCCAGCCGAAAATGTGTGCATGTGAGCCCTTGATCTCAATTCCGATAGGCTGGTAACCCTGATGGTGCTGACATCATTGCGCATGCGATGATGTCATCTGCAAATCCGAAAAAAAAATGGAAGAAAAATTGGAAATGAAAGGGTGCCACTCGGAATCATGGCACCCTATTATTTGGACCCCAAAACTCGACAAAAAATGAGTAATTTGGGACAGTTGGGAGGTATGCTCGTTTCCTACACAAGCACTGCCTTTCCCAGGTTTGCTCATTGTGCATTGCCGAGCAGCGGTGGGCACTACTGAGGTTGCCTGCAAATTTTCCCTTGGTACTCTGCTGGTGCTCCATCAAACAGTTCTTGTGATTGTCCCTCACTGACAGGTGATGCATTCAGCGAAGCTCCTGAGGGACCAACACAGATCCTACCTACTAGCCCTTTGTATTTTTTGTCTACTTATCCTGTCCTCTACTTTACCTGCTCCTGCCTGTCCTCTCCCTGTTTTCTAACCACATCAACCTACCTAGCATTATGGATAGACAATTCCCCACAGTTTCTCTAGTTAGCCTGGTCGACATGGGCATCCTGAAGTAATGTAGAAACTGCCTCATGTACACTGACAACCCACTTCTTCTAATCCACACAAATTCATTGCGTGTCAGATGCATCTATATCAAGAACCTAGAATCCTGGCTCTCTCGCTCACCAGTCAGTTCATCTGATACTAAGCAGGTTGTCAGCATGCACACCCTTCACCTCCTGCACCTACCAAACCAATAACACACAAACCTACATATGCGGAGGTTGTTAGCAGAAGCTTACCTAAACATCAGAGACCTTCCAAACACAAATACAAGCACAAGTCACATAATACATCCTCTGCAGAACATAGTACACATAATACATCACATGCCAGTGTCTCACCAGTCAAGCACCTAAGGCATAAAACAAAAACAAACATCTTAGTCATTGACGAGACAACTATGAGACACAGATGTCCCTCTCACCAGGCTGGCTAAGGAAAAAGTCATGGTCAGCTGTCTGTCAGGTGCCAGGATCCACCACATCAAACACGCACTGACGTCTCTTAATGAGAAGCACTGTTATGACTCCGTCATAGTCCATGTTGGTTTGAACTACTTGAGATGTACCTCACTGGGCTATACAGAGAGACATCACTGAGCTCTCTGATTGTGTGTCTCAGGCAGGTATTCCCTAGCCTTAAGCAGCATTTAATCTTCTCCTAGGATGATACCTCAATACAAAAAAAAAAATGATCGACTTCAACAACTGGTTTAGTTTTTGGTGTCATTCAAAGGGGATCCAATATCTGTCCACCTGGGATGACATGGTCAACAGACCTTGATGCTTTGCCAGAGATGGTCTTCATTTGTCACCCCTGGGATTTTGGTTACTGACTAAGGCTCTTGCCACCTGCACAGTGCCTTGTTTAGGCAATGTCACAAGAACAAAATTCCCTGATGTAAAAATTCCCTCTAAAAACAGCCTCAAAGTTATGCTGCTAAACCCTAGAAGTCTAAATCAGAAACTGGACTCACTGAAAGCAGTCCTCACCTTGGAAGACGCTGACATTTGTGCAGTCACTGAGACCTGGTTTAAGGCTGCAGAGAGCATCCCAGCTATACCAGGTTATATTTCCTTCCACACATTCAGACCACAAACTGAAGGTGTGAGAACTAAAGGAGGTAGTGTATCAATAGTCATTAAAAATAAATGCACTTCTAGCTTGGTTAAATAGCACGAGTCCCTTGAATTGCTTCAGGTGCAACGGACTTTAGGCAAGACTAAGACCCCTCTTCAAGTCATTGCCAGCTAAGGACCCCTCCATGAATCAGGACATCCACTCAGCCTACTTGGATCTACTTCAGTCAGCCAACATACAACCAAACACCCTGGGGTTTTGGGTGACTTTAATTACCCATCCATTGACTGGGTAAATTACACATGTTCTAACTCACTTGCCCAAAGGTTCCTGGACTTTGTTAACTTCAATGCCCTGGCCCAGCTGGTTGACACACCCACAAGTGGCTTAAATATCCTGGATCTGTTGTTTACCAACATGAGGGACCGCTGCACCACCCTCAGTGTGTGGCCATCCCTAGTGATATCTGACCACAAATCAGTGTCACTAGAAGTAATTATATCACAAGACCCCCCCCCCCCCCTTAGCAACAACTAGACTAAAAAAACTTCTCCCTGGCCAACTACAACCTCTTACATGACAGCATAAATAGCTTCATAGTCCCTCCCCCCACTGATGGATTAAACACCTATACTGAGTTATACACCAGTGCTTTACACTAGCACCTGTACGGTTTTATTGACTCTGCCATATCTAACAGAACCAAAGCAAGATCTTCAGAGAAAAGCAAACCTGCTTGGTGGACAACTGACATTAATAGGATATACAATAGGAGAAAGAAATTGCTGCCTAAGAGTAGGAAGAACGGTCTCAAAACTGGAAACTCCCTCCATGTTAAACAAGCAAATAAGACGCCTAGTGAAGTCCTCCAAAGCTAACTATGAATCCAAATTAGCTTTCCTAACCAAGGATAACCACAAGGCGTTCTTTAGTTACATCTGTAACCTCAAAGGTAAAGATTTGTGCTGAACTCGTAGTTAATAGTACTACATATACAGAACCTACGGATATAATAAAACTGCTGGCTGACACGTTCAGTGAAAACTTCACTCCGCTGTCCCCGCCACATATACCTCAAAGCATCCCTAACACCTGCCCGAAACCTAGCATCGCTGAGGAGCACATCTTAAACACCCTCTCCAAGGCCAAACAGCCTCTATAGGACCAGACAACATCCTGGGCTGTGTTCTACTTGGATTAAAACAGGAATTAGTATCAGCATTGGGCACACTTTTCAATCACAGCCTAAACACTGGCTTCATCCCAGCGGAATGGAAAACCGCTATAGACATCCCTTTGCACAAAGGGGTGTTATTCACAGACCCCCAGGAACTACAGACCCATTAGCCTGGCCAACCTTATCTGCAAGAACATAGAACAAATCATCATGGACCTTATTAACAAAGATGTAGGAAATCTCCAAACACTCAACCCCACCCAGTTTGGCTCTGTCAAGGGGAAATCAAGTCTGTTAAAACTTGGTGAACTTTTTGATGGACTCCTTCGAGACAGTCACCAAAGCCCTAGATGAGGGCAAATCTGTGCATATGGCCTACCTAAACTAAACCAATGCCTTTGACACAATCCCACCCCCCCCCCCACTCAGGCAACATTGATGAACTCACCCAGCTGGGTATCAACACATATATTTGTCAGGTGGGTTGCAAACTGGCTCATTGACAGAACTCATAAGGTCAAAACAGGTGTCCATCTCCTCCAGCAGAGCCATACCAATGGTATTCCACGGGGATTGGTTCTAGGACTCCTACTGTTCAGCATCTACTTTTCCGAAATACAGGCTAAAACTAAAATACTGTGGCTGACAACGTTTGCTGTTGACTGCAAACTGGGAGCGATTAATAAAACCCCTAGCGATGTCAACCTCCTGCAAGAAGGTCTTAATACAGATGATTGGTGCCAAAGTCCAGGTTTTAAACTTAATGCAGAAAAATGCATTAGCATCCACTTTGGCAAGGGTGATGTTCCTGCAAACTACCACATCGATACCATACCCTAAGCACACAGTCAGTGGGGAGAGATCTGTGCACACAGCTTGAAAGCAACCTTAATTTCAAGTACCAGGTCTCCACAGTGGTAAGAAGAGAATTTTATATTGGTCATCTCATAAGTAAGGGTATTGTCTCCAGAAAAAAAGAGGTTATAACCCCCCCGTACTCTTCCCTCATCAAACCAACAGCAGAGTACAACACTCCCTTTGGTATTGTTCCTTTTGAAACACCTGCAGCAACTGGAGAGACCACAAAGTTTCCTTACAAAGAAAATTCAGGGTGTTCAAGATCCGTCTTATGCCGACAGACTGAAATCATTGTCACTTTACGCTGTGTCATGTAGACTGCTCAGAGGTGACCTGTGCCTTGAATGCAGAGCAATCTCTGACCCAGGTTTAATGAAAATGCTGCACATTCGCAAGTCAAATGCCACACGTTCAAAGGACCTTAATCTGGTGTGTGACATCAGCAGAACTTTCTGGAGAGACAGATTTGTCTAACAGAGTCTGCCCCACTTTAGGAACAAGCTTCCAATTCATGTTAAACAAAGCCTGTCATTGGCCCTATTTAAGTGAAATTTGGACGATTGGATGGGTAACCAGACATTCACCCCAGGGGTTCCACCTGTGCCTCTCTCGGACTGGGGCAATAGGTGCCGATTTTAGTGTCTGCTTGAACCAGACACCCTTGGGAAAACAGGTTGAACTTGACTGGGCTTGTAAGGGCCCTTGGGCTGTTAGCTTAGTAATCTCTTATGATTCTATAAAACTGGTACCCTTATTAATGCACCCATGAAAAAATGCAAATTGTTTACTACAACAAAATCAGAAAGGCAACAGATACTGATACAGCATCAAGTGCCTTATACCTAGTGGGGTCACATAGCCTCTTTCAAACACCACTTCAGAACCATCAGTCAAGACTCTGGATTTTGGAAGTAGGTTATCTCCTAGTTTGAAGAATGCAGAATATACAACTGTCTGAGGCACTCACCCTAATAGTGGATGACTGAATACAGTTATGCATTCAAAGTAATTCTTGATCTGTTGTGTTGTAATCCATTTAATGGAAGTAGAATTCTTCAGCCAAGTTTAAACATAGCAAGAGATATCATTTCCGAACTGTCTAGACTTTTAATGTTTGCTCAATGGAGAAAATGACCTCAGCTCCAGGGAGATCTATGGATCAGGAGCCGCAAGCACAGAAAAAAAAATCAAAAAAGTTCTAGAAAAGACAAGTAACTCCACCCAGAAGCAGTAAATACTTTTCCCAGGAGACTCCAACATCCAGGCATGGTGACTCTACTAGACCACAGCAAAGTACCTTGCTGTAACACTCTACAAAGATAAATTAAAACTGAACTGCCATTAAACTTTCATTGTGCACCATGCTTAATCTTGTTGTAAGGATATCATTACCAAGTCTTCCACAGTCATACATTCAACAATAGATGGGTAAAAAAAAAAACGGGGGAAGGGAGAGGGGGCAAATACTTTTTATCCTATTACCTTGACTGCCAGCCATCAATCCTCCCCCAATGGGTCTTGAGACCATTTGTTTCCTTATGACTGGAAGTCTGTTCCCAGAGCAAGGATAAGGATTGACTGGAGCTGCTATCACTCAGGCAGCTATGGAGGTGGTTTGTGTTTTTTGCTGGAAGCTGGACAATGTGGGTGCTTCTATTTAGGTTCGAAGCATTCCTCTGGCAGATGGCAATATCCACATCACTTGTAGCTTCCTTGGGTCTATATTATTCAATCAAAGATTTCTAAAACTTCTAAGTTGTAAAAAAAAAACACTAAACCCTAAACTAAGGGTTGTAGACAGGGGGCAAGCCCCCCTGCACCCGCACACAACTACGAGACTGCACTACAGCATGGTAAAGGGAAGACTTCCCTTTACTGCACTGTACTGCGATCTCGGAGTTGGTATATTTAAAGAGCGGGTGGTGTGGGGGTGCAGGGGGGGCTTGTCCCCCTGCTTTAACATCTTAGGTGATCCCCCCCATTTTCGAAGTTTTCTAACTTCGACCATATGGTGTCGGCCATATGGTATTCGAAGTTCGAAATCTTCGATTAGATAATATAGACCCTGCTTCCTTTGCCCTTCCCATACACACATGCATCAACCCACATGTTGATGAAGACTACTATCATTGGTCTGAGAGCACTAAGCCTATGTCCCAGACATTTTTCTGCCTTGCACACACTTGCTTTGGCTGACAAAAAACATAATTTTCCTTCAGCACAAAATGGGCTGGCTAATGCCAGACACTCACTCCCCTTATATGGATCTTCCAACCACTGAAGTCACTACTTGGACATGGGTTTAATAGAGCACATTCAGGGCTTCAATCCTCTGGGCACCACAGCCAGGCATGAATGGAATTCAGTCATCTACTGTTATGTCTATCTAACCTAGCAGTACTATAACATCTCATCCAGTCATGCCTTCAGAGTAATTCTTCATCTTTTGGGGAGAATATCAAACTACAAATCTCCAGAACCGTTGCAGGCTTCAGCCAATATTCTCTGAATAGCTGCTGTATCAAATACCCCTCTAACCCTGGCAGCATGGTTTAAGTTGTAATTCCTACCAAGTATACATGCTGGTGACCCAGGGCACTGTTTCAGAGACAGCAGTCATGATCGAAGAAGGTTTTAGACACAGCAATATCTAACTTAGATCTGACTGATTTCTGAAGAGTCTTGCCCATTGAGTTGTAAAAGAAACCAATACTGCTAGCAGTCTAGTTTGAAAAGGGTTGTCTGCCAACAGAAATGTCAGACTTGTTCTGAGCAAAGCAAGCAGCACTTCCCCAACTTACGTGTAATGTAAGTGAATAGCTGTCAGCTAGAATCTATGAACTAGAATATTTGTTCATCTGGCCTCTGAAGATGAGGAAATAAGAAATCAGATGAATTTTCTAAAGCAAAGCTATGTTTGGCATGACTTTAGGTTAGTAGACAAGGCTCCTCTTTTCTTATGGAAAGCCCAGCAAGTATCTGAATAAATAATAGTGTGCAACTTGGAAACCCATCTCACTTAGAAAACTGTCAAGTGAAGCACTATCCTCCAGTTAAGAAACAAATGAACAGAAAAAGAAACACAAACGGAGGCTATAAGTTTCCACAACAGACTGGGAAGCCAAAGACGGCTCCTAGAGAAGACAAGTTGGCAAAATGGAACTATAGACCTTAATGGAAGAGTAGGACAGTCCCTGATTAAGCAAGTTAGAGAGGTAAATGAAGCACATCAGAGTGCTGTATTTGAAGACAAAGGTAAATTACTGCCATTTTACTAAAAGAAGAACATCTTCCATTTAGTCAAAGATTTCCTAGTAGGAAGTTTCTTAACTTAGTACCTAAAGACAAACAATACCTATTAGAACTCCACACCTCAGCCACCAATCTGTGCAACATGAAGAAAACGTAGAGATGGATGAAATAGGCATCCTTCCTGGAAGAAGGCTCTTCCTCCAAGAAAAAGGGGCAGAAACTGATCCATAGTCTTTAGCAGCCAAGAAAATAAAGGCATCAATGACCAACAAATAAGCTACATTTCAAATCCGATTTGAGTCAACATTCTAATTATCTACTCAGAACTTTGGAAGTTACAATGTTTTTATGAAAAATTATCCAACACCAGCATTCCCAAGAAGGTGGAAAAATCTATGGCTTGAATTTTCACTTCTGATTCATGTGTAATGCATGGTTTAACTAACTGCCAGCACACATTTCTTTCTCCTCATAGGTGAGATGGACACTAACCTAAGATTAAGACATAGAGCTAGCTCCCGCATTTACATGGCTGTCTTGCAAAGCTGGCATAACCTTTTACCACAATATTTGTTTATGCAACACGTCACTATGGTACTAGTGGTTCACCTATGAAGAATACTTGGAAAGAGAATCCTGAATGCCCTGACAAAGTGAAAACATTTAGAATGAAGTGCAGCTCTTCCATAAATAGAACCAAATCCCACCGGACTGACCAAGAGGCCAGTTACACCTGCAACTCATGCCTAAGGTATCGGTTAGCAGCCAAGACAAAGGAAGAAGAAAATGTCTGCTTGAATTTAGCTGAGTGGATAATAGAGTCAGAATCAATGTAACCTCAGTTCAAACTGTCCTCCAACTGGTTCCACTAACTCCAGAGATAATGTCGGAACCTCCCCATAATAAGCCTAGTTTAGCATTCTAAAATCACTAAAATGCTAAATATCATGGAACTCCAAAAGGCTTAACAAAATCTTTAATGGTCTGGGCTGATTTTGCAGCCTCCAGAAACATGGGTTTCAAGTTATGTATTCTCGTTAGTCAAAAAAATCTTCATACAGAAGTGGTTCTAAATCAGACTGCTGAACAGAGATTATGCCAAATACTTAAGCAAAAATAAAAAATAATGAACACTTTCCCTCTATGAGGCAAAGGCTCTCACCACACACCTCCTCCTCCTATTCATAATCAACTAAGCGGCCAAAAAATCCTGGGGTTTTGTGGATTTTTTCACTTTCATGTTCATCATAATATCTCTTTAGGATAATCTCCCTTCAGCAATCCCGTTAACTCCAGAACTGTATTCATTTAGAGTCAAAAGAAAATTTTAATTGCAAAGGGAGAGGACCTGACTTCTTTTCTCCAAGACCAATGGAGTCCAAAAAACAGCATCATCACCCTCAAATGTCTAAACTGTTTCTTAGACCACAACTGAACAAGAAAGTGATACAAATATGAGCAGACATGCATGTTCCATAGCATGAGGGACACGACAGCTGGAGTGAGTCACTTTTTAATTCTGCAGCTGTCATTTTAAACCACACACCCTGTACAGCCAACTATTTTTTGCACTTAGAATCTCAGAAAAATATAGGGTTGGAACACTTGGATATGACAATGTTATTCTTGTAAATCTGGGGTGATCATTCAAGCCTTCTGAGGCAGTAATGGCTGAAGGGCTTGAATGGTTATCACCTTGAGCTTCATTACTTTCTGATCATATTTTGACTGCATAAATTCAAAATTTTCTTCCAGTTTTTTTCTTTGTTTTATTTTTTTACTTGAGAATGGGAAGGTATGGCTGTGTGACAGCACTCTATTAACTACAGTGGCGGATCACTGCTGCTGGGCATTCACCAGACAAATGGGAGAGTACCAGCCAATGAAGTACCTGACCTGGGAAAATGGCCTGAAACACACATTGGTAGACTGTTGTGGCAAACCCTGACATCCTCTAAGACTGGCCATCTAGCTTGCACTTTTAAAAGTTATGTGACTGAAGATCAAGTGGCACTCTCAAATATTTTGGTCAAAGATATTTATAATGCAGGTAGCATTAGCAGCAGCTAACATGGCTGAGTGGGCCTTGACTTGCCCAGCCAGTGACTTGTCATACTAGTGATAGGAGAAAGTTATATAAACTTACTAGCCATTTGGAAATGTCTGCTTATTTACTACAGATCCCTGCTTGCTCTCCATAAAAGAATCAAAATAATTTGTCTCTACAGTATTACACATTAACTTTTTAATTGACATCCACAATATGCAACTGTCTCTTCCCAGGCTTTGGATAAAAAAAAATAGTAACTATATGGACTGGTGAAAGAATAAGCCAAAATCCACCATGTACAAAAATGAAGATTTAGCCTTTAAGGACACCACACCCTTGTGAAAGATTGAACAGGGTACTATGCATACCAGAGCTTGCAATTCTGAGGTCCTTCTTGGCTGTGCCGACTGCTACCAAAGATATTTAGGTTCAGCTCTGCTGCGGACAGATTCAAATAGAATGCCGTCTTTTCCGTGATAAACAATGGTTATCCCACTTCACAAGGGTGGACCACAAAACAACTCTGGAAACTACAGCCTTATTAGTCTGACTAGTCTAATATGCAAAGCTATCAATGACAGACTACCTTTAGACAAGAGACCCAATCTAGTCTGGCTTTATCAAGGGAAGGTCATGCTTATTAAAACCTGGAGGACTTCTTTGAAAAGATCACCAAGACAATGGATAAGGGGAAAATGGTGCATACTGCCTACCTGGACTTGGCTTAAGCAATTGATATAACACCCCACTTAGGTATAGTCAACAAACTCACCGGACTGGGCATAACCCCCTGTATATCTCATTGGATTTCCAGATGGCTCACAGACAGTACTCAGGAAGTCAGGATTGGTGAGAAACTGGTACCACTCATACTTGGCATCTACTTCTCAGAGATGAAAGCTAATGTTAAGGGCCTTTGGTTGACCAAGCTCACAGATGACTGAAAATTGGGAGCTATCACAGACTCTTCCCATGACACAAACATCTTACAAGAGGGTCTAACACAGACGACTGCTGCCAAAATCACAGATTAAAACTCAATGCCAAGAAATGCATTTAGTACCTTTTGGGAAAAATGCCAATCAGGGTAATTACTCCATCAATAAAACACCCTAAGAGCTGACCTGGTAGTCAGGGATCTGGGAACATACGTAGACAGTAATTCGGCCTTTAATCAACATGTAGTAAGAAAATAATTTTCTATCACCTAACGTCTATGCAGGCATCCATGTTCAAAGAAGTCATAGTGTCACTTAATTTGGTCCTTATTAGACCTATCATAGAGTATACTGCCCCATTTGACATGTACGTGACCAAACATATGTAACAGTGGAATGCCTACAAATGTTGCTTACCAGGAGAATCCGGGGTATAAACAAACTGTCCTGCACAGATTCCCTTCAAAGCCCTCCTCTATAGTCCGTCTTCTACAGGTTACTGAGAAGCAATCTATGCCTTCCCATACAAGGATTCCTTGGATCCATTTCTGATGGACATTTTGCACATCCGCAAAACAAACAGCATCAAAACCACATCCAAGGAATTAAAATTTTGCTTGTGATACAAGACATTTTGTGAAAAAGGCGCGTATCTCAGAGGATCCCCATGCTCCTTAAAGCCAAGTTATAATCCCTCTAAAAAAACTGCTTTACAATAGCTTTGATCTTGTTCCCTTGATGCAGCTAAAGATTAAATGTTCAAGTAAACTATATACTGTGAGGGAATAACTTTCACATCGTATCTAAATGAAGCATGATTGGAAATTTGAATAAGCAAAACTGTGGCCCTTGAAACATGTCTATGCTCTGCGGTAATGCATACTTTGTCTACATTTTCTCTAGTCTTGAAAATATTCTAAAGCTATAAGACTAATAAGTATATAGCAGAGGTGAGAGTCTCAATGCCACATGAACATCTAACATAAGAAAAAGATGCCAATATGTCTAGAACAACCTTTCCATCAGGAGTTGGCACCGTTTTCTACATCTACCAGAAACTACACTATAAGTGATTGCATTTCAATCTCCATCCCATATTAAAATACCCTATTGAAATTAGACCTAATCTATAACTAGGTAACCTACTTCATTACTGGGAGTACCTGAAGATAAATAAACATTATTTATTGCAAGGTCAATACCACACACTTTCCACTTTAATGCTATATATCTACCTTGGGCACTGGATGTTAACTCAAAGAATAAAATGAGTATTTTTTTTTTTTATCAAGGTAATCACCCCTTTCCCCTTTTCAAAGTGATAGAATAATAGGAAAAGTATTCCTCTAGACATCTTCCTTTAATTAGTGATCTGTGCTGTGCTTACGAGTAATGCATCTCCTGTAAACAATCTGAGGTTTAATCTTATGTCATCATCTTCTCTCGGCTGTTCCCATTAGCGGTCGCCACAGCAGATCACCTGTTTCCATTTCTTCCTGTCCTCTGCATCTTGCTCTGTCACACCAACCACCTGCATGTCCTCCCTCACCATATCCATAGCTTCATCCTTAGCATCTTTTTCCCAATAAACTCAGCATCCCTCCTCAGCACATGTCCAAACCAATGTAATCGTGCCTCTCTGGCTTTGTCTCCAAACCTTCCAACCTGGGCTGACCCTCTAATATAGTTATTCCTAACCCTGTCCACCCTCGTCACACCCAGTGCAAATCGTAACATCTTTAATTCTGCCACATCCAGCTCAAACTCCTGCCTTTTTGTCAATGCCACAGTCTCCAACCCATATAACATAGCTGGTCTCACTACCCCCTTGTAGACCTTCCCTTTCACTCTTACAGGTACTCATCTGTCACAAATCACTCCTGACACTCTTCTCCACCCACTCCATCCTGCCTGTACTCTCTTCTTCTCCTCTCTTCCACACTCACCGTTACTCTGAACTATTGACCCCAAGTATTTAAACCCCAAGTATTTAAACTCATTCACCTTCGCCACCTCTACTCCTTGCATTCTCACCATTCCTCTATCCTCCCTCTCATTCACACAGGTTTAATCTTATGTATAAAACAAAAATATTTTCATTCTTCTGCTAAGTGACCAGACCCAGCAGGTTCCACTATAGCACACAAGGAAATCATCCAAAAATGTGGACTACCTTTCTCATAAAAAAGTCTGTCACAACAAAGATGAGAACAAAAGCTGACTGAAAAAACATTTTTGGATATAAACTCTCTTCCCAGCATATAACCCACCAGAACATTTGTAAATGAAGAATACGACAGTAACCAACAAACTAACTCTGGACATTGCCTCAATCATTACAGCAGCATCAGGCAGGGTGTGCATGTATCCTCCCTTGAAGGAAATGCTAAAATAATCTACTTCAGTGGTAACAGTTGACACACATGCTACAAGAGCCAACATCTAATACACTTCCCATCCATTCAACTAATTTATGTTCGACTTGAGTAGAGAAGTACTTTGCTTTATATGGAGTGAAGAACTGTTCCATAAGAGAGGTATTTTCCGTGATACATGCCTATCCCTTCATGTTCTATGTCACAAAAGAGATTGATATCACGAGTGGATTTTTATGCTACCACTGAAACTGCAAATGTGTAATAGGTCTGAGAGGACAGGGACTGTTGGGGGTCTATATTTGAGCAGAGATTGCCTCTTAGTAGCCTGTATGATACTCTGAAGAGAAACAAGGCTTTGAGACTGACTGCATAGCTGTTCTGAATTAGGACCTTGACACTTTTTTTTTTGTTTAAGAGAAAAAGCATTATGGTCACTCTCCAGTTGTGACAAGTATTCTGACAGGTACAGACTGAACGACGCATTATATTCAATGATCAGCCTGATGGGAGCCAAATATAATGGAATGATATAGACTCCATACCATTAGATATAAGCTGTGAGTTTTACGTCATCTGATCAAAGATAATCTGAATGAATAAGAAAGCAGTAACATGACTGAAAACTCATCTGACTGAATCATAATTGATAGAAAACATTCTATACAACGAACACAGTAAAAAAAAAAAATGCAGGTGACAAGCTCCCCTGCCCCGCCACACACACACACACACAGTTATATACAGTAATTCCTTAGCTGCACAAGCCTGGAGGAAAGTAAGAAAGACACCATACATACATATATGCTTGCACACACATGCGCACACACAGTGAATGAGGTACTATGTGATGGTGGTCATTGCCAATCCACACATACTCTTCTAGAATCACATCCCTAATAATTTCTTTGAATCAAAACTGACAGAAAACTGAATTCATGTGATGGTGTCATTTCCGCTCAATCATATTATTTTTTTAAATCAAACGACAGAACCAAGCCATGCAATGAAAAAAAGGATTTCCTTACAATAGTGGATACATGGTGATCAAAGAACAGTTCGCTGTCTACATACTTTCCCAAATCCCTGACTACAGAATCAACTTTCAGGCGTGTGAGATAGCTCCAAGAGAAGTCTTGCATGCTGAAGAATATGACTAGGTTTCTTGACATTTAGTTTTAGTGCATGGTTTTGACACCAGCTGCTTGTTTGGGAAAGTCTTTCTTGGAGGATTTTAGTATCCTCTGGGGAGTTTACGATAGCACCAGGTCTGCAGTCATCTGCACACTTGGACGGTCATAAACCATAACATTTGTTTAGACCTGCAATAACTAAATGCCACAAAGGGGTGCCCCAAGGCCTGAACCCTGGGATATATTGCTAGTGACAAGTCTTTTAAAGCAGGTACAGCCACCCACCTAAATCTCCAGGGTTTGCTCTCTCTCCTTTTTTTTAAAGCACCTTTATTAAATTACCACTTAAGAGATAGGCAAACATACATTAACAGGAAAGAAAACAAATTATTAATATTTTTTCTATTTACATACATTATTAATCACAACTTTTCTTTCTGTGAAGCCATCAGTGCAACATTACATAAAATGCTGAATTTCTGCCTTCCCTTAAACCTAACTCCTCCTCCTGAACATTACCTTGCATGCATCGTTCCCAAAATTTAAATTTCTATGCAATTTGCTCCTTCCCTTTTCTAAAGATCCCTCTTCCAGTTCTTTTATCTCATTTATAATATTCAGTATACAGTTGGTTGACACCAATTCTGTTGGCCGCCAAAAAAGCAGTTACTAAAAAATGGAAATCAAACTAAATCAGGCCTAATGAGTAAAAAACAGCGCACACAGAGCTGGAGAGCAGCTGATGCAGGTAAAAAAGTTAAATGATATCGCCAAGCAGATTTCAAGCACAAAGATTTGTTCCACACAAAAATCCAGGTTATATGCACAAGCTTTTGTCCCTGCTCCGAAGAAGATCCTGACTGAACAGGGACGAAAGCTTGCGCATATAACCTGGATTTTTGTGTGGAATAAATCTTTGTGCTTGAAATCTACTTGATGATATAATTTAACTTTTTTGCCTGGATCACGTGCTCTCCAGCTCCATGTGTGCTGTTTTTTTTACTCATTAGTTTATATTTTGTGGTTTACATCAGGCCTTAGTAACAGCTTTTTTTGGCACCCAACAGAATTAAACTAAATAAGGCCTTACTATGTCGAGGTAATTCAGATCCTGTGTCAGAGCTCAAAAAATCATACAGGTTCATAGGTATATACTAGGTTAATGACCACCAGGGTCTTTATAAGCCTAGCCGTACAACCCAACTCAATTGTGAGTCTACATGGAGGTCTATGTTAGTTAGGAGGTTGTTAAAGGTTTAGTGGGGAGAGGGGTATGTTGGTTGGGGAACACTTACTGTCGGCCTCTATCAGAGACAAGCGAGCCACACCAGGATGACTTTTTGATTTCAGATCTAATGATCAAGGTTATGTTTGAATAGTGTTAGGGATGGACTTTGCTTCACATAGATGGGGAACCTATACCAGAGCGTGGGGATCCTTAATCCTTTGAAACACACATCTGTCTTGACAGCATATTCTATTTATGTCGCAAGCAAAATTTAAATTCTTGGATCTAGTAGTTCGGATGCTGTTAATTTTACGGATGTAAAAAAGGTCAGAAGATGCCCTGTATGGCAGGCATAAAATCGCCTATCTGTAACCACTAGAAGACAGAGTATACAGACAGAACTTTTAAGGCAATCCATATTTGACAGGGTGTTTATACGCTGGATTCTCCTATTAAGAAACCTTTGAGAGCATTCCAGCTGTTGCATATGTCTGGTCAGGTATATGCTGAAGAAGGAATTGTACTTAGTGATGCATCTGATAAGGGCCGAATAAGGTAGCACTATGACTTCCTTGCACCTGGGTGCCATGCCCTTACTTATAAGTTGGGGTGACATCTAATGATTTTCTTACAACCTTAGCCTCATGTTGATCAAAGACCAGATTACTGTCGACACATGTTCTCACAAATCAAAAGACTGGACAGTATGGATATGCAATTTCCTAACTTCTGCAGCCAGCTTGGTGGATATGGTCATCTTGAGACAGTAACTGTCTCACGTTTACTGATAACCACTTAATCCTTAACAAAGCAGATGCAGTATGGGAGAGGTGTACTTGCACAATGACACTGGAGGCTAAACTCTCACATACAAGTCCACATCAGGTTGTTGAAACCATGCACACAACACCCACCTCACATAGTAAACCATATACACACAGACTACCGTGTGCTCAGGCACTTAAAAACAATCTTCCTAAACAAAGACTGCCCAGAGCAAGTGTTGTCAAAGTTATGCCTCGGCAAGCCCAAAGGCACTCAGAAAAAAACACCACACATAACGTCACACTTAGTGGAGCGCCAAAAACCAAGTCCTTAAGGCAGGCAAACAATTCCCAGGACTAATATCATAGGGGACTCCATTGTAAGATGTACATAAGCCTCTCTAACTAGGCTTAACAAGGAGAAGAGAAATGTTATTTGCTAATCTGGAGCTAGAATCCACCAAATCATACACGTACTCAAGTCATTATGCAATAGGTACCACTATGACTCCATCATAGTCCATGTAGGTGTAAATGACCAGAGATGTACCTCCCTGGACTACATGGACAGAGACATCATAGAGCTTTCAGACTACATGTCTCAGGCTGGTTATGAGCCTAGCACTGAGCAGCATATTACCATCGAAGAGGATGATGCCACAATATGAGCAAAAATGACCAATTTCAATGACTGGCTGTCTTCCTGGTTTCATTCAAAGGGGATCCAATATTTTTTCAGCTTGGGAAGGCACAGTTAATAAACCATGTTGCTCCGCTAAGGATGGTCTGCATCTCTTCCCTCTATGCTTTAGAATACTGGATAAATCCACCCTTGTAGTGCTTTTTTTAGGCAATGCCAAACCCACCGACATAGCAAAAATTATCTCAACTGTATCTCACGGAGTTATTGCTCAATGCTAGAAGCCTAAACAAAACTGCACTCCCAAGCCCTCCTCACGCTCAATACAGACATCTGTGCAGTTACCAAGACATGGCTTAAAGCAGCAGGAGAACCTTGGCAGTGCAAGGTTTCAGTGCCTTCCACACTTTTAGACCAGTAGCTGCAGAGACGAGGGCTAAAGGAGGAGATGTCGCAATATACATCAATAACAAGCATACCTCTAGGGTGGTCAAACAGGATGTTGCACTGGAATCCCAACACATGCAGATCACCACAGACAAAATCCCATACCATATCCTAGCCAGCTGCAGGTCACCCTCCATATCCCAAGAAGCTCACAAGGCATACTTGGACCTACTGGAGATGCTTACCATCCAACCTAACACCCTACTCATGGCAGACTTTAAATTATCCCTTGACAGAGTGGGAATCCTACACAACCTCAAATTTGCAGGCACAGAGATTCCTGGACTTCGTAAATACAAACACCCTTGACCAAACAGTGAATACATCCACTAGAGGCTCCAACCTACTGGACCTCATGCTTACAAATATGGGAGAAGACTGTAAACCCTCAATGTCCCATCCTCTCTGATAAGGTCTGATAACAAGCTGTCTCCTTTAAAATCAAAATCAGCTCTGTTATCCCATTAAAACCAGTAACAGTTGGTAAAAAGTAATTTGCTTTGGAATAGTTTCTAAGTGATGGATTGTCAAAATTCAATGCCCTGCGAAACCCAGAGAATACAGCAGCCTATGCTGGATTGCTCTCAAAAATTCTCTACAACCACGTCTATGGCTGTACAGAGGCTGTTACACCTACCAGAAAGTAAACCCAGGACTAGGCCTAGAAACAAACTGCCCTTGTAGCATCCCAAATTAAACAGGATATACAAAAAAAGAAAAAAAATGCAAAAATCAGGAAGGGTAACTCCTCTAGCATCGAAATAAATGGGCAAGTAAGAGTGTTAATTAGATCAAGCAAAGCCAACTCTGAGGTTAAGACAGCCTCACGGGTTTAGGCTGAAGAAGGCCTTATGATTATCTGTGTCAGAAACCTCAAGGGTAGCACATAGCAATGTTCTGAACTGGTGGTTAATGGTGCCACATTCAGAGCCTGGCAATACTGTGAACCTGTCAGCGAACAAATTCAGTTCCAGCTTTACCCCCCCCCCTCATCCCCAACCATACCCTCAAAAGTACCCTCAAACACAACCCCTCCAACTATAACTTGGAAGCATGTACTGGTTGCACTCACTCACTCAAGCCAAGAGCAAGGCCTCAATAGGCCCAGCTAACATCCCAGGACCTCTGGAGTAATTTAACTATGATATTAAAACTGGCTTTGTGCAACATGAATGGAGGACTGCAACAGTCATCCACCTTCATAAGGGAGAACCTACAACAGATCCTGGAATCTACAGACTCATTAATCTGACTAGTCTTATTTGCAAAGCCATGGAAAGAAATATCATGGAAATTATCAACAAAAACATAAGAGACCTCCAGTCACTGGAACCTTCAGAGTTTGGCTATGTCAAAGGAAGGTCATGCTTACCTAAATGGATGAGGGGAAAACTGCATATTACCCACCTAGATCTGGCTAAAGCATCTGATATAATACCCCACTCAAGTATTGTCAACAAACCTACGGAACTAGGTATAAACCTCTTTGTAACACACTAGACAGCTAGTTGGCTCACTGACAGGACCCAAGAGGTTAGAATCTGCAAGGTCATCTCCACAAAGAGGCTGGTCACAAGCAGAGTCTCCCAGGACTCTGTGCGTGTCCTACTCCCCTTTGGCATCTACATCTCAAATGTCAAAGGTCTTTGGCTGACCAAGTTCACAAATGATTGCAAACTGGGAGCAGTCATTGAATCCCCTCAAAATGAGTGCACCCTTCAGGAAGGTCTAATACAGACTGTGCCAAAGCCATGGCTTACAACTCAATACCACGAAATGCATTATAATACCTTTTGGGAAGTCTACCACCCCGGGTAGCTACTTCAGCAATAAAATACCTTTAAAAGTTGAATTGCTAGTCAAGGATCTGGGAACTCATGTAGATAGTAAACTAACCTTTGACCAACATGTGTTCAAGGTGGTAAGAAAATCCTTCCATGTTGCCCAACTAATAAGCAAGGGCATGGCATCTAGGTCCAGGTAGGTCATCATACCACTGTACTTTGCCTTCATTAGACCAATCACAGAGTATGCACCTGACCAGACAAATGCAGCAACTGGAATGTTCACAAAGGTTTCTTACAAAATGAATGCAGGAAGTAAACACAATGTCCTACAATGAGTGAGTTAAAGCCCTCTCTCTTTACTCTGCATCATACAGACTTCAGAGAGGTGATCTTTGCTGGCATACAGGGCATTCCCAGACCCTGTTTTGATGAACCTTTTGCACATTTGCAAAACAAATAGCCTAGTCAAGTTTTCCTGAATGAATAATAATGTCCTATTATTGACAACCAGGCATTCATAAGCTTCCTCTGTCCATAAGGGACATGGGTGTCAGGGCCAGTGTAAATTTCCTATTCCCCATCCACTGGTATAGGCTGCATTTAAACTGTGTAATAGGCAAACTCAGCTTCACATGGATGGGAATTCTGTTCCATAGGAGGGCAGCCTCTGGGAAACATCTGCCTCTCCAGTATGTTCTGTTTAAGTCACAGACAAAATTCAGGTCCCTAGACATTGAAATATGTTGTTTGTGGACGTCTTGTAAGCTAGGCATAGATCACCCCTCAGAAACCTGTAGGAGACCGAGTACAGCAAAAGAGCATTAAAAAGCTCTGCATAAAACAGGTTTGTTACGCCTTCTATTCTTTTTGTAAGGAACCTCTGAGGTCACTCTAGTTGCTGCATATGCCTGGTCAGGTAGATACCAAAGGTTGCACTGTATGCTATAATTGGTCTGATATGGGCAGAGTACAGTGGGATAATGACCTCTTTGGACCTAGATGCCATGTCCTTACTTATAAGTTGTGTAACATAAAAGGATTTCCTCACCACTGTGGCCATGTGGTGGTCGAAGTTAAGGATACTTGTCTACATGTGTACCCAGATCCCTAAGCACTGGGCCAACTCTTAGGAGCATCTTATCAACACGGTACTTAGCCGGGGTGGTTTAGTTCCCAAAGGGGACAATTGTGCATTTCTTAGCATTGAGTTTAACCCCCAGCTTGCAATCATCTGCAAACTTAGTCAGCCATAAACCATCAGCATTTGCTTCCATTTCATTTCAATTAATTCTATTTGTCTGTATATTTTAGCAAGCAGCATACTCTATTGTCTTTCACCTTCACATATGATTAGAATGAACTACTATGTATTAGTTTACTTGACATAGGCTATCCATTTCTCAAAGTGTCTTGCTGCTTGCAGTACATATTGCATTCTTGATCGCTATTTACTTTAGTAACATTCTGCAAATATATTTCAGTCTGATTGTGCTTTACCTATTGTGAGATTCTCTCCCTTATATACAATTCCTTATGAGCTACTGTGAAATGTTTTTGTACAGCTAGGGTTACCACCTGTCTCACTTTGTGAGGGGCAGTCCCTCTTTGGGCAGTTGTGTCCTGCAAAAGAATTGAAAAAATGGCAAATGTCCTGAGATTTTAGGACAAAACTATTTCCTATATTTTCTTTAATAGTTGCATAAAACAGTTATTTTGTATCTGAAACACCTAAATGTTATAAGAAACAGAATAAGCAACTGAAATGCTACAAGAATAAACTTTTATTTTGGCAAAAAAAGTGAAGTTTTGTCCTTTGTATTTGCCGTGGGTATGTTTAGCCCTGCAAAATCTGACATTTCTACAAAAAATGTCCCACTTTGGGCATTTGAAAAGGTGGCAACCCTATGTACAGCCTTTCTCCCCAGATCATTGTAAAATATTTAATCTGTTGCAGGGCTTTCTCCCCTTGGATATAATTACTCAAACTACTGTTTATATGTTTTCAACTCTGTTGTGGAGTTTTCTCCCCAGGTATCTGTTAAAAATGGTCCGATTGTTAATCATGAAAGTCCAACTGAGCCAAAGGACAAAAAATAAAAAATAAATGCAGCAACCAATTAAAAATTGAGTTTACCTACTTGTGTGGTTGCTGTCTTTTTGCAGACAGAACGTGAGTGTGAGCCTTGGGGGGGAGATGACACATTTAAACAAACCACACTTCAAAGAGTGGTGTAGTCACAAACAAATGTGTGGGCTAGAGGAGAGGAGTAACTCAAGGATAAGCTCCTTATGAGGACAGCATGGGAGATGGTAACAAACAGGAAGTAAACCACATGTAGCTAGGATACGGGGGGGAGGGAGGGACTGGGGGACAATTACATATTCACAAGGACCTGTGAAAAGCACAAAGTAATATTCAACAGCAGGGAGATGAGCCCAACAATAAAACAGTGAACGGGGACTACTAGTGACTCTAAGACACAGCAAAATCATTTGGCTCCTCATCTGATGTGAAGGAAAGCACAAAGCACAAGAGAATGATCCGGTAGCATTCCAAGGTAAAAGTCAATGAACTGGGTAATGTGAATGCCTGATAGAAACAGAAGGAAGAAAAGAATTACTCTCTACAAAAAGTTTTGGAAAGTGATATGGGGGCATGTGAGGGGATACAAAAGCAAATTGCGACTCTCACTAGAATACGGCAATCTCTCCAAGACAGGTTGCATTGCTATGAAAAGCAACTTGAAGTAGTTGACCAGACCTCAACTGGGCATTTGATGACAGGGAACAACATGGAGTTAAAAGTGACTGCAGAGGTGGTCAAGGCTCAGCTTGACTGAGCAGAAGACAAAAAAAAGATCTAGAAGATTCGAAAACATTAGATTAAAATAGTCACACTGGCGGAAAAATATAAAGGTGTAGATTAAGTGTGGTCTTAGACACACTGAAAAATATATCACAAAATGAAATAAAAAGGAATGAGCATACTACACTGTGTGGAGAACGGATAGAGAAGGAGGAGGAAGACAGAGACCCATCATTGTCAGACTGCAAACAACTCAACTGAAGGAGAGGAACCTTAAGGCAGTATGGCAGTCAGGAAAGAAATGAATGGTTGGGGAACACAATCTTTTTTTTTTCTTTTTTAAACACTTATCACTTGTGACATAGGCAAATTTACATTTAGATAAAAGTAATCAAATTGTAATAAACATTAACAAACGTACTTCGCATATACTGCTATAGATCATATAACCTAAGCAACATTACATAAATTATTCAATTCCTGCCCCGTTTTTTAAAACAAAAAACATCTTTATTACACCATCACTTATTACATAAACAATAACATATTTATATAAATAAGAAGAAACCACAGACACAATCCTAGTTGCAAGCATTTTAAACCATACTGACAGATTCCCAGTTGCAAACATTACACATCAATTACAGTCTATCCAATCATTTTCAAACATTACATGGCTCATTTAACTCTTTCTTTCTTTTAAACCTCATTCCTACACCCCTGTAGGTATTGCTCCCACAATTCCCATTTTTTCCTATGTAGTTTGCTCCTACCCTTTTCTAAAGATCTCAATTCCAGTTGTTTTATCTGTTACTATATTCACCATTTCTAATATAGTTGGTTTAGATTTTGATTTCCATTTTCTAATAATTGCTTTTTTGGCAGCCACCATAATTAAGACACAGCAAAGTCTTACCATGTTCAGGTAATTCCGATTCTGTATCATAGCTCAAAAAACATCACATCATTTTCACACCAATCTGCCCACCCAGCATCTCAGAAAGTGCATTTTGCAAGGAATCAAAGTCCACCAATGCACCGCATTCCCAGAAAATATGTTCCCAAGTACCTCTTTATTCCCAGTCACATCGCCAACATTTGCTGTCTACCTGAAGAAAAATTCTCTGGAGTCTACTTGGGGAGGGAACAAAATCTTTATTGAAAGAAAAGTACATTCACTTTAGTCATATGTACATAGAAACAGTGAGGATTGTGTTAGCAGATGCTGAACCAGCTAAGTTAAAAGAATCATTCTGCACAGAATGCCCTCGATGCTTACAGACCATAAGCAGCACCTGAGAGATTGCAGAAGCCAGTCAAATTGCAGGACAGGTGAAAGTATGAAAAGAATTCAGCACAGAAAAAAGAAAATGAAGAGGGGTGATAAAGCCTAGAAGGGAGCTCAAGAAAATTATTGTCCCACAATTTAGGAGACAACACTAACCGATAGAAAAGGAGGAGGTTACTGTCAGCTGCCTGTCAGGGTGCCAGTATCTGCCACATAACCCACGTACTCAGGTCACTCCACAACAAGTACAAATATGACTCTGTCATTGTCCATATTGGTGTGAATGACCTGAGATGCACCTCCCTGGACTACATGAAGAGAGACATGGAAGAGCTCTCCAATCTTGTTGCCCAAGCAGGTATGATCCTAGCCCCGAGCAGCATCCTGCCATCGCCCAGAATGATACCGCAGTACAAGGACAAAATACTTCAACAATTGGCTAAGTTTCTGGTGTCATTCTAAGGGGATCCAGTATCTGTCTGTCTGGGATGACAGACCATGATGCTTTGCCAGAGATGGCCTGCACCTGTCAATCCTGGGATTTCAGATACTGGCTAAGGCTCTTGCCACCCCTATAGTGCCTTTTTTAGGCAAGGTTCAAATGACAAATTCACCACCGTAACAGAACAGGCAAGCAAAAACTGAGGGTAATGCTACTCAATGCTAGAAAGTCTAAATCTCAAAATGCACTCACTCGAAGCACTCCTTAAAATGGAGAACATCGATATCTGTGCAGTGACTGAGACCTGGTTCAA
This sequence comes from Protopterus annectens, assembly GCF_019279795.1. NCBI lineage: Eukaryota > Metazoa > Chordata > Ceratodontiformes > Protopteridae > Protopterus > Protopterus annectens. The sequence goes on along the minus strand of NC_056736.1, from coordinate 554,066,250 downwards.
GGCTCCAGACAGCACCCCTGCATTACCAGGCTATAACTCATACCACAATTTTGGGCCACCTAACCTGGACCGGAACACCAAAGGCAGAGGTGTGTCCATATTCATTAAGGATATCCACACCTCCAGGCTAGTTGCTCAGAATAATGCATCCAAGGTTATCGAAGTGCAACTAACTGGGCAAAACTGCAATCCAAACTGTAGCTTGCTACAGATCCTCCAAAATGCCCTAGGATTCCCACTCCTCTTTTCTTGATATACTGGAAAATATTAGGATTCAACCAAACACCCTAATAATGGGCAATTTCAACTACCCCACCATTAACTGGGAAAACTACTCATGTACCAACTCCTTTGCTCAATGCTTTCTGGAATTCATAAATTCCAATGCCCTGGATCAACTAATCCACACGCCTACCAGGGGCAACACTATCCTAGACCTAGTTATTACTAACAAGTGTGACCAGTGTTCCACACCTGAAGTCAACTCCTCATTGGTCAGATCCGACCATAAGCTAATCACCCTAGATATCCACATCCCGCCTCCACCCCCCATTAAGGAAACCACGGTAAAAATTTTCTCCAAAGCCAACTTCATGCTTCTTAAGACAAAAGTGGCGAACTTCATGACACCCATGCAGATGGACAATACAGTTACAACTGCTGAATCCTACACAGATGCACTCTAAGTACTTACACGAGTGCATGGATCGTGCTATCCCAAACAGAATAAAGACGCTATCCTCCAAAAAAAGGAAGCCAATCTGGTGGTCCCCTGCTATAAACAAACTTTACAACAGAAGGAAGAAACTGTTGCAAAAGAGAGTAAAATCCCATGAGTGGAGGAGCTCCCTTGGTCAGCCTTGGTAAGAAGCTGAGATCCCTTATAAGATCCTCCAAAGCTAGCTACGAAAACAAAATCGCCACTGATTCTAGGGACAACCACAAAGCATTCTATAGCTATGTGAACAATCTCAATGACAACACCCAGATCTGCTCTGAGTTACAGCACAACGGCATGAAAATTACAAAACCAACTGATATTGCCAACATCCTGGCAGATAGATTCAGTGCTAACTTTACCCCCCTCTCACCCCCTAAAGGGCCCACATCTATACAGGAAGAATGCAGAGTCCCTGTAATCACAACTATGCATGTAAAAGCTGCACTCTCTAAAGCCAAAAACACAGCATCCATGGGACAGGACAACATCCCAGGCTGCGTTTTACACGAACTTCAGAATGAACTGGTTCCCCACCTAAGCACCATGTTCAATAATAACCTCACATCAGGCTTTGTGCCCACTGAATGGCACACAGCAACAGTTATCTCATTCCATAAAGGGGGAGCCACCAATGATCCCAGGAACTATCGCCTTATTAGCCTGACCAGCCTGGTCTGTAAGGCCATGGAACGTATCATCATGGAACTCAAACAAAGACATTGGTAACCTTCAAACTCTGGACCCCACCCAGTGTGGGTTTGTGAAAGGCAGATCATGCCTCCTCAACTTGATCGACTTCTTTGAGACAGTCACCAAAGCCGTAGATGAGGGTAAGGTGGTTCACACAGCCTATCTTGACCTCACCAAGACTTTTGACACCATCCCCCAATTCTGGAATTATAGCTAAACTCACTAAACTAGGTATAAATCCCTACACCACAAGATGGGTTGCCATCTGGCTCACTGACAGAAGCCATACTGTAAAAGTTGCAGACTCCAAATCTGACTTCAAACCAGTGACAAATGAAGTACCACAGGGTTCATTGCTGGGACCTCTCCTGTTTGGTATCAACTTCTCTAAAGTATAGGCTAACACATAAGGCCTTTGGCTAACTAAGTTCACAGATGACTACAAACTAGGAGCCATAGTCAAGTCCCCAACTGATGTGGACATCCTACAGAAGGGCCTCACTGAGACAGAAGCTTGGTGTCAGAGCCATGGCCTCAAGCTCAATGCCAAAAAGTCCATTGTCATCCCCTTTGGTAAAAACTCTCTACCCATGAACTACCACATAGGCAGCAGTCTACTTAACTCCAAATGTGTGATAAGAGACCTTGGGACCCAGGTGGATACTAGTCTCTCCTTTGATAATCACATTGCCACAGTAGTCAGGAAATCCTTCTACCTCATCACAAAAGGGTTCTCATACAGGAAAAATAGGTTATTGTTCCCCTCTATTCGACACTCATTAGACCCACTATAGAGTACAATGCCCCTTTTGGAATGTACCTCACAAGGCATCTGCGGCAGCTGGAAAGGCCACAGAAGTACCTCACAAAGAGGATTACTGGCCTCAAACAGATGCCCTACACAGACAGTCTCAAAAAACTCCAGCTTTACTCTGTAGCACATCGCCTACTTCAAGGTGAACTCTGCCTAACATATAAAGCTATGTCAAACCCAGAGCTGTTGTACATGCTACACCTAAAGAAATCCCAATCCTTCCAAGCTACATGCTCTAGGGACCTAAACCTTGTCACCACAATAAACAGGACATGCTGGAGGGATAGATTCCTGTCCTAGAGACTTCCCATACTTTGGAACAAGCTACTCATCTATGTCAAGCAAAGTTCCTCATTAGCACTCCAAGAAAAATCTTGATGAGTGGATGGGAAATAGAAATACACCCCAGGAATCACTTCTGTGGCTCTGCTTGACAGGGGCACAGGAAAATACCTTTCTTGGGTGGAGTAAGCCAGGAAACCTTGTTGGCTAGGCTTACTTAGGCCGTTGGGCCGATAGCCTAGTACCTACCTATGAACCTATGAAAAAGACCAGATCACACAGAAGACAAGATGGAGAGAAGAGCGATAGCTATCTTAGAATTTGAAGAGTCATTGATAAACATGATGGGCTTGTTTTGTTTTTGTGTGTGTGTGTTGGAAAATGGACAAACGTTCCCACCAAGGACAGCAGTTGGATGCGATTTACACAATTCCCAAATTAACTGCAGGATGTGAGACAGCCTAAACATGACTGGTTGCAACAAGAAATGGGCATAACCATTTGACTGCAAAGTAAGGTAATATCTGAGAAGGGAAATCACAAAAGACCATTAACAAACTGGTTTAAAACCAAAATAAACATATTGCAGACTCAGAGGAAGAATGGATAAAATTTAAGAACTATGTACTGAAAAGAGTAATACAAGAAAAAAGTGATATTAAAACAAAAAGAAAAAATGCAAGATAATACTTCTGTTTCAGTATAAAGAAATGAGCAGGAAAGTTTCCTACAGCTATGTATGAAACTAAGGGGGGGGGATGCTTTGAAATGGAAGCACTAAATAAAGATAACTTTAATAGCTAACATCTTAACCATAATGGTTGATCTACCTTAAATTGGCGAGATTGTTGACTCAAAACATTAAACCTGAAAAGGTGAACGTCCATAACCACGGTACAGCATGGAGTGGAATTTTGTCTTTTCCTAGCTGTAGTGTGACTTTAGAATTGGTATATACAATTAGCAAAGGACAACCCACTACACTGGGGGGGGGGGGGGGATACAAGGCAGCTTGGCCTCCTGCACACAAAAAAAAAAAAAAAAAACCCACATATTTTACACTTCAACATTGTAGTTGATTCGGTGTACTGGGTTTGATGTTTTGGAAGTTTAGTATAGTAACAATGGCAAGCTGAGTATTAAGATAAATATTCTGCACTTGACATTGTAATTAAAAGTGCCAAGGAACAATGCAATGGACAATGAAAAAGGAGGTATGATATGTAGAGAATGCTAGATGGTAAAGAGAGACATATTAATGACAAAGTAGTCTGCTGACAAGTGAAAGGGAATAAGAACAAAGAACAAAAACAGAGGATCTTAGAACTATTAAAGAAGGTTTTAAGACCATCTTTCACAAAGAAAAAAAAAAGAAGGAAGAACAAGGTGAAGATGACACTCCTAGATTAAATGCCCTACAAGGAGGAAGGGTGCTATTTAAGAAAAGAATAAAGGGGAGTAAGGGTTTAATCAGATGGCAGTAAGGTTTGAGTGCTGTTACAAATGTATACTGAGATGGGGAAGGATGTATGGCAGTAAAGATACAAAAAAGGTAGCCTGGAAGTGTAACAAGGGAAATAAAACAATTAAAACAAGGATGTTAAGCAACTATAACATTAGCAGAAATAGGGTAAAAGGAGTGCCAAGGACCAAGGAGTTGTTTGGACTCTACTGAGGGAAATCAAAAATACATATTTGTATACAGTTAATTGCTGTGAGGAAGGAAAAGGTGTGGGTGGGGGATAGTATAACTAGCAATTATATAAAGAGTGCAAACAGAAGGAACAGTTGCATCACTTGGTCATTTTTGAATAGGAAAAATCAGTTAAGAGTTAAAAAAAAAAAAAAATACTAGTTAGAGTGATGGGGAGAGAAGCAATGACAGATCCAAAAACATAACTATTGCTAAGAGCAAATGGAGAAAATAAAGATGGACAAAAAAGGGAAGACCAGTTATAAGGTTAGCAGTGGAAATAAAGGTAACGGAGAAGAAAATAAAAGATAGCAACCTAAAATGTAAATGGTCTGACAAACAGTCAAGTAGTAAAAGGTGGACAGTCATAGTATGGTTAGCCTGAAGGGAACATCCCATTTCTATTACAAGAAAAATACAGTCGTAAAAGGAATGTATGCAACTATAAAATGTGTAAGAAGAAGAAAATAAACATTAATATTAGTCTACCTGCAATGAAATGTAATGTAAAAGCAACATGAAAAATCTTAGCAAAATTGGTAACTTTCCAGAAGACTTTATGCCTAGTGGTTATTGACTAGATTGTAACAGTAGGGCTTATCAGGAAAGTATTCAAAACTGAGAGCCAAAATCAATTCACACTTATTCTGGGCTAACAAGACTCGATTCTTGCCAGCACAGCCATAGGCAAAGGTGCCCTACTTGCTCAACTCAGCTATGGCCTACCTTTATTTGTCACCACTTCAAACAAAAACATAACTGCCCTGCAGCAAACCTTAAATAAAATTTGCCATTTTATTACAAATTCTCCTTGGAATGAACACCACTGCCTCACCACTATTCAGTTCCCTACCGTTCAAAGTACTCCACCGAGACATCCCCATCTCCTCACACAATGAAACTATTTGCAGCCAGCTAATTTGTTGGTGGATCCTCACTACAAATCCTGCCACATAGCTGCACAATTCAGATCACAGCTCTCAGCTGTTGCCCTAAACTGTGGCATTCCCTCAGTCCCTTATGCACTTTCCTACCACCCAAGCCACTCCAAGCTAACAGTTTTTGATTGGTTGACAGTTAAGTATGTGCTTTGCTAACTATTTATATACTTGTCCATTCACAGGCACTGTTTCTTGTTCTGGAGCGTGCTGTGTAAACATCAGTAACACCTTCCTGTAAAATTCCTTGGAAAGTGTAACTATTGATCTACTTCAACTTCTTTGTACCTCTTTTACTTCTCGTTTGTCTACATAGTCATATCTGTTCTATATACTTCTACTACTTGCTGCTTGTTGCAATATATCTGTAACCTGGGCTGAGCCTGCAATCGGTCATTCTGGGATCAGTGCTCTACCCCAGTAATCACTATAAATAAATAAAAAGGGCAGATGTAGAAAAGAGCCCAAGGCAAAGAAGGTCCAGAAAACAAGGGGCAGGACATTTTATTAAAGTGGTAAGATGAAGGGATGTGTGGAAAATCAAAACAGAAGCAAAGGTAGATGGTTTACGTTTTTTTCAGCTAGGTATAAATTCTGTTCTAGGCTCGACTGGAGATCCATTAACAATGAAGAGAGAGAGAGTGGAGAAAGTAGTGCATGACTCAAAAACTATCAGACTATGCACGTGTAAGTAGAACACTTAGGGAGGAAAAGGAATTGCCAGAATATTGCAGGTTAAAAGTTATTTATTGGTAAGAAAGGAGGAGGCAGAATGACTAGAGGGTGAAATGAAGGCATTGCTAGGAACATAAGTTGATTGGACAAGTGAGGAATGTAAAAATGAACTGCAGAAAACAATACAAAGACAAACCAGACTAGACAGCAAGCAAGCAAGGGGGACTAGGAAAGCAATGTTACACAAACTAAATGAGATACAGGGAAAGGGAAGAGTCTAAGGAATGAGTAGAAAGAGAGCGTGAGAGTGAGAGAAAACTTGAGAGAAGAATACAGGGTTGGGAAGATGACAGGACACTAATGAAAAAAGCAGGCTTAGAAAATATTTACTTTGCCAACACGTCTAATGCAACAAAAACTTTAGCAGTGAGGCTGAGAAACCAGGAGGATGAAAATATTTAAACCTAAAGGTGAAGACGGGGGGGGGGGGGCTCACTAGTAGATATTCAAGGAATTTAAAAATACTCTTGAGAAACTGTACACAAATAAGAGGTTAACAGTGAAGAAGTAAATTCAACAGGGTGAGGAGAGTTACACTTACCTTCACTAAAGGAGCAGAGCAGACATGAATTTATGAAACAAAGATGTGGAAAAGATAAAATAAAATGAAAAGGAGGAAGTCACTAGAAAGTGACTGATCGCCAACAGAACTGTGGGGTAGTTAAAGATAGGATTGCAGAGGCACAAGTCAATTTATTTATCAAAATACTGAGCAGAAGGGAATCACCCAGAACATGGAAAGATGCAGTGACAGCTGTAAGGCTGAAGTAAAGGTGAGAGTGAGGTTGTTAACAGAACTGCAATTACAAAGAGGAACACTCGAGGGATGCCACGATCTCCATTATTATTCGCTATCTGTTTAGAACCATTGGCAACAATGATCAGAAAAGCAGAAATTGAAGGGTATTAAAAGGCCAGACAAGCAGCATAAAATTTCATTATACGCCAGTGATATACTTGTTAACACCTGGACACCATGCAGAACACTTAGGTACATTATGGGGTACAATTCACAGTTTTACTAGAGAGACTTGGTACAGGATAAATTTACCTAAAACTCAGGCCACAGCAATTAATATAGAACCGGAAGATTTAGCAGCTACGGTGCAAGAAGGAATATGGAAAAATGGAATTAAATATTTAGGTATATGACTGAAAAACAATTGAAAACAACATATAAGATATTATATGAAAAACAGTCAACAGAAAAATACAACACTGGACAAACTAGAAGGTACAAAATTTGAAACTGTATATATTGCCACAACTGTTGCACCCAGGACAGGCATTTTGAATAAACATTGAGACTTACTTGAGAAAGGTAAAACAAACAATAAGGCAGTATATCTAGGCAAGGGGAAACCACAGATGACATGGGTTGGGGGTTGGAATAATGGGTAATGTGTGTTTACTTCATAGACATGAGGTACAGGATTTGATTCTCACCTTTGGAAGGGACATTGACTAGGCTAAAAATGGTTCACAAGGGCCTAGTACTTATCTATGAACCTATGAAGTAGCAACACTACCAAAAGATAAGGATGGACTTAGAATACTGGAATTAAGTGATCATTTGTTGGCCTGTCAGATGGCCGATATACAAAGCCGACAGTATCAGGAGGGATGGAAACAGATAAAAGAGGTAACAGAACACTTAAAAAGAGGTGAAGAAATATTGGAATTATTGTTAGAATACCCCTTAATAGAAGCAGAGTTGCAGACATTAAGAGAAATGCAGACGGTTGAGAGAATGCTATTTCAGGATGGGGGACCAAAGCAATAGACAGACAGAAATACTACTGGTAGGTGGGCCAAACCAAGGAGTGAGAAACTGAAACACTGCTATGGAGACAGAAAAGGAGGAGGACTAAGGTCAAATACTGACTGTAAATACTTAGGGGAGATGCACTAAAAAGCTGGGGAAAGTTATAAGCAGAATGTCCATTAGCAAGCAGAATGGAGAGTGATTACCATGAGGTAATAGCTAAATGGGAGAAAATAGTAAGGAAGAAAAAAGGAAAAAGTCCGATACTATAGATGAAATTAATAAATGTAGATTAGGAGGAGGATAGGATTGACATAGAAAATATTAGGGGTTGTGAGGATAATGGAAAAAAGATGTGGGAAGGATGAGCAAGTGAAATCCAGGAGGACATATCTGAAAGAGAATGGGAACAGATAGTGAAGATTCTTACCTAGGTATCCACCAATCCAATCAAGGTGGTTTAGAATTTTTGCACGCAAGTGTCTGCACCATTATTTTTACACCTCAACAAGAGTGGCAAGGATGATTCCAGGTGCAAGGGAAAACTGCTGGAGCTAAATGCTCCATGTTACATATATTTTAGGAGGGCCCCTAATTAGAGTTAAAGAGGAGATGCAGCAGTTATTAGGAAGGGTAATAGCTAATGAAGTGAACTTAACTACTAACACATTTTTATTGGGGATGGATAAAAAAATAAATGACAAACCACTTGGAAAGATAATAATGTTAGAAGAAAAAAATACGGATAGCCAGCACACCTGTACTATGATAAAACTCTATAGAGTACAAAACTGAAATACAGTAAATAAGGTAAAAGATGATTCAGTATTTCTGTGTTTATCATACAAAAGTCCTGTATACAAAGCAAGCATATTAGCTTTTATACCATCAGTAACAGTGCATTTCATTTGTGGATAGCATTATTTATTTTATAGTATTTGAACAGACTGGTGTACCCAAAAAGTCATCATCACTTTTCAGATGAAAGGAAATGCTGACATAAAATTTCACTTTCACAATTGCAGCCCAATGAGGCTAAAATTATTTTCATTTTTTTTTACTTTTATGAAGTAAAGCCATGAAATCAAATTTATTAACTTTATGTTTGAAAACTGAAAGTTGCTTACCTCCCCATTGTCCATCACTGCCACTGAACACATCTGACCACATGCAATATTCACAACCATCTTGTTCTGTATAGAACTGGTCACTTTTCGTGGTGTAGGCTGGTTGGCTGTAGATCCAGATCCAACTTGTCCTGAATTATTATACCCCCATGCATAAACCTGTTACAAGGAAAAAATATATATTACCATATAACAAATACTATATTAAAAAGCAGAAAAATGTGGCTGGCTTTTTAAATGACAATGGAAAGAGTGAAAGGGGAAAAGATTTTGACTACAACTTGAAGCCACGACCTTAAAAGCTATATTTTATTAATCTCACAAGTAGACTACCACAGATATTCTTATTAGTAGGGCTGACCTGTGTGCGAACACCACTGTTCTTTCATATGATACTGTGAACGACAATGAGATCACAAACTCAAGCGCAGATTTTCTGGTGTAGGTCTTACACCTAAGGTCTGAAACTCGTTGCATCAGTGCTTCTAGCAACAGGATCACCAAAGATAATGCAAGTAGCAAGTACAAGTTATCGCTGAATGCTGTAGCCCCCTTACAAGCTGACACTTTGCAGAAACTTTTAAAATATACATAAATGCAGCTACAATGGCTCTTTATGATGGCTCATACCCAACTGTTTCATTGCCTGCAATAAGTCAGTAGTTATAGACTTCTACATATACCACTGCTCACAACCTGGATTCAAGACTAGGTGAAAGACAAAAATATCATATTCACTTTTCATCAGAAGTCTAACAGAAGCATTAACTGCATTCTTTGTGTCATGATCTTGAACAGAAATGCTAATCTTGCTAACAATTTCTCAGTTCCCTGGGAAATGGTAAGTAGCTCTGAAGAGTGAATCAAACCTGCTACTACAGTTGGGTAAGAGTAAAGGAATGATGCAATTTCTAGGATTATGGTATTCAAAAGATTAGTCAAAGGAAAAAAAAAGATCTCTAATTTGAACCTTAATTAAAAAAGTACAGTTTTGTACCTACCATAAATGTAGATGTCCGATAGGAATGCATCTGCAGTCCTTACAAATGGGTTGTCCTGTCATCAGGCAGCCCTTCGGTCGGCCGGATTCCAAAGTCTGGGTCCGGCTTCGGCTGGTGTCGCACTTCACCCGACGTCATCGCTGCAGTTTTTCGGGTATAAAGGCATCAGCCGACGCCATTTTCCTCAGTGTTTCTTGCCCCAGATGCCAGGTGCCCTTTTGGATGGCTAAATTTGGATAAATGCCAATGTTTCCAAATAATAGAGAGCAAACACATAAAATAAGCATGTATGTACATATATACAAACAAATACACCATAATAGATCCCCCCAAGCTAGCTGAAGGATGGCAAATACCCTAGGAGTACCTCAGAGGGGAAGGTGGGTGGGTAATCCTGACTGCAGATACATTCCTATCGGACATCTACATTTATGGTAGGTACAAAACTGTACTATGTCCTTCAAGGATGCATCTGCAGTCCTTACAAATGGGTAGAATACCATAGCTAAACAAGGGGAGGAGGAAAAGAGTAGAGATTATGGTGTAGCTAGGATCGGCTGCAAAACAGCAGTGGCAAAACCTGCTCGGGATCTAGAGTATAAAGGTAAATTGTAATGCTTGGCAAATGTATGCACGGAGGTCCAAGTAGCAGCCTCTATAATGTCCTTGGTAGCCACTCCTCGTAAGAAAGCTGTGGTAGTGGCTGTAGCCCTTGTGGAGTGAGGCCTGATGTTCTCTGGAGTTTTCTTTCCATGGTAGGAGTAACAAAATCTAATGCAATTTCCTATCCATTTGGAGATTGTCTGTTTTGAAATTGGCTTTCCTTCCTTTCCTGTGGCATATGCTACCAGAAGCTGGTCAGTTTTTCTATTGGACTTGGTCCTGTCCAGGTAGTAGCGTAATTGTCTATGTACATCCAAGGTATGCAAGAGTCTTTCTCCCCTGTTCTGTGGGTTTGGGAAGAATGTAGGTAGGTGGATAGCCTGATTTAATGACACTCTGGTTTCCACCTTAGGCATAAATGTAGGATTTGTTCTCATGGACACCATCTTGATGGAAGATCAGGAAGGGTTGCACTGCCATTAATGCCTGTAGTTCAGAGACCCTTCTTGCTGAAGTTATTGCCAGCAGGAAAGCAGTCTTCCAGGATAAGTATTGTAATTCTGCTGTTGCTGCTGGTTCGAAAGGGGGAAGTGTCAATTTTTCTAGCACAAAGTTCAAGTCCCATGCTGGCAATGGTGGTTTCCTGGGAGGTTTTACATTTTTAATTCCTCTCAGAAACTGTCTGAGCAGAGGATGAGAGAAGACAGGAGGATCCAAGCTGTATTCTGCTGAAATAGCTGATGCATGTATCTTGATGGAAGAATAGGACAGGCCTGTATGGAAGAGCTCTGCCAAGTACTCCAGGATGTTGGCTATGTTTACCAGTGTCACATCTTCTCCCTTTGCAGTACTCCAAATGAGATATCTTTTCCATTTTGCTGCATAATTCTTTCTTGTTGAAGGTCTACGAGCCTCCAGGATTATGTCTTTAACCCTTTGGGATAAATTTGGGTTAATTGCTGTTATGTAATGTTCCAGGCAGTTAACTGCAGAGTTTTCAGGTTTGGATGCAGGATGTTGTAGTTGTTCTGTGTTAGCAGTAATGGGATCAGGGGTAGTGTCCATATTTGTTCCCGAGACATGCTCCTCAGCAATGGGTATCAATATTGTCTTGGCCAGTCTGGAGCTATCAGAATGATCCTTGGACGGTCCTCTTTGATCTTCAGAAGCACCTTGTGCATCAAAGGAAGTGGTGGGAATGCGTATGCCGTCAGGTTTTTCCAACTGAAAGATAGGGAGTCCACCTTCCAAGCAAGTGGGTGGTACGTCCTTGTGCAGAATTTCTTTAGCTGGTGATTGAGTGGGGATGCAAACAAGTCTATTTGTGGTAATCCCCATTCTCTTGTGATGGCTTTGAAGATGTCCGGATGCAGCATCCATTCGTGGGCATCTGTGGTAGTTCTGCTTAATATGTCTGCTAGAATGTTTTCTTTTCCCGGTACAAAAATTGCTTGTAACTGAATGTTGTAGCTCAGAGCCACATCCCATAGATCCAGTGCCAGCCGGCATAGAGGATATGAATGTGTGCCTCCCTGTTTGTTGATGAACCACATAACTGTGGTGTTGTCTGTCCTTATCATCAACTGACCTTCTTGGAGAAATGGTCTGAATGACTGGATTGCCAATTTTACTGCCAGCATTTCCTTTAGATTTATGTGTAGGCGTAGCTGGTCTTGAGTCCATAAGCCTTGTATGCACTTGCCCAGCATGTGTGCCCCCCAACCGAGGTCTGAGGCATCTGTCGTGATGGTTTGGCTTGGTTGACTGTTGCAGAAGGGCAATCCTGTGTTTGATTGACAAGCCTGAGCCCACCATAGGAACTCTTGCTTCAGGCATGGGATTATTGGAATTTTGGCTTCTAGGCTGTGCTTGTGTTGGGACCACAAATTCTTTAGGTACCACTGTAGCTTTCTCATATGCAGTCTGGCATGAGGGACCAGAATTATGCAGGATGCCATGAAGCCTAGGGCTTGCAGTACTTTTCTTGCAGTTAGATGGTTCTGCTTTGTTAATGCCAAGAAGTAGAGAGGTAGTTGCTCTTTCTTTTCTGCAGTTAGGAATGCCATTTGTTTTGATGTGTCCAGCTCTGCACCCAGAAAGGTTATTCTTTGGGATGGAATCAGCCTTGACTTTTTTATATTAACTGTATATCCCAGGGCTTGCAGCAGGTAAATGACTCTTTGTAAGTCTTCTGTTAGCTTGCTTTTGTTGTCCGCTTGTATCAGGCAGTCGTCCAGGTAGGGATAAATTTGGATCCCCTGAAGTCTGCAATGAGCAATTACTGATGCCAGGCATTTCGTGAACACTCTGGGTGCAGTAGATAAGCCAAAGGGCAATGCTGAAAATTGATAATGCTCTGATCCTGCAAGAAATCTGAGGTATCTTCTGCAAATTGGTCGTATGGGGACGTGCAGGTATGTCTCCTTGAGATCTAGAGTTACCAGCCAAGACTCCTTGTCCAGCATGGGAAGAAGCTGCTGTAGGGTCAGCATTTTGAATTTTGGAACAATGAGGAATGTGTTTAAAGCAGATAGGTCTAGAATGGGTCTCCATTTGTTTTCTTTTCTTGGTACCAGGAAGAGTCTGGAGTAAAATCCCTTTCCTTGCTCCATAGATGGTACCTTTTCCACAGCTCTCATTCTTAATAGCTGAGATATTTGCTTTAGAGCTTCTGCCCTTTGAGTAGGTGGTAGGTTTGGCATTCCTCTCTTTCCTGGTAGAGTATGGAAATGGAACCTGTAACCTTGGTCTATAGTTTGCAAAATCCATTTTTCCCTTGTGATGCAATGCCAGTTCTTTGAAAATAAGGTTAGCTTTCCGCCTAAGGGTGCTTCTAGTTGTTCCCTGGTAGGCGGTGCCACTGCCAAGTCACTGTGATTGAGTTGTTGTAGTGGTGGTGGCTGCGTCCGTGCCTCGCTGGTTGTTGCCTTGCCACTGGCGTCCCCTGTAGGCACCCCTGGATTGGTTTCTGCCTCTAGAATGCCTATTCCTGCCTCTCTGTGTCTTAGAGGAGTCCGGAAAGGACCAATTCTTGGAGGGCCAGTTCCTGCTAAACCTTGGAGGTTGAACCTGTAAGAAATCTTTCACTGTTTGTACAGATTTCGCCTTCTCTTCTATCTTTTTTAGTACCTGCTGTGCAGGGGAACCAAATAAATTGACCTTGTCCATGGGTGCATCCAAAAGCTTTGATTTGACATGGTCTGGTAATGCCTGTTCTTTCAACCATGCATGTCTCCTGATAACTGTGCCAGTCATGGCTGATCTAAAGGAAGCCTCCAGTGCATCATAGCCACATTTTAAAGAATGGTTACTAACCTGCTGTATGTTATGTACCATTTCCTGAACATATTTTTTATCTAAAGATTCTTCAGAGGATAGCTTTTTAGTTAACCGGTCAAGCATAAACTCTTGATATTGAATCATGTGAAATTGGCAGTTCAAAGCCCTAGCTGACAAAGTAGCAGAAGTGTAAACTTTTTTACCCCATCTCTCTAAGGACCTGGATTCCCTTTCAGAGGGAGGGTTTTAGTAGAAGTAGCTGCTACAGCTTTAGGGCCCTGGGAGATAGTCTCTGGATCTGCAAAAGGAGCCTTGTATAAATGGTGATGAGTGTCCGGGACCCTGTAGAACCTATCGGGCTTAGCAGGAGCCGGAGGTAATGAATCAGGAGCAGTGCAAGCATCATTAAATGCATCATCTACAACAGAAAGAACTGGAGGTATAGCTAAAGGCCTATGTTGTGGCAAATGTAGAAAGGTTCTAAGCCTTTTTCTGGAGTCTGAGAAATCTTGGCCCTGCCACTGAAATTGTTCCCTCATAGCATGCAAGGTTTCCCCAAAGGAAAATTCCTCAGGTGGAGAGGCTGAAGGAATGGACTCTTCAGCATCAGAGTCTTTGTAAGGGGAATAAGGAGCCTCAGGAGGGTCTGTATGTTCTGAGTCATCAGAGGAATCATCTGCGGATACTGGCTCAGGGGGCTCTGCTCTAGGCCTCTTTTCTGGAGGTGGGAGAGAGGTCCTGACTGGATGAGGCCGGGATCCACGAATTAAAGAAATTAGATCCTCAGCGAAAGAAAGCATATGGGAGCTGGTGCTGGGCCTGTGTGAGGTGGGTTTGGCAGGCACCGTTTTTGAAGCTGTGGCTGCTTTAGCCCTGGCAAAGGCCTTAATAGACATGGCTGCAGGAGGCCTAGCAGCTCCACGTGCAGGGGTTGAAATATCCAGGGGAATAGTGTCTGATAATTCCTGAGAAACCGCAACAGAAGGTTGGATTTCAGAAGCCGATTCTACCAGGTTAGAGGAGGCCTCGGTAGAAGGCATGGTTTCGGCTGAAGAAAGAACCGCTTGCTCGGTTTCGGCCGAAACAGAGACACTCGCGGTTTGCTTAATCGCGGTTTCGGCCGAAACCGTGGACCGCGAGTGTCGGTCCTTTTCTTTGCGTTTTTTGGTAATTTGCGTTGTCAGAGGATCCGACGGCAAAATATAGGCAAAATCAGAGCCGAAAATCTGTTCAGCGAACTCCGACCGGCGTCTAAGCGTCCGTCGGTTAAAAGAAGCACAGGCTAGACAAGCTGCTACGTCGTGGTCTGGGCCTAAACAATGTATACAGTAGGAGTGGAAATCTTTATGAGGTATTTGTTTCCCACAAGATAACAGTTATTCACTTTCTCTGACATCGGCTGAGGCAAGAAAGAGTCCCCAACGGGGTACTTAGCTTTTTAGAAGTCTTCGAAGTAGTATTCGGTAGTAGTAATCTCTGGATCTGACCGACCGGCACTTGCGAACAGCTTCTGCTTCGGGCGCCACGCGGCAAGAAAGACTGAGGAAAATGGCGTCGGCTGATGCCTTTATACCCGAAAAACTGCAGCGATGATGTCGGGTGAAGTGCGACACCAGCCGAAGCCGAACCCAGACTTTGGAATCCGGCCGACCGAAGGGCTGCCTGACGACAGGACAACCCATTTGTAAGGACTGCAGATGCATCCTTGAAGGACATCTGACTGGAACATTATATGCATCTGAGTGCACATGCGTCTGTGTGTCTGTGTAACCTGAACTTTACTTCTCTCTTTTTTTTTTTTTTGCCTCTGCTGCCTGTCAGTTCTCAGCCCCATCTTCGCCAAATGGCTGATTTGCATTTGTTTCCCCATCACTGGAGTTGAAGGATGGCTGAGGGGAGCATCATACAAGCAGACATCGGGGAGGATTGAAATTCTTTTTTTCCATTCTTATTCCTATCCTCCTTGCACATAGCCCAGCAACAGCCCATCAGTGACTTCTGATGTACATCCTAGAGATGCTCCAACCCACACTTCTGCAAGGGGATGTCAGCAGGACTGGACCATCCAACCGCAAAAGGCATTACACAGCTGCTTTCCTAATTTCCATCAGGGAAATCAACATTTGGGCACCTTTAAGCATGAGGCTCACCCCCAAAGATGGGCACATCCATCCTCCCTGTGTGCACAATCAAGCATCCGAGCAAATATGCAAACTCGTGTCACCTAGGCCATATTCGGGGCTTTATCCCTCTACCTCACTGACACAGACTAACCTGAACATTTTTACAAACAGTACTATTACTTCTTCCACTAACCTATTAAACATGAAAACTCTGAGGACAAACCTGGTTTACTGCATGGTCTTTAGAGCAACAGCAATTTAATTTGAAGAGGTAGCCAGTTAGCATCATGTAGACACTGTATTAATTCCACCACACTTGTGCTAGTTAAAAAAAAAAAATCATTGGGAAGTAATGTTCAGCAAAACTGCATTTAGCTCTTGAGAACTATTTAGGATACCAAGAAGTGAGAATAAATAGCCCAAAAAATACAGGAGGAACAACTTCCCCTTCTTTTCTATGTTTGCAGTGCTTGTCAAACCATCTGAACGATACACTATTCTGTAATATCAGACAGCAACAAGTTAAATGACAGTATTTCACTTTAATTTACATGCTTGCACATATCTTGTGCCCTGTTAAGAACCAGAGGAACATGGTCTTGATTCTCTGGTGAGCATTATTTCTGTAATATCCAAATAGGCAGGGTAGTAAAATTCAGTATGAACAGAGGGTGTCCTAACTGAACCAGACTAAATTGCTACAGCAAAAATTAGAGAGAAGCATCATTTGGATAAGGTCTTCACTTGCTGTGAAGCACTATTCTTTGACAACTGTCAGGGAGAAATAGTCAGATATAAACAGGGATGTTTCAATTTAATTTATATGTTTGCAGATATAATTTGGTGCTCTGTTTAGTCAGGAAGTACAGTCCTTAATTCTATGACAACTAGAACTTGATACTGTCAAGTTATATCTCGATACAAAACGAGCAATTTCACATCTGCAGATATCATTTAGTATACTGTTTAAAAGCAATATATATCAACATAGTCTTAATTCTTTTGACAAATGCTAATATGAGAGACCTGACAGTGACAAGTTATAGTCAAATATGAGCAAGAACAGCATTTTACTGCAATTTATATGACTGCAGATATCATTTTGAGCATTGTCTGGAAGCAACACATAGCAACAAGATGCTTATTCTTTGACAAGTGCTACTCTGTGATGCTCAATTTGGAGAGGCAGTAAATACAGCATGTAAGTGTTGTATTATTTGAGCACTGCTACGTACTTGTAAAAAAAGATGCTGATTATGGGGAAGTAACATGATCTTGGCTGTTTGACATCTATTCTGAGATATCCAATCACAACTAAATTGTAAAATACAAGCACGGTGAGCACTTCACTTTATTTTACAAGTCTGCAGATACTGTGGCTATACTGTATAGCTCAGAACTAATACACGTGCTACTGTGTTTCTGCACGATTAAAACCTTAAGAAGGTTGCAGAAACATTGTTTTCATTATTGACAAGTACTATTCTGTCAGTGCATGAAGACTTCGGATGCTATAATTATTCTCTTTTGAAAAGACAATACAATTGTGTAAGTAAACTTACCATGACAGTAGATGCTCGAATGATCCCTGTTGCAGTAACCTAAGCTCCATGGGTTATTATCCTGTATAGGACAGATATAGCAACCAGACAGCTTACAAAGCTTCAGGGCACCTTCCACACACCCAGGTACTCAATTTGATCTGGGGTAAAAAGACTAGTTTGGGTGCAACATCCTACGGAGCTTTCATGTCAAGACAGAGAGGGGAGGCTAAGCCCCGAGAAAACAATACTAAGAAATAAACACACACACACACACACACACACACACACACACACACACACACACACAGAATGGAGGGAGGGAGTGGGCAGGTACTGCCAGCAGTGTTCATTCAAACAGCTACTATTACTGTAAGTTTACTTTCACAAATTTATTATGTTACTCATAGTGAACACTGCTGCGGCATCCTAAGCTATGTGGTTAGACCACTATAGCTTATAACTGTGAAGTGGAAAGGGAAGAAGGATACAGGAGCCCCTGCAGAATAGCCTTAGCAAAGCCTGTCAAAGACCTGGAGAAGGAATCTAGTTTAAAGTGCTTCATAAAGGTATGTACAGAGGACCAAGTTGCTGCTTCTGGAATGCTTCTAGAGCCCGACACTTTCCAAAAAGCCATGGATGAACCTAGGGCCCCGGAAGAATGGGTCTTGATCCTGCTTAGAGTAGTTTTATTATGGTTGGAACAAAAGGTGACACAACCATTTTGAAATAATCTGTTTTGCTACATGTTGTCCCTTCTTACCTTTAGAAGAAATGAACTGATCATAAGTTTGCAAAGATTTTGCTCTGTCAAGATACTACCAAAGTTCTCTGTGGAAATCCAAGGTGTGAAGTATCCTTTCTCACTCACTTTTGGGTTCTGGAAAGAAAACAGGGAGATGGATAGTTTGCCTTAAAGTAAACTCAGATACCACGTTAGGATAAAAAGATTAGTGCTCAAAGAAATCCTGTCTCTGTGAAACAGGAGATAAGTTTGACCTACCGTAAGAGCTTGCAACTCAGATCCTCATCTTGTAGAGGTCAGGGCAATCAGCAAAACTGTTTTCCATGTTAAAAACCTCAAATCAGCCAGACAAGCTGCTTCAAATGGAGCAATTGTCACCTTCTCTAACACAAAACTAAGACCCCAAGGAGGAACCACCAGTTTTTTGGGATGCTTCTCATGTAGTATCCCTTTCAAAAGCATTTTCATATGAGATTAAACTACAAGAAGGGGAGCCATGGGCAGACATGCTGAAATGGTCAACAAATGAACCTTGATGGATGAGCAAGTAAGTTAGGAATGTAACTCACACAAATACTGTAAAACCATAGAAAGACTAGCCCTGAATGGATGCTGATTGTTTTGTTGGCACCAGCTATAAGACCTTTTCCGTTTGCTTATATATGATTTGATGTGGGGGAGGAGGAAAGAGAAAGGTTTGGGCTTTTGGATGAGGAGGAATCCACTGGAAATGGAGGGCATTTTCCCATTGCCAGCTGTATCCTAGATGAACCACATTCAGGACCCCTTTTGCTTGATGCAATCTGTTACCAAAGAGATAAATGGAAATTCAGAGATTACGGAAGGGGTAAGGGGAGTGCCAGGGTGGGAAGGGAGAACAAGGCCCCTTATACAGTCATTCTGACTTGTTTGACTGACCTTTGTTCTGGAGGGTTTCATTTTGGAACCCCCTGCTATTGCTTTTTTAAAATCTACTTACCAGCATTCTGTTAATCTACTTACCAGCATTCTGTTAAGGCTGTTTATTTCATTTTTTGCCAAAAGTGGACAAAGGAGCAGAGAATCTTGTGGAAGATTTATAGGCGGAGGGCCAAAAAATCTGAGAGATTTCCTGAATCAGCTGACCTCTCTCACATTTATTGATAACCTCTGCAAAACAAATATCCAAAAGCTAAATCTCTATCTAAAGGAGAATTCAAAATTTCATTTGTGACATCTTCTGGGAGTTTCGGGGAATACAGACGGGCAAACCTCCTCAAAATTGTGGCAAGAGCCCTGCAACCAGTATCTAAAGAGACATAAACACACTTCAAACAATGAGTAGTGACTTGAGAAACAGAAGAAACTATACTGTACAAAACAGATTTTCCTCACAAGAGAAAAATGCATCCAAAACATTCCTATTACTTTCACATTTAGTCAATATAAACTTCAATGTATGAGCCTGACAATTCAGAATTCTAAAAATCAAAGTTGCAAAAGCATACACTTTTTCCTCCAAACCATAACTTTGCCATGCTTGTCAGAAGGAGAAAGATTAAAATTAACAAAATGCTTGGCAGCAGCTGGATTACCTAAAGCTACAGCTGCTGGGTTAAGTCTGGGATAAGTGTATAAAAACTTGAAAGACTGAGGAACTTTGTGCTTTCTATCTGCTTTCTTAGGGGCAAGCAGGTTGGCTGTCAGGAAAACCACTGGCTGTGACAAACATCCCGCCAGTGCTGACAGAACTGGGGAATGGGTGAGGGTTTTGGAAATTCCAGTTGTACCAAGCCAATAATATTATCCAAGAGATTGAGAAACCTCAATGTTCTCCCACTGAAAACAATGGTTCATTTTGGAAATGGTCTCATGGAAAGCGAATCCCTCACAGGGACTTTCAGATACTACACACTCCTTAGAATCTCTCACAAAAAATACAGTAAGAAAACACTATGTTAGCTTTTGGGGTTAAGGAAAGAGTTTAAACACAGTTTCTCAACAGAAAAAAATCACTTATAAGTTTTAAAAACTTTAACCACAAAATAAAATGAGCTCACATTCTTTTGACCACAAAATAAAAAAGTGAGCTTGTGTTCAAAAGTATAAGACGGTCCAGGAAAATATTTTTTTCCTAGCTTAAAAACATAGTCAACAACTGATCCTTGAAAGCACACAGAAGAGCACTCAACTTGACAACAGGAAAGCTCTAAAGGGCCTGGTGCCCAAACCTGTATTTTAATCAGATAAGCTCAAGACCGCTAACTGTCTGGGTGCATGCAAGGTGCCCTAAAGCTTTGGAAACTGGACTGTTATATCCTAGGCAGGATATAAACCATAAAGCTTAGTTTAATGCAGCAGTGATCAAAATATTATAAGTTATTTACTCACCATAACTCTGCATCTGTGTTGTCTGTTTTTCTCCTTCCTCAATGGATGGGGTCTCGAATGTCACATCAGATTGCTCCTCAGACATTCTAACAGACTTAAAGCTCTCCAGCTCATGCTCCTCCCCTTACCCATAATCTCTCTCCCCTTTAGTTACCTCAGATCAAGTTTGCCTTCTATTTAGTTAACCACAAAAATACAAAACAGTATCAGTCACTAAAAAAGTTATTAATGAGTAGCAATGCTGAAGAAATGGAGAAGAGAGTTTCTGGGGCTCACACAATGAGAGCATTAAGGAATATCCCTCAGAGCATACTAGGGCACAAGCACAAGGATGGAGGGACTGGAAGGTGGAAGGATGAAAACAACACAGATGCAGAGTTTTGGTCAGACAATAACTATAATATCTGATGATGCCTTTCATCCGTTCCTCAACTGATGGGACAGAGACCCAGCTAGAGTAGTCTTGGGTGGTTCTTAAGGAAGGATATTCCAGAACACAGCAGAGCCAAAAGTTGCTCCATTTCCTATATAAAATGCTTAACTTGTAATGAGATATGAAGGTATGAGCATTAGACCATGTAGCAGGTGTACAAATGTTATCTACAGAAGCCTTGGAACTGAAAGCAGAAGATGCGGCCATAGCCCTGGTAGGATGTTTAGATAATAACACACCTTTAGCTTTGTAAACCAACACAATACAAGCAGTGAGCCATCTGGCTAAGGTTATCTTTGACAACAGTTTATCTCATTTTCCAAAGCTAAATTGGGATAACAGTTGTTCTGATCTGTAAGTATGTAAAATCTGAGTTTCTTTGCACATCTAGTAAATGGAGCATGAATTCACCTTTGTTAGAAAAAATTGAGAAGAAACCTGGCAGTTTAACAGTCTAGTTAAAGTTAGATTCTGAGACCATATTAGGCAGAAAGGAAGAGTTAGTCTGGAGGGATACTCTCTCCTTATGAAAGATTAGATGAGGTGGTTGGGAAGAAAGTGCAGGGAACTCTGATACCATCTCACCAATGTAATAGCAACCAAGGAAAATATTTTCCAGGATAAAAACTATAATTCTGCTCTAGCTGCAGGTTCAGGGAAGGGAAGGAAGCTGAGTCAAGGAATGAAGGAAGAGAGTAAGGTCCCAAGGTGCGGTAAGGTCCTTAACAGAAGGCTGAAGTAGCAGAGTGCCCTTAAGAAATGTTTTGCAGAATTTCAAGAAAGCTAGAGAAGAATTTGTTTTGCCAAGCGAAATTCTGATATAGAAGCTAGCTGTAACTAATGGTCTAACTAGAGCCATTACTGAAAATGGAAGCCACAAAATCAGGAATAGCTGGAATCAGTGTTGAAAATGGATCTAGCCATCTCTGTAAGGCCCACATTGAACACTATTTCCTCTTGCTCTTGTAAATCTTCCTGGTAGAGGCCCTCTGGAATGACATAAGAATGTGGCGAATGGGGGAAGAAAACCATATAGTCAACTTGAGAGAGTTCATGTCTGGGAGAGGCAGGCTGGATGGGTGACAATATCCTGAACAGTATCCAGGGACCAGGCTGGGTGACCTAGAGGAGGCCACACGAAGAGAACCCACACTTAGTGATGCCAGAATGGGGCGAGGAGGATAACCTTCTTCTTCTGCCATAATGCTTTCTGAATAAACTCTGGGATGTGAAGAGTTGCAGGGAAAGCATATAATAGACCGGAGGGCCAAATGTGAACGACAGAAGCCCTTGGTGACTCCCCTCTGGGAAAATTAAGGCAAAGATCCTGCTGCACTTGACCCACTGGTAAAATATAATTTCTGCTACTGAGTGACTGAAGGACTGCTCGTGAGGAAGTAAGATGGACCTGCTCAATTTGGCTGCCAACATGCAGGTTTTCTCCGAACAGAAAGCAGCTGGAAGAGATCACCCATTGGCAGACAGTCTCCCTGTACAGTGGCCATGATTGGGTTCCCCCTTTTTGTTAATGTACCAGACCAGAGACCTGTCTTGTCTGAATAGCAATCATCCCTACAGGAAGAACATCTTGAAAATCCTGCAACACTAATAGGACTGCTCTCATTTCTAGGATGTCGATGTGAAGACTGTCCTCTGTCTGGGACCATGTGCCTTGGACTGTCCTTTCCAAATAATAAAATACCCCCCCCCCCCGATTAGAGGTATCTGTGGTCACTGTGGCCTTGTGCACAGGCAGAGAAAAGGGGTGGACCTGAACAACTATGCGTATATCCACCATACTATGTGATGCCTTCAAACATTCGTAAAGTGAATTAGTGCAGTCAATGGATGGTCTCTGATGGACTACTGTACAGTTCGGGTCCACTGAAACACTCATGAAAGCAAGCCAATGGTACTAGAACTATTGACACTGCCATCAACCCAAACAGTTGTAAGATTAATTTAGCAGAGAGGAAATGAACAGAAAGAACGTCATGGAACCCTTTGTTGCATTTTTGGGGAAGAAGGGAAAATGGTATGCAATAACCTCTGGATATTATAATCTGCACCCAAGGGTCTTTGGTAATAGTTATCCAGGCTTCTGGGTGTAGAGACAAGTGCCCCCCACAACTGCCTCCAGCATGCAGCAGTTGGGTAACCCTTTATGGATACTGAAAAGGATTCTCTGACAAGGGTTCTCTGAGCCCTAGATGTTGTGGGCTACCTCTGCTGCAGTGACAGCATCTTCTGTTCGAGTTCCCATCTCTGCCGTGAGGGGATCTATATCCACAGGAGTCACTGGTCTGCCAATTCTCTGGTTTTGGGAGAAGGTCCTTTGAGGGGTAGAAAAATGGATTCCAATGGCAGAGAAAGTCTTCTCTTCTTGTTCATTCCTGGAGTTTCCTTTTTCTTGGGGCCAAACAATGTGGATCTATCAAAAGAGGCATTGATTAAAGAAGACTTGAAGGGTTCCACAAAATCACAAATACACATCCAGGCATGCCACCTGACAATATTACCTAACCCACTTGTCCTAGATGCTCCCTCTGAGACATGTGAAATCAGCCTCAAAGAAACACTGGATATGGACTGAAGGGTGGCTAGTTGCAAAGAAACTGCCTTTTTTCCTTCGCACACATAGACCCAGAGAGGGTACTGGAAACTACGTTATCAATTCCCACCGAAATCTTGATACATGCACCAGAAAACTCAGAGACCTGAGAGTGGAGGTTGCTAAAGCATAGACATACCTTCCATATCTGTAAAATGCCCCAGATACCCTGTTAGGGGGATGGAGAGAAGAACTCTGTTATAAAAGTTCTTTTTAGTGGCTGCTGCTACCACCATAGCATCCACAGGGGGACTCTTGCTCTTGTCAGCCCTATCCTTGGGTACCACTAGGTATATGTCAGGACATTTGGGAGTGGGCTCTGTGACATCTGGATCCTTCTAGGCCCAGTGAGAGATAAGGTCTGCCATCTCAACTGCCAGTGGGGAGTATCCACGCTGCAGATGAGCCAGTTTTAAAAGCTTTGAGGAACACAGACTCCTCTTGGGAAGTGGGGTCTGAAGACCAAACACCTTTCTGTCTCAGAAGTTCAAGTATTTCACTGAATGAGAAGTCCTCAAGGAGTGATTTAGGGGTCCCTTCCCTTTCATCAAACTTAGATCTCTACAGTTTAAAGACTCTTGTGGAAGAGTCTAGGTGTCTGCTCTTACACATCTGCGTCTGAAGGGGCTCTTTGGTGGGATGCTCCAGAGTGGACTTGGAAGCACCAGCAGAGTCCAAATGAGGATGGTCTTGAGGCTTGATTGGACAGGATGACAAGACCCAGCTTCCACAGAACACAGTTGAGCCTGGAGAGGACTCAAGGGGGGAAAGGTCATCTTTTCCCTAGAAGCAGGGAAAGCTCTCCCCATTACCTCAAAAGCTGAATCCAAAGAAAAAAGGAGAGCAGAATCCAACACTCACTGAATCCAAAAAAGCCTGAGAAGGAAGAAACCAGATTCCCTCCAGCTTGAGTCTTGAAGCAGAGGGTGGAGCTGAGTTAACACCGAGGCTATGAAAACACTGGAGTTGATCCCAGTCCCTCGGAATCAGGTGCCAAAGCTGTGGCTCTGAGATCTGTCCAGATCTGAGTCAGAACCATACGGATCAAAGATGATAAGTGCCAAGTCTTCTGATCTGACAGACATACTTGGAAGTCTTGGGTCCGAAATCAAAGAAGCCAATGGATGGCTCAGAGAAGGAGTCAGATATTGGCTCTGAGCAGCAGGAAGGCTCGTGGTTCTGATGGGAGAATGAGCCGAAATAACACCCAACTGCAGTTGGGCTCAGAGAAATTTTCTCATACTATCCACATCTGCTTCAGATAGGCTCCTAGATGACCTGAGGGAGGATGATGTGGAAGGTGGATGGAAAATTTTGAGGAGTGTCCTGTAAGAAGAAAGTGAAATCTCAATCGTACAGGTTCTGGATAGAATCTAGCAAGAACTTGAGGTGACTTTGGTTTATATCAGGTCAGATCCAACTGGAAGGATGTATCCAAAATCTTCAATTTCATCAGAGTTGGAGATGTGGTGGTAGAGGGATGTGACATCCTAGAAGTCTTCCCTGTTGGACTGGAGCCCGTGGAAGTTGAGGATCACTACCTCAATTCCTTGGGTTTGTCCTGACCCTCTCCTGAAGATATTTTGGAAGAGTATGGGGCTCCAGAAGCAGAACGAAAAAGTCCTTGCAAAATAAGTTCATTCTTTATCGCAACCAGGACCTGGTTGTTAAAACTAGCAAAAATGTCACGCAGTATATTGAGGTGAGCTGGGCTAAGGCAATACACATTCTGAATGGGTGTCAGAATTAAGGATCTTGTGTCTGCAAGCGGCACACTTTTTAAATTCAGTATGTTTATCACTTGTATCCAAAAATATATAAATACCTATAGAAAAAGATACTACGCAAGAAAAATACCAACAATGTTAACAGTAACACCCAGGATAAAGAAACACCAATGATAGTGTAGAGAAGAGTACCAAAAGGTAATGAGAAAGTTTGAAAAGGGCTAAAGGCCCCGTGGAAAAAACTACTGTAATTTAAATAACTACTAGATTACTTAACCTTGTACAGAAACTTTTTTTTAAACAAAGTAGGAAGAGGAACATGAAGAAAAAAATGTAAATATGGATATGAAAAAAATCACTTCTCACTATCCCACACTTGAGCTAGTGGTGACCATGTCTTATCACTCAAGAAGGAAGCAAACAAGATCTGAGGTAATTTAGGAGAAGAGAGATTATGGGTAAGGGCAGCAGCTCAAATTACAGAGCCTAAAGTCTATTAGAGAGGCCGAGGATGACCAGAGACCCATCAGTTGAGGAATGTATGGAAAAGACATCAGATAAACATTCACTTATCTAAAGGCTGTATTAACTCTACCACATTAATAAGAGTTATTTTGTGTGCAGTAAACTGTGCTACTAAACAGAAAATTGTGCTGGGAGTAACAGAATTAATACCACCTAGAGATGATATTTTGTCTCTAGTAAAATTTACAGGTGATGAATGGAAAAGTAAGGCAATAACATTTTGGTCTCACTTTATGATCACAGGGAAGCAACGCTTAAGAGTTTTAAAATTAATGTGAAAAATCACTCCAACACTGCATAACTGACTAATAAAAAACAATACTGGACAGAGATTAATTATGAAGAAAATTTCGGCTAACTAGGTTTTAGCTTCAAACTGCAAGAAATGCCTATTCATAAAATTTCTTACAGGAGGCACATTTGGTAAATGTATTTATTTGTACACCAGTTTGCATTAATCTATGTCAATCTGTAAATGGGTTTGCTTTAATATGGCCAGCCCTACAGAAGTGTCTTTGTGACTAAAGCAAAGCGTTGGACTTCTGCATGTGTAGAAGCCCACACAAAGAGGAGCTTTACAAACTATGCAAGTTTTCTCCATCTGCAACACTATTCAACTTTCTGAAACTTTTCCCAGTCTAGAAGTTGTGCAAGACATTTAAAAAAAAATCAATGGAGCCTTTTTACAACTTTGTAAGTTGCTGACCATCATTGCATCAATTGCTGCACTAAAATATTTATTTATTGCATTTGTTTACTGGGAAAGTTCACTGGGCCTGAGATGAGCCCATTTTCAGTGGAGACCTGGGAAGAAAAGCTCCCCACTTAATAACATAGAGATAATTATTACACAACAACGCAGAGTATGTAAGACAGTAGAAGCACAAAATAAAATGATGACATAAAATAATACTGATAATGACATTGTATAAATTTGATAACAGTAAAGGATTGTCTACCATCATGATATGTAGGTTGTTATGAAAGGTTTAAATGTATAAGTAAGGTTAATAAAGTTAAGAAGTATTTAGTTTCAAGGGTAAAAGAAGGTGGTGGAAGGTTTAGGATAGGGATAATGCAGGTTGAAGTAACAGCAAAGTGAAATTGGTAAAATTGAGAAATGGAGAAGATAGACTAGTTGTGGAGTAAGGAAGAGTAGGATTCAGAGAGGGGTCAGGTTTTGAGGTCGTCAGTAGGGGTGCAGGTGCATAGCCAATGTGAGGAGAGATGAAGTTTAAGGGATTTTTAAATGCTGCGGTATTAGGGATGGCCCTGAGTGAAAGAGGAAGATTATTCCATAGCTTGGAGATGGTAAACAATTACAGCATTTGGCCAGTGGCGAGCTTAGGTTTATCGATGTTTAATAGCATTTTGTTTTCTGATCTAAGGTGTTGATTAGGATGGTACCTGGTCAGAATGTGGGAGAGGGATGGGCAGGCTGCTGGGTGGTAGATAAGTTTATGGGCAGTAGTAAGTTGTAGGTATGTGAGGTGATGGGGGAATTCAAGCCACTATAGCTGATGTAGTGCGGAACAGTGGTGGGTGGAGAATTTAGCATTTGCAGCAAATTTGGCAACTGTTGTAGCATGTGTTGAGTTTAGTTTTCAGAGAGGACTGAATATTGGTAAGGACGGGGGACGCCAGAGAGTTGGATGCAGAAATGATGAGGCTAGGGCCTTTTTAGCAGAGAAGCTAAGAAAGTAGTTGTGCCTATAAAGGGCTCCTAATTTTTTATGTTTTTTTTTATGTTATTATAGACATGGTCAAAGGACAGGTTATCGTCAATGGTGACACCAAGCAATTTGGTACTAGGATTGACTTCAATAGCAGTATTATTTTGGGAATGAATAAAGAATTCAGTCTTGTTGACTGGGCTGGACTTTTTTGGGGGTAAATATTACGAGTTTAGTTTTATTTGGATTGAGGGTGAGATGATTCTGTGACATCCAGAATTCAGTTGAGGTAAATGTCTTTTGACTAAGTTGCTGTAGTACAGCAGAGATTAAGAAGAGCAGATAATAGTAGAACTGTCTGCATACTGGGTAACAGTACTGTGGGTAAGAGTGGTGCGGAAGTCATTGATGAATATACTGAATAAAAGGAGACCTAGCATGGAATGCTGGGCTGCTCCTGTACTAGTACTGATGAAAGGGGAGGAGGACTGCTGCCAAATAGTAGATTGTTGTATGTTACCGAGATAGTTGTGAAACCAATGAAGGGTGGGGGGAGATATGCCAAGGTTGCAGAGTTTAGTGAGCAGAAGGGAGTGGGAAATTGTGGAAAATGCTTTTGATAGATCAAGAAAGAGTGCAGAGACTATGGCTCAAGCATCCCGAGCACAATTTACAGTAAGGAAGGAAATCAGGGAGGTATTGGTGCTGTGTCCTGGCCTAAAGCCATGTTGAGTGGAAGAAAGGAGTTGGTGTTTAGTCAGGTGACTAAGGAGCTGAGTGTGAATGCATTTCTCAAGTATTTTTGAGATGGGGGAAAGAATGGCGATAGGTCGGAAGTTAAGACGTATCACAGTTATTGCCACCTTTATGACGTGGGAGGACATATGCCTTTTTCCAGAAATCAGGTATACCTGGTTCCTGAATAGACTTGTTGATGAAAACACTAATGCGGTAAACTATGGAGGAGGCTGATAGTTGTAAGAATTCTGCAGGTAAATTATCTGGGGCATTTGTGTATGGTTTACGTTTTTGAAGAAACTTTAGTATGAATGAGGTGGGCACAGGAGAGAGCAAGACAGTGGGTGTTGTAGTAGATGGGGTACGGTGTGGTGTAGGATTTAGTGGGTCTGTGGTGATGGGTGAGAAGGTGGTAGTAAGTTTAGCAATGGTGTCAATGAAATAAGAGTTAAAGAGTGAGGCTAACTCAAAGGGAGTTTTTTCTTGGTTTGGACAAGGATTATGGTTGGTTCCAGGATGAAGTAGGGAGTTGATTGCTCCCCAAAACTTTTTGGGGTTTTGTTTATGTTGATTTTAGAGGGTTTGGAAATATTCTTATTTTTGATTACTAATCGTTTGGCCTGATTGCGAAGTTGTTTATATTGTGTGAGGTTGGAAGGAGTTTTGTTTTTTGCCAGGCTTTCCAGGCTTTGTCCCTAGTGGACATAATTTGCTTTGTGGACTTGGCAAGCCAGTTAGCATGTTTTGTCTTGACTCCTTTTAGCCAAAGAGGGGCAAGATTATTTAGGACCTTAAGAAATGTTGACCTGAAGAATTCCACAGCTTCATTAAGTGGGAGAAGTTTTAGTGGATTCCAGTTAATATTGTGCAAAATATCATTAAAGGTATATGGGGAGAAGTGGGCTAGATCTCGTGTCAATATTGGTGTATATGTGGTAGAATGGTGGGCTTGCATATTATGAATGCAGGAGAATGGTCACTTATGATACTTTGTTATTTTTGTAGTCGGGTCTACCTTGCATTATCGGACAATGAAAACAGCGAACGCTCTTTCATCGATCCAATAATGTTGAAAGGAGAAAACAGCGAAACCGAGGAACATCAATTTTTTTTCCCAGCGAAAAAAATCTGTGGGCCATCTTCGGGACTTTGCCATTTCCTCCACTATGGTGCGATCTCAGAGTTGGTATATTTAAGTAGGGGGGGTGTGGGGGGCAAAGCCCCCCCCACTTCATTTTGTGTTTAAACTTTTTTTTTTTGTGGAGCAGCAAATTTTTTCCCTGGGAAAAAATTTGCTGTTCCGTGTGTTCGCGGTTTTGTGATTTTGACATTATCAGTTCGATGAAAGAGCATTCACTATTTTCATCGTCTGATAATGTGAGATAGATGCTTGTAGTCAGGTCTAGTAATATCAAAAATTAGCTGAGTATAGATATGAAGGTTGATGCTTGAGGGGGGGGGGTCATTATGTCTAACCAGTTAATATTAACATTGCCTAAGATGATGGTTTCATTTTTTTATATTGTTGGTACTCCACGCAAGAATGTCTTCGTGAACTGGAATATTGTTCCCCTGGGGAATGTATATAACTATAATACAAAGGCTTTTACAGTCATTTAGTTTTAAGAAGGTAATAAGCAACTCTATGGTGGAAAAGAGAGGGACATGCTTTGAATATGGAATCACTGTGAAGGTGCTTGGATACGGTAAGGCGACACCTTCGCCTTTTTTGTTGAGTCTATCTGTTCTCGGGCATGAATAGTTTGGGGGAAGGAATTCATGATCCTTTATACATGGCTTTAAATATATCACAGAACGGTAAGCAACATACAATTACTTGTCGGTACACACACTAAAGCTGGGGAAACACACAAAGTAAAAGGTTGTAATACCTCCATGTATACTCTCTTGTTTGAGGAACAGTTACCTAGTCATTGCATACAATTAGTGTGGGGGGATCAGTTCTTTACAACAGGAAGTTCAACGGACATGCTCCGCATTAGCACCCTTCAAGAAAAATATTGATGAGTGGATGGGAAATAGGAAATACACACCGGGGATCACTTCGGTGTCTCTGCTTGACAATGGCACAGGAAAATAACTTTCTTGGGTGGCGTAAGCCAGGGAACCTTGTTGGCTAGTCTTACGTAAGCCCTCGGGCCGATAACCTAGTACCTACCTATGAACTATAAAAATGCTTTTAAATGCTCAAACAAAAGTTTTTTTTTTTTCCATCTGTGGGACTCTTATTATCAAGTCTTGTAAATGTGATGGGGAGCCATCTGAAATGTTGCACTATTAAAATTCTAGGAACAAAAAATGCAAAATTAAAAACGTTTAGAGTAGTTAATCACCATGCTCCTACACGCACATTCTTAATCACTGTAACATATTACACTCATTTTTTTTTCTAATATTCATTCCCCTACCACTCAGTAAGACCCGACTGGAGAGCTTGGATACCAAGGCAACTACGGAAGTTGATTCTGTCCTTGCAGATATTAAACAATGAAAACATTGTTGGTGCATCTATGTTTAGGCTCAAAGCTGACATGAATGCTTACTATGCCCTCCTAGTGTGTGTGTGTACACACACGTGTGCGAGCAAGAGTTTTCCATAGCTTGCTAAGATATACCCATTATTCCTCGATTTGTGGCTGGAACTTTATAACCTGCAAGCCTCCACTTGCTTGTGGAGAAGCAGCTACTCAAACGATCACTTCCTCCACCTACCACACATGAACCAGCACTAGCCAGTTACATGCCTGGCTCTTCCAATGCTCACGCTGCTAGTCAGGGTCTACTTCACGATGTCGAAAGCTGACAATATCAAAGCTGATATTGTCGGCACCACAACATCGAAAGCACAGAACATCGTGCAGGTAAACGAAAATCTCCGTATGGGAAGATTTCCATTTACTCAATGTAGTGTGGTCTCGGAGTTGGAATATTTAAGTAGGGGGGTGCAGGGGGGCTTGCCCCCCTGCTTACACTAGTTAGTTTTTATTTTTGTTTGTTTTTTTTTTAAACGTTATTCAATGTTTTACTACATTGATCACTAGAGGTCGTCGTTTAGTGATTCAATGTAGTAAGATTTCGATAACGTGATATAGACGCGCTAGTCACACTCATTTCATCTGGGTTACAGTTAGAGTTCAAATACAATGACTGGCCATTAACATTCCAAAATGAGTACGCTGATTGGGTAGCCCAACCAGCGTGCCAGTTGTAAAGAGTATATACCAATGGAAAAAAGACTGGTCACCCACAGTACATGAGAAAAGCCCCAGGATACCGGGGGGAAAAAGCAGAAGAGCACCATGGCGCCATTACACCAGCATATTATTTAAGAAAAGTAAGTAATTTTTTTTAAATACTGATATTGCATACTAGCAATAACCCACGGCTGGGAGTGGGTAATGCTGGAGTTACCCATGGTTGGCTTTGTTTGGTCACGAGGGCTTCCATGCCAGTCGTGGGTAAATCCAGTATTACCCACACCCAGCCATGGGTTATTGCTACATTAATTTACTTTTCATTTTCAAGGATATGAACAAAGTCAAAATATTCTTACAGGGAGATCGTTGGGGTTGGTGGTGAGCAAGCACCACCCTGTTTTTTAAAAACAGCTAGATGGATGGACTTCAGAAAAATCAAGATGTCAAAGTCTGTTTATGAAAATTTGCAGTTGCGGTTTTCTCATGCAATAAAAACATGTACATCATTTATGAAGGGGGGGGTCTGCCACCCACACTGCTAGTAATTACAAACCAGCCCCAGAGTCAATGCACCAAGGGGTGAGGATAAAGCCTTTCCACACAGTTACCCCTTTGATGGTTATGGTTATGCCAAACTATTGGAAGTCGTGATTTTAACATGCCCTTCAATAACAGATGGGCACCTTGGTCAACCTTCAAGACAGAAAATACAGGGGAAGTACTCTTACAAGTAAGCATTTTAAAGTACTGAACAAAAAAGGCCCAATTACAGACACAAGACTTTCACTATCAAGTAGTGTTAAAAGGACCATCAAGATGTGAAACACATTGCTTTGAGAAATGAAGATCTATTTCAGATTGCCACATGCTGGGCAAGAAAATTCATATCAGACAGGATGACATACCATTTCGCTTGTAACTTGTTCATAATAAAAATTAGTTTATTTTTTGTTAGAATATTACTGGAAAAGTCATAACACATGAATCATCATACTTACTGCAGAAGAAGGAATTAAACAGGAAAGTAAGGGAGGAAGCATATAGGAAAAAGAGAGACAGCAAGGACTCACAAATAGTAATCAGACAAGCAAGGACAAGCAAGGAGTGGAGTGAAGGACTGCCATTTCAGAAACAGTACTGTGTATGCTGGGATAATGTCACTAAAAGGTAGACCACACAAAGCTGAGGTAATTAAGAAAGGAGTTCAGGTGGGGGCAAGTAGGGGATATGGGAGGTCATCTGAAGACCTGGGGGAGGGAAGGATCAAAAGCAGCTGCTTGTGAGCCAAGGCAGAAAGCAATAGTGCCATCGATAATGACACCCACAGTCTTTAAGGCCAGCTTCAGAGAAAGGTTGCCAGGTTGGTTAAGGTGTGATGAACAGGGGGAAGACAGGCAAAATGAAAGGAGGGAAAATAAAATTAAACTAGTAAAACTCATTGGACAGAATGTTTGGGAACTGAATAACTTGTTAAGCAGAACAGAGTATTTGCTAGGCTGACAAGAGTCGAAGCAGATACAATTACAAGAGGTGAAGATAAAGATGATGGAGATCAGCAGGATTCAAAGAATACGGTCTGAGCTGACCATAGGAAAGGACATTAATAATAATACTGCTAAGCAGAAAGACATACTGAGGAAAAATGGCTGGTCAGGTGTGGGGATGGCCACTGGATACTCTGGTGGTGGTACTAGTCAGTAGTGCAGGGATTATAGGTCTACCACAGATAACAGAGGGGTTTATTGACATTTTTCAGGCAGGTCAGGCATTTGAAAGCTGTGGGTGACAGAATTATGTTGAGGGAAAATAGCTGGTATTAATGCACCACACCCTGAGTTAGCTAGGCTGGATGGATAGCAAGAATTTCATAAAGACTATCAAAAGAAGCAGAGTTATGGAAAGGAGGTATGGGGACTGAAAGATGTATTTAGGCTGAGAAAAAGGGACAAGAGGGAGAATGAATACACTTTTCCAACAGCTATTAAACTATTCTGTATTGGAAGTGACCAATGTCGAGACTGAAGAAATGTGCATCTTTAACCATGACCATGGGATAGTGATGATGAGGAGTATGTGGACAAAAGAAATGGAAAGATGAGGTAACCTGCAGCCCTGCAAGTAGGGTGACAGGGAAGAAAAGACAGGTCAAGGTCATGGCAGAAGAGATTGTTTTGAAGTATGCACATGGGAATCAGAAGGGTGTGGGAGATAAGTGGAAAAAGTTGCTGGCAGCATGAAGAATACGCATAATGGAAAATGAAGATATCTGAAAAAAGGAGTGAGGGGGACTACAATTTGAATACTTTAAGGAGAACATGTGGATTCAATGTCTACAGGGTAGATCAAACAATAGTGGCATTTGCAGATTATAAAACTCTACAAAAAGTGATAGATTACATGCGGGTTGCTTGGGCGATGTTAGGCTGTAGGAAGTACATCTACTGGAAAAGCAGACAGAGGTAGGAGTGGGGCAGGCGATATATGTGATATTTAACAGGAAGAAAGGTAATAGGATTAGATGGGGAGGAAACAAGTGTTTGCAAGTTAGAAGGGAAAGATGTGGTGCATGAACTTCTGTTAGAATTCAGGGAAATAACACAAATAAGGGCAGTGAGCAATGTAGAAGTTGTGGTGCTCCCCTAAAGGCTAGCAATTTAAAGTGAAATATCCTTTATGAATGTGGTTCTGAATTTTTTTTGGAAGACTACTTAGCAGCAAACTTATTCTGGGATGCTAGATGGGTCAGAAGTAGGATATGCCAGATAAAATCCTCAAATGATCAGTAGGGGGTCCTGCTAAGCTTTAAGGATTGAGAAGAGAATGGAGGGAGTTAACACGAAGGGGGTGATGGGGTTTGACATTTTTGTTTTTTACTTAAAAGTCATGTGATTAATGCAAAGAATTTACCCAAGGGTGCAATACTAATTTAAGGTTTCCAAACTCCTCTTTAGGCATTCCCAAAACAATAATATTGTTACTGGTTGATAAGAATTCTGTTTCTGTGAAAAACAGAACTTGTAAGACTTAACCTTGGCGTTTGGTGTTGCAAATTGAAACATTTTAGTTATTTATCAAACGAAATTCTCAGAGATTATTTCCCTATAAGATCAAAATGTTTAAAGTGTGCCTAACTGTTCAGTGCATCAGACTTATGTTGGACCGTCATTCACAGAAAGTAATTCTCGTCGGATACTCTGGATTGAATGGAAAGTTTCAACTCTGCACCCAAGATTAAATGGAAATCCCCCTGAATTAATAAGTTATCATACAAGCATTAAGGCTTTTAAACAGTGGAATTATATTAGTTATCATCAGGTGTCATTAACAAACCTAATTTATGTAAAGCAGTGCACTTGACTAAATTACAGTCATGCTTTTGTCTAAATCTGTAGCAGAGTCCAGCTAAGGGCTACCACAATTATATAATATATGCTATGCAAATTATTTTTATTTAGAAATAAAGCATTTGCAACTCATTTAAAAAAAGTGTGGTTTTAACATTCATATTTGACTAATCCTGAACAAGCTACTAATATCCCCAATATTATCTGCTGTAGCAGACAGGATGTTTGGGGCTCCCCACTGTAGTGCTGCACCCTTAGGTTCATAGGTAGGTACTAGGCTATTGGTCCTAGGGCCTATATAAGCCTAGCCAAAGGTACCCTGGCTTTCGCCACCCAAGAAAATTATTTTCCTGTGCCACTGTCGAGCAGAGCCACAGAAGTGATCCCCGGGGTGAATTTCCTATCTCCCAACCAATCATCAAGATTTTTCTTGAAGAGTGCTAATGAGGAGCTTTGTTTGATATAGATAGGTAGTTTGTTCCAGAGTATGGGAAAGTCTCTGGGACAGGAATCTATCCCTCCAGCATGTTCGGTTTATTGTGGTGACGAGGTTTAGGTCCCTAGAGCGTGTAGCTCGTAGGGATTGGGATTTCTTTAAGTGGAGCATGTCTAAAAGCTCTGGGTTTGACATAGCTTTGTGTGTTAGGCAGAGATCGCCTCTGAGTAGGCGATATGCAACAGAGTAAAGCTGCAGTTTTTTGAGACGGTCTGCATAGGGCATCTCTTTGAGGCTGGTAATCCTCTTTGTGAGGTATTTCTGTGGCCTTTCCAGTTGTTGTAGATGTCTTGTGAGGTACATACCAAAAGGGGCATTGTACTCTATAATGGGTCTAATGAGTGACGAGTAGAGGGGAACAATGACCTCTTTTTTCCTGGATGAGAAACCTTTTGTGATGAGGTGTGCCACATAGAAGAATTTCCTGACTACTGTGGTGATGTGATTATCAAAGGAGAGACTACTGTCTACCTGTGTCCCAAGGTCTCTTATCACACTTTCGGTGTTAAGTAGACTACCACCTATGTGGTAGTTCATGGGTACTGAGTTTTTACCAAAAGAAATGACAGTGCACTTTTTGGCATTGAGCTTGAGGCCATGGCTTTGACACCAGGCATCTCTCTCAGCAAGGCCCTTTTGTAGGATGTCCACATCTTTTGGAGTTTTGATTATGGCTCCTAGTTTGCAGTCATCTGCGAACTTTGTTATCCAAAGACCTTCTGTGTTGGCCTGTACTTCAGAGAAGTAGATACCATACAGGAGAGGACCCAGGACTGAACCCTGTGGTACTCCACTTGTCACTGGTCTGAAGCTGAATTTGGAGTCTGCTACTTTCACAGTGTGGGTTCTGTCAGTGAGCCAGTTGGCAACCCATCTTGTGACATAGGGATTTATACCTAGTTTAGTGAGTTTATCTATAATTCCAGAGTGGGGGATGGTGTCAAAAGCCTTGACGAGATCTAGATAGGCTGTGTGAACCACCTTACCCTCATCTACAGCTTTAGTGACTGCTTCAAAGAAGTCTATCAGGTTTAGGAGACATGATCTGCCTTTTAAAAACCCGAACTGGGTGGGGTCCTGAGTTTGGAGATTACTAATGTCATTGTTTATAAGTTCCATGATGATACGCTCCATAGCCTTGCATACCAGGCTCGTTAGGCTAATGGGGCGGTAGTTTCCGGGGTCTGTGGTGGCTCCCCCTTTGTGGAGTGGGATAACTGTCGCTGTGCGCCATTCAGTGGGCACATATCCTGAGGTGAGGCTATGATTGAACATGGTACTTAGGTGGGGTGCCAGTTCATTCTGTAGTTCATGTAGAACACAGCCTGGGGTGTCATCAGGTCCCATGGATGCTGTGTTCTTGGCTTTGGATAGTGTGTTTTTTACCTGTGCAGCCGTGATTACAGGAATTTTGCATTCTTCTGGTATAGAGATGGGTCCTTTAGGGGATGACAGAGGGGTAAAGTTAGCACTGAACCTATCTGCCAGGATGTTGGCAATATCCGTTGGTTCTGTATATTTAGTGCCAGTGTGCTGTAACTCAGAGCAGATCTGAGTGTTGCCATTGAGATTCTTGACATAGCTATAGAATGCTTTGTGGTTGTCTTTAGAGTCAGTAGCGATTTTCTTTTCATAACTAGTTTTGGAGGATTTTATGAGGGATCTCAGCTTCTTACTGAAGATGAGCAGGGAGTTTCTCCAGTCATGGGATTTTACTCTTTTTTGCATCAGTTTCTTTCTTCTGTTGTAGAGTTTGTTTATGGCAGGGGACCACCAGATTGGCTTCCTTTTTTTTTGGAGGATAGCATCTTGGTTCTGTTAGGGATTGCACGATCCATGCACTCATGTAAGTGTTTATAAAGTGCATTTGTGTAGGATTCAGCAGTCATACCTCTATTGTCCATCAGCATGGGTGTCGTGAAGTTTGCCACTTCTGTCTTAAGAAGCGTGAAGTTGGCTTTGGAGAAATTTTTTACTGTGGTTTCCCTAATGGGGGGTGGCGGAGGGATGTGGATGTCTAGGGTGATAAGTTTATGGTTGGATCTGACCAACGAGGAATTGACCACTGGTGTGGAGCACCGGTTGCCCATGTTGGTAATAACCAGGTCTAGGTAGAGATTAGAAAACTTAACAGAAAACAGACAGAATGCTTGATACAGTGTAGCAAACACAATGATTTACATGCAATTACTGTGTTGCAGGCTGCTATTTTTGAGAAAGTGTATCTGGATGTCTTTGCCATTCTGGTAGATGAAAAAAGCCTGGAAAATATAAGAAGAAATTCAATAGTTAAGGGAAATTAAGTAATGCTACATTGTACAATGTACAATTTTACTCTAATGATGAATGATACTTCAAGTGCATATCATTATCAAACAGGCATGCCGAAAAGACGCTGCAAAGAAACTGCTGCCAGTTGGCTGGTTATTCTTTACTACCCTGAGATTAGACAGCTAATTAACGTACACAATCTGATTTCCATAAAACAGTTTAGCACAAATGCTGCCCTCTCAAAAAATGCAGTAGTTTGTGAGTCACAGCGCAAGTCAAAAGGGAGAATTAATGGAAAATCCAGATTAAAGGAGAAATTGGAAAACAAAGAGAAAATCATAAGATGGTAAGATGAGCTGCAAACAGACACGGACTTACTTTCACATTTTAACATGTCTAATAAATGTAGAAAAAAAAAACAGGACACCCTTAGAGCCAGTGTTATGCTCCACAACCACCATTTACAAACTTCGGGGATGCACCATTTATGTGGGGGGGGGGGGCTTGATTTTGTTTTATTTACTTATTTAACATTTGTTGACTGGGAAAAGTCCGAATAGGGCACAGCCTATTTTCAGCACAGGCCCAGGAAGAAATGCTCCAAATGCATGTCTTTGGAATGTGGGAGGAAACCGGAGAACCCGGAGGAAACCCAGACAAATGCAGAGAGAACATGTAGACTCCACATAGAAGGCAACCCTAGCTGAGAACCGGAGAACCTCTTGCTTTGAGTCGACAATGTTAACTGCTGCACCACTGCGCAGCCCTTCAATTGCAAAGGCTGCTCTCAGTATTTAGGGGGCTGTACCAAAGCTTAATGGTGGAGATGATGAAGTAAAGGGAAGAGAAAGAAATTAATAGAAAGAATAACTAATGGGGAAGCAAGGAAAGGAGTCCTGTAGGTAAAAGGAAGAGCTGGAATGATATACAGAGATGTATGGGAAAATAAGCAGCAGACAGCATTTAGGAAGAGGAGAGGCTGGAAGAAAGAATGGGAATGGAAGGACTGGATATGGGATATGCAGCATGGTGGCAGAAATTACCAAGACATCAGTGAGAACGAGACTGACACATACTTCAAAACTTTTAAAGGACATATTTTAGTTTTATTATCCATAAGAGTTTTTCCACACAAATCAATTGGTATATAGGAGACATGTCAAAATCTCAACTTGAGGCAAAAATGCACAGCAGTATAGTACCGCATAAGACCAACCTACCTTATGACATATTTACAAATATTTATAAGAAAAATAAAATGCTTGTTTATTAGTGTGTGTACCAAAAGTTTGTCATGTACTCCTCTTGTTACCTGTCAAAAATGATGATGTTACATATGCTTTTTTTGCAAGTGGACAAAATGTTCTGTTTCATACTATTGTTCCTTGATGTACCAAATATAGAGCATTTAGACATACTCTCAAAGATGATTCGAGTGCACTGTAAAATCATTCTGTTCCAGCCAGGCTTGTAACTGCAGTTAAAATATATACAAAATCCATTTCAAAGAACACAAAGCCCACAGAGATCCAGTGCTTAATGCTAGTGTACCTTTAAAGCCAGCACTAATTAAAAGAAGCTGAATCTGATTTGTCATTTTAAAGTAACATGTGATTTTAACTTGTATAAATTGTCTGTTTAACTGTCATTTTATGTGGATCTGAGGAAGTGGTAACCCCGCGAAAGCGCTCATCCTTTTACAATAAAACTGATACACTACAACTTGGAAGAATAACGCTTTGTCTCTGTTCAGCTTTGTTGGTGTGCTCACATTTTGCTTTTCTATAGTGGGTCAGAATGGGACAGGATGTGGAGTCAGAAAAGTGATACAGTATGAGAAAAGTACAGTTTTGTACCTACCACAAATGTAGATGTTCGAGTGCTAATACAGCTGCAGTAATCACATATGGGTTTTCTGCCGTCAGGCGGTCCCTCGGTCGGCCGAATTCCAAAGTCTTGGTCCGGCGTCGGTTGTTGTCGCTTTCTCTTCTGATGTCAGTGAGGCCAGAGTATATAAGACACAGCCGACGCCATGTTCTCCAGTCTTTCTTGCCCCAGATGTCAGGTGCCCCCAAAAGGAAGGCAATACATAAATAATGCTTATAAGAATATACAAGCAATGCAAAATAATCCAAAATCAGTAGTTGCAAGCAAATAAACCATAGAAGGATAACTCAGAGAGGTTGTATGAAGAGGTAGTTAGGCCCCATGTCTTTACCAAGTGGGGAAGGAGGGAGGGAAACCTGTACTGCAGCTGTATTAGCACTCGAACATCTACATTTATGGTAGGTACAAAACTGTACTATGTTCATCATGCATACAGCTGCAGTAATCACATATGGGTAGAGTCCCAAAGCTACGCACAGGGTGGTAGGTACTAAGAGGAACTGGGTTGAGCCAGGATGCCCTGCAAAACAGCAGTGGCAAAGCCTGCTCTTGTTCTGGAATATAAAGGCAGGTGGTAGTGTTTTGTGAAGGTATGGACAGAACTCCAAGTGGCTGCCTCCAAAATATCTTTGGTAGGAACCCCTCTGAGGAAGGCTGTAGAGGTAGCTGTGGCCCTGGTGGAATGTGATCCGATACCTGTAGGAATGGATTTCCCATGATAGGAATAACAAAACCGTATGCAGTGGCCTATCCACTTTGAAATAGTCTGCTTTGAAACTGGCTTCCCTTGAGCCCCTAAAGCATAGGACACAAAGAGTTGTTCTGATTTCCTGAAGGACTTTGCTCTGTCCAAATAGTAACGTAGCTGCCTATGGATGTCTAAAGAATGTAGCAGCCTTTCCCCTTTGTTTTGAGGATTGGGATAAAAGGTAGGAAGGTGTATGGCTTGATTTAAAGCTACCCTGGATACCACCTTAGGCATAAATGATGGGTTGGTACGAAGGGAAACCCTGTCCTGATGAAAAATGAGAAAGGGCTGCACCGCCATGAGGGCCTGTAGCTCCGAAACTCTACGAGCTGAAGTGATAGCCAGAAGGAAGGCAGTTTTCCAGGACAAATATTGCAAATCTGTTGAGGCAGCTGGTTCAAAAGGAGGCAATGTTAGTTTTTCTA
Source organism: Protopterus annectens (assembly GCF_019279795.1). Taxonomy (NCBI): domain Eukaryota; kingdom Metazoa; phylum Chordata; order Ceratodontiformes; family Protopteridae; genus Protopterus; species Protopterus annectens. The sequence continues at coordinate 554,025,727 of NC_056736.1, read as the reverse complement.
GTATGTAATTAAGATCCCAAGCTGGTATTGGTTGTTTCCTTGGTGGTCTTATATTCTTAGCCCCTCTGAGGAACTGTCGTAAGAGTGGATGAGAAAATAAAGGAGGATCTGTGTTGAATTCTGCAGAAATGGCTGAGGCATGGATTTTTATGGAAGAAAATTAAAGTCCACTGTTCAGTAGCTCAGCTAGATATTGTAATACCCGAGGCAAGTCCAGTTTGTTAGGGTCCTGGCCTTTTTTCTCATTCCATGAGCAAAACCGCTTCCATTTTGCGGAGTAAGCTTTTCTAGTAGATGGCCTTCTGGCCTTCAAAATGACATCCTGCACCTCCTTGGAGAGCAGGGTCTGTTGTGGTGTTAAGGAATTTTCCATGCTGCGAGATTGAGTGTTTTCAGCTGACTGTGAAGAGTTTTGTAGCTGTGCTGAGTCAGCAGAAGAGGCATTAGAGGCAGGGACCAGGGAGGAGTATGTGTTAGGCTCCTCAGCAATGGGTACCAGTGTTGCCTTGGCCAATCTGGAGCAATCAGTATTATCTTCGGTCTGTCTGCTCTTGCTTTCAAAAGCACCTTGGGCAGAAGAGGCAGAGGTGGGAATGCGTAAACTGTCCATGCTGTCCAACTGAATGAAAGGGCGTCCACTCTCCAGGCCTTTGGATGGAAGGTCCTCGAACAAAACTTTTCCAATTGATGATTCCTGTGGGAGGCAAAAAGATCTATGTCTGGCCTCCCCCACACTTGGGTCATTTCTGTAAACACTTGAGGATGTAACTTCCATTCGTGTGGATCTGTCATATTTCTGCTTAATTTGTCTGCCAGCGTGTTTTCCAATCCTGGCAGGTACTGTGCTTGAAGTTCGATCTGCCATTCTAGAGCCAAGTTCCAAAGGGTCATGGCTAGTCTGCACAAGGTGTATGAATGTGTTCCTCCTTGTCTGTTTATGTACCACATTACTGTGGTGTTGTCTGTTCTTATGAGTAATTGTCCTGGATGCAGGAAGTCCTTGAAAGCTGTAATTGCATTTATTACTGCTAGCATTTCTTTTTAATTGATGTGGAGGTGCTTTTCTTTTTGGGACCATTTGCCCTGGATGCACCTGTCCGTCATGTGCACCCCCCAAGCGTAATCTGAGGCATCTGTGGTGATAACTTGCTCTGCTTGAGGCTTGCAGAATGGGAGGCCTGTGTTCGCTTGACATGCTTGGGCCCACCATAGAAATTCCTTTTGCAAGCATGGAATTATTGGTAGTATTGTTTCCAAACTGTGACTGTGTTGAGACCACAGTTTTTTTAGGTACCATTGAAGTTTCCTCATATGCAGCTTTGCACATGGGATTAAAAGAATGCAAGATGCCATGAATCCCAGAGCCTGCAGGATTTTCCTTGCAGTAAGCCTGGTACTTTTTGCTAGTTTTTTGAAGTACTGAGATAGTTGCCCTCGTTTTTCTGGCGTAAGATAGGCCATCTGGGTGTTTGTGTCCAAGTTGGCACCCAGGAAGGTTATTTTCTGAGATGGTGTTAGCCTCGATTTCTCTTTGTTGATTGTGTATCCCAGAGCATGCAATAGCCGTGTCACATATGTCAGATGTTCCAGAAGTATGTGCTTGCTGTCCGCTTGGATCAGGCAGTCGTCCAAATAAGGGTAAATTTGTATCCTTTGAAGTCTGCAGTAGGCAATCACTGATGCCAGGCACTTTGTGAATACTCTGGGCGCAGTAGATAAGCCAAAAGGCAATGCAGAGAATTGATAGTGGATTGAACCTGCAAGAAATCTGAGGTATCTTCTGCAGCTTTGTCTGATTGGGACATGCAGGTATGCCTCCTTGAGGTCCAATGTTACCAGCCAAAACTCCTTGCCCAGCATGGGAAGAAGTTGCTGTAATGTGAGCATCTTGAATTTTGGTACGAGTAGAAATGTGTTTAGGATGGATAAGTCCAAAATGGGTCTCCAGTCGGTTCCTTTCCTTGGTACCAGAAAAAGCCTTGAATAAAAACCTTGACCTTGTTCGTGAGAAGGTACCTCTTGAATAGCTCTCATGCTTAAGAGCTTTGAAATTTGTAGTTGTGCCTCTGCCCTTTGATTCTGTGGCAGGTTTGGCATGCCTCTCATTTTTGGAAGAGTGTGGAAATGAAATTTGTAGCCTCTGTTTATAATGTCCAGGATCCATTTGTCTGTTGTGACAATATGCCAATTATTTGCAAATAATGCTAGCTTTCCTCCCAAAGGTGCTGCCAGCTGAGACGTGCTTGGCATGGAAATGAGAGAGTCATTGGGCTTGCTTCCTGTATTGTTGTGCACTGTCCTCGCCACCTCTTGGCGCTGGAGTTTGCCATTGTCGGCCTCTATATGATCCTTGTGATTGCCCTCTGCCCCTTGTGCGCCTGTATCTACCTCTTTGGGGCTTGTCAGTGGCTGGAAAGGACCAGTTCTTTGAAGGCCAATTTCTGCTAAAACGTGGTGGTTGGACCTGGAAAAAGGTTTTGACAGTTTGCATGGATTTGGCTTTTTCTTCCATTTTCCGTAATATCTCCTCAGCATTAGTACCAAACAGCACATCCTTTTGTAAAGGAGCATCTAGAAGTTTAGCTTTCACATGATCAGGCAAGTTTTGTTCTCTAAGCCAAGCATGTCTGCGAATGACTGATCCCGTAGCAGCCGCTCTACTTGAAGCCTCTAGGGCATCATAACCACATTGTAAAGTGTGTTTACCCACTTGCTCTGCACTATGCATCATATCCTGTAACTCCTTTAAATCTGGTTGTTCAGGTTGAGACATTTTGTTCCTTAATTGTGATAGCAGGAACTGTTGATATTTTAGCATATGAAACTGACAGTTTAAGGCCCTCATGGCCAGGGTGGCCGAGGTATACACCTTTTTACCCCACCTTTCTAAAGATCTTGATTCCCTTTCTGCAGGAAGTGGATTCTTGGCAGTGGAGGCCTTCAATCCCTTGGGGCCCTGTGAAATGGTTTCAGGGTCAGCATTATGGCTTTTGAAGAGAAATTGGTGAGAGCTGGGTACTCTGTAATACCTATAAGGTTTGACTGGTGCAGGAGGCAGACATTCCGGGTTAAGGCAAGCCTCCGAATAGACATCATCCAGTATGTCCAAAACAGGGGGTATAGCTAGAGGTCTGTGTTGAGGTAACAAAAGAAATTCCCTAAGTCTTTTCTTGGAATCTGAAAAGTCTTGGCCTTCCCAATGGAAGTGTTCCCTCAAGGTGTGCAAAGTTTCCCCAAAGGAAAAATCCTCAGGAGGGGATACAGAAGGGATGGACTGTTCTGCATCCGAATCCTCAAAAGGAGAGTAAGAGTGTTCCTCTGCATCAGAATGTTCTGATAAAATGGATCCCTGATCAGAAGAGGGGGAATCTTCCTCCACTCTGGGTCTCTTGTCTGGAGGGGGTTAAGAACCTCTGATAAGAGTAATTAAATCCTCAGCCATTTTAAGCATCTGTTTTTTAGGCATGGGACCTGGGGATGGGCCCTGAGCAACAGGCCTCGTGGGATGCCTGGCTGCTTTGGATTTAGTAAAGGCCTTAATTGAAAAAGAAGAGGAGGGCCTAAAGACACCATGGGTGGAGGTGGCCCTGTCCACATTAGTAGGCTCAACATTAGCAAAGGCTTCGGTAGTAGTCTGGGAAAGGGCCGAGGTCCCAGCGGTCTCGGGTACAGAGGACACCGCCAAAGGAGTGTCGTCGGTAGTCAGGGACTGCAAAGGCGTCTCACTGAGAACCGGACCACGTGTAGCCTGTTTTGGCATGGTGTCGGCGGGGACCGCGGGCCTCGCGTGTCGGTCCTTTTCCTTGCGTTTTTTGGACAAAACGGTAGTCGGAGTGTCCGACGACATTTTATAAGCAAAAGCTTTACCAAAGTAGTGTTGGGCGAACTCCGCCCGACGCTTAATAGTGCGTTTATTGAAGGTAGCGCAAAAGCGACAGCCCGAGACGTCGTGGTCTGGGCCCAAACAAGGTATGCAGAGGGAATGGAAATCCTTATGCGGTATTTGCTTCCCACAAGAAATACAATTATTAACTTTTTCTGACATCGGTCTGAGGCAAGAAAAGTTTCCCCAATGGGGTACTTAGCTTTAATGAAGACTTCGGTTTCCAAAATTTTCGTAATTCAGGAGCTGGCCGACCGGCACTTGCGAACTGCTTCTGCTTCAGGCACCGCGCGGCAAAAAAGACTGGAGAACATGGCGTCGGCTGTGTCTTATATACTCTGGCCTCACTGACGTCAGAAGAGAAAGCGACAACAACCGACGCCGGACCAAGACTTTGGAATTCGGCCGACCGAGGGACCGCCTGATGGCAGAAAACCCATATGTGATTACTGCAGCTGTATGCACGATGAACATCAAATAATTAAGATGCTGACGAATGTCATGAGATACATTAGGTGTGTGCTGGACTAGTGGTTACAGACATGTACAGTGGTGCTAAAAAGGATTAAGGGAAGAGCAATCTAGAGGAAGGTGTGGATGGAAAATTATGTGAAACTATGGAGAAAAGGTGTTATGGGAAGGCGATGGACATAATACGGGGCAAAGATGTACATTGCGTCATAAGTCATTTGAAGTGATTGTAAATATCCTCCCTGCACTTGAAAAAGATTTACAAGAAAAAAGACTGGATAACATGGGAGACAAGGTTTCTGATATGAGCAAAACAACATGATGACAGAACAGAGATGTGAATAGATCAGCAAGGAAAAACAATCTGTTTGAAGAATTGATGTGAAAAATTCATTTAACCAGAAAACTGTCACTATAGGAAAATTAATAATATGAAGCTGAAAAATACCTACCCAAAGACATGGAAGGACAGAACAGTGCGAGTTTTGTAGCTGTAGAGCTGTCCAGGACTATGGATCCTAACTTCAATCCAGGCAGACGGTGGCAAAAGCCCACAGGGCAAGGGGAAGGCACGGTGTCTTCTAGGTATATCACTTATAAATGTTCATGCTTTGTAGACAGGGGAACCTTGCTGGAGAAGGTCAGATGTAAAGAAGATCACTGCCAGATAACAGAGTCGGTGTGTTCCTGATCACTGAAGACTTTGATGTGCTGCCATTAGGACAAAGGCTCATAGTACACTGCTGTTCTGCTTGCTTTATTCAGTTACGGCTACAGTACTGGTTAACAGTAAGTATCAAGTAGACTCTGCTCTGTTAGCAGAATGACAAGAGTAATCCCATCCCTCAACAGTCTAAACACAGATGCGTATTTGTTTAAGTGTTCATTCATGCATGCTTTTTTGCTTTTGAAAGCAATTCTTGAGAAATGCTTAACAAGAACATAGCTAAGGGTGCACAATATGCCTGGTCACACTATTGGATGAATCTTTTCATAAATGCCCTTTGGTTCCAAGATTACCTCAGATTGAATTTGCCTGCTTCTAACCATCATACCACCCAGTGAAAAACAACACAGGCCTAACAAACCAAACCTAACTAACCAAGGGACATTGATAATAACAACAGGTTGTCAAAAAGACAAGTCCTCTGGTCAGGTCCAACCAATCAGCAGGGAACCAAAAAATAATTTAGGATAGGGGAAGGAGGAAGAGAATGTTGAACCTGGCGGAATAAGCTAAAACAGATCTAGTGCATCTCATTACATCCAAATGACGCCTCCAAGTGCATCTGCAGTTACCTCTTACTGATGCCTCTAGGCGTCAATTATTGCTTGTTCACATTGGCATCAATAATTCCAAACCCATGCCATGTACAAGATTTTAAAAGGTTTCATCTTCAAGCTTATACAATGGCAAACAACTGCATTAATATTTAATCTCTATCTAGTGCAGGTACAGAGATATTAACTGTTTTTATGATACTAATTCATATAATTATAATTTTCACATTTTTTCTAAATACCTCAGCAACCAAGTAACACAGACACAACTACTTAGCCTCATATGAAAGCTCTCAGCTAGATGAATAAAATGCTGCTGAGAGTGTGTAAGTGAGTGAGTGGTTGCTGAGATATTGTAAGCTGTTTACAAAATATTACAAATGTAATAGTTACTGTGTTTACTGTGACTTATAAAATTGGTTTAAGACCTAGAACCTAAAGAATACTACCACTATAAAAACAGTTATTGCTGAAGAGTTTGCCACTTATACATCTTTCATAACCCCTATGGTTCCAGAGGTATAGACATTTATTTGAAATGTGAGGATATAATTTGATTCTGTCAAAAGGCTTAGGCTCTGCCCACTGGATGCTACAGTGCAAACTTCCTAAGCTCCATTGGAGGGAATGACGCAAGTACATTACTTGCATATCAGATAGTCTTTTCCAACTGATTCAACAGTTGGGACAAATCCCAACTAACAAGAAACCCTGTGTGTTATCATGGAAGGATATTCCAAAATATGCTGGAGCCAAAGGATGCACTAGATCTAGATTGTGCATCCAACCTGTAATGGGACACAAAGGGTATGAAATGTCAATCAAGCAGTCACAACACAAATCGCATCAATGGAAACTCGAGTGAAGAAAGCCATGGAGGTAGCCACAGCTCTAGCTGAGTGAGCCTTTGGTGTGCTATGTAAAGTTAAACCCACCTTACTGTAAACAAAAGAAATGCAGTTGGACAGCCACTTGGATAAGGTCACTTTAGAAGCTCCTTGTCACAATTTAATCTTTGAAAATTAAAGAAAAATCTGTTCCGACTTTCAGGGCACTTCTATGGACTAGGCTTTTAAAGGCTCCAGGGCTATTAGCCTAGTACACACCTATGATATTCTTTGCATGATGCAAATAAAACCTGAGCCTACGATGTACATACAAATGTAGTGTATATTTCCCATTGCTTGAAAAATATGGAAAGAGCACTGGTGGAATAATTCACTTTAGGGACCACTTTTGGTAGAAAATGAGGATTAGTTTGCAAGGATACCTTATCCTTGTGAAACATAAGATAAGGAGGTCCGCAACACAATACCTGAACCCAAAAATCCTCCTCGCTGAAGTAATGGCTACCATAAAGACTGTTTTATGTTTTCCAAGTAAGGAATTTCAAGTCCACTGAGGATGCAGGCTCAAAGGGACCCCTAATTATGCGTCATGGAGGAACTGGATCCCTGACTGGAGGTCTTAGGAGAAAGGCTCTCTTAAAATAAGGGGTTTGGAAATTTTTGAGGAAGCAATATAAATTTGGTTTTAGCCCATGTGGAAATTAGAAACGGTTGCTATTTGCACTTCTTTGGTTCTATTGCCATTCTGGAACAATTCCACTAAGAAATCTAAAACAGATGGTAGTGAAACTGAGAAAGGGTTCATACTTTTGGAAGATGCCCATATGGTGAACCTTTTCCATTTGCTAGGGTAAGCCTTCCTAGTGTTTGTTATATGAGAGGTTGACAAAATATGAATGAAAGACACTGGCCACCATTAAAACTGGTGAAACCATGTGGTCAATCTGTTCCCCCCCCCCCTTCTCACCCTTCCCATCATTACTACTGGCCTGACCTTTGTGCCCCATCAACACCAGGTAAACCAGCTACTCTATGCCCCCCCCCCCCCGGACTTATTCCAGCAATTCCTTGGATTGATCACGGGTTGCAGGCAACAAGTCTCAGCACATCTGAGGTTTTGTCCTGGAGAAGTTTTATTTTGGCTTACACTGATACTCCCACTTTCTTCTGAGGCAGCATGGTACAGTCCTGAGGGGCATGCAGTGTTGGATCTTCAGAATACTGCCCTGCCTCCATGGCAACTCAAACCCCACTGCCCTCAGCAGACAGCACACCAGGGATTGTCATCTGTAGACAATCACATACCAACCTCCTGGATGGGCACACCAATCCCTCCCTGCAACTCGGTCAGTCATGCAGGATGCTAATTGAACCTGGGTTGCTTGATTCGTACTTGGGGCTTGACCCCTCTATGCCACCACAGTGGTGAGCAATTTCAAGGTTTTAATGTCTTGGCTAAGCTGACCAGACGGGTGAAGCATAAGGTCTAGATAAGGTTCCAGCACCCACTGAGAGCATTTTAGAGGAGCCCAGGGGAAGGGAGCAATGAGAATTACCATTGCCCTCCACCTCAAGGCTTTTTGATAAAGAAATTTGGTTAACAGGGGAAAGGGTAGAAAGGTGCAAAGGTGACCATGGGACCAAATGTGGACCAGGGCATCCCTTGGTGATGGTTCTTGTGGGGAAAAAAAGGGCAAAATAGCTGCAGCATTTGTTGCTTAGATAGCGGGCAAAAAGACTGCAGCAAGGCTGGCCCAAGTAACAGAAGATAACTGTTGCCACCAACAGATTGAGGGTTCTACTCGTGAGACAAAATAGACACTTTCACAGTTTGTCTGCTAGAACATCTGAAGTCCCTGGGATGCGGGTTGCAACCAGAAAGCGTCAGGAAGACATTGCCCATTGCCACACTCTCATGGCTTCCCAGCGCAATGGGTATAAATGGGTTTCCCCTTGACTGCTGATATGCCACATCACTGCCATGTTGTCTGTCTGGATGGATGGATATCTCACACTTGGAGAGGGAGTCCTAAAATGCCGGTGTTGCTAGGACTGCCCTACTCTTCAAGAAGTTGAAATGAAGTCTGACCTCTGTTGACTACCATGCGCTTTGAACCATCTTCTCTTCATAATGTCTCCCAACCCCAGATGGGAAGTGTCCATGGTCACAGCGGCTACTGGGGGGGTGGTGGTAGGGGGAAATGTGGTTGAACCCATGTTATTATCGATGAGGTTACCTATCAACACATGTGGTTCCTGCATACTGGTTGTGCGAGATACACTGGGGTATGAAGGGGCTGACACATCAAAGACCACTGTACTGAAAGTGAAAGTGCCCATTGCAAGACTCATGTCGAACCTTGCCTGAAGTACTAATGTGATTGATGCAGCCATTGATCCCAGTAGTCAAAGAACAAGTTTGCTGGGAATGACACCAGAAGCTTAGCCAATTGTTGAAGTCAATAATTTTGTCCTTGTACTGTGGTATCATTCTGGGTGATGGCAGGATGCTACTCAGGGCTAGGGTCATACCTGCCTGGGCTACAAGATCGGAGTGCTCCTCCATGTCTCTTTTCATGTAGTCCAGGGAGGTAAGTCTCAGGTCATTCATACCAACACGGACAATGACAAAGTCATATTTGTACTTGTTGTGGAGTGACCAGAGTGCATGCGTTATGTGGCGGATCCTGGCACCTGATAGGCAGCTGACAGTAACTTTCTCCTTGTTTAGCCTGGTGAGTGGAACATCAGTGTGCCTGACTATAGAGTCACCTATGACTACAGTGTTGGGTACGTTGTTATGCCTTATGGGCTGTGGTTGAGTGGCACACTGAGTTTGTGGGCTATGTGTCATTTGGGTTGTGCTGGGGGGGGTGGAGGTTGCATGCATTTCTGCTTTGGAGGTCTCTGTTGCTTGAGCAGATTTTTAATGAGAGGCTCTGTGAATGTAGGTGTGTGTTTTGTGTTGCTGTGTGTGTGTTTTGGTGGTGTAGGTTTTGAGGGATTATGTGATGTGTGGTGTGGTGGTGTTTATCTTATCTTGACTGTCTAGTCCAGTCTTGGGTGAAGAGAGCTTTGCTTCCAGTTTGGCTATATAAGTGCATCTCTCACAGGTTGTAGTGTTGGGTGGTAGGAGGAGAGGGTTGTCTGTGTACATGAGACAATTGCTGCATTGCCCCAAGATGCCCAGATTCATCAGGTAGACAGGAGAAAACACTGGGAGCTGATCCTTTGACATGCCTGGATAGGTGCTTAAGTACTAAAAACTGTTTTCCTCTAGACAAGTGAGGAAAGTTGAATGCTGTAGTAATTTGTAACTTTAGTGCTTACAATGAGTTCTGAACAAGTGCTAAGCTCAAAGAAACAGCTCTGAGTGCTAAAACTAGTCTAAGGGAAAATTTGAAGAGCAGACTTTATGGCGCCAGGAACAGTTTAATCCTAGCTAAGCGGTGATGCATAAAGTGCATTTTTTTTAATATAACAGTAGCAAATGAGCAAACTTATTTAAACAAATTAACCAATAAAAAGCAAAAAATTGAGCCCCGTTCCAGCAGTCTTCGACCCGACAAGTTCTAACTGCACACTCCTGCCACTAGGGTGCAGGGGAACCTTCTCCAAAAAAAGATGGGCTGGATTAAAAGGAAGATTCATAAATTAGAAAGTGACCTCCAAGATTACAGCTTCAGGAACATTTTCAAGAAGACAGTTAAACAAAACACATATGGGGGCTTTTCGGAGCCGCTTCTGCTAAGTGGAAACGAGCAAGTAAATGTTTCTTTTGCCTCTTCTGAAGTCAACAGTAGTGCTGGGAAATCTGACAATGAAACTAGGGCTTTTCCTCCCCTTCCACATCCTCAACAGCCCAATTATATGCAGGAGAACTTTTGGAGTTACAAAAGACCAGGAACCAACAATAATAATCGAGAACAGGGATATTTCCAGAACAATACGGAGGGACAGTACTTTAACAATAAGTAAAGAAGATATTTACTATATTAATGTTTGTAATGTAGTAAAATCAACCAGTGTTACCAGTGGTGACAACCTGATTGTAAATCTTACAAGTAATCCTTTGTCATGTACAGAATCAACAGTATGACAGCGTGGGTTAAAATTTATTCCCACATCTCTGCCACGATTATATGCCTGTAAAATTGAATTGCTTATGCTGTCTAGGAAATCACATTTGTTGGATTATTTTGAAAATAGTAATATTGTGTCGGAGGATGGCCCTTTCCAATGACACAGATGGAAAGGATGGGGAATGTGATTTTTTTCTCAAGTAATTCATCAATGGATTCATATGATGACATTAATGCTGACTGTCTTTTAGATACTTCTAAGGTACCACATAGTAGTAAATTTCATTCCCCTTTTAATACCATCCAAGAATTTTTATCTATGGTAAATTATGCTATTGAGGTTAGTCTGAAAAATTTAAAAAAAGAAAAAGCTAAAGTATGTTATAATTTGACTAAGGCTGAATGGAATGCACTGCAATGTCTTAGTACTAGGAGGGATATTATCAAGCCCTCAGACAAAGGTCAAAAAATAGTTGTGTTGCACTATATGCAATATTTTAACGTGTATGGATCATCTTTCTGACGGTAATGTATAGCATGTGGCTAGTGAACATGAATATTATGCAGATATAGATAGCTTTAAAGACTTGTTACATAAGGGTTACAGACTTGGCTACTTTTCCAAGCAAGATGTGGAAGTTAAATTTAAAGCGGAAGACAGTTGTTTGGCAAAAGTTTACTGCCTGCCAAAAATCCACAAGAAAGTTTTTCCCCCTCATGGAAGGCCAATTGTGGCGGCTGAGAATTATTTTTTTTTTACATAATATGGGTCTTTTCTTCTTACTTATTTGCTTCAGTATGCTGTTGGTTTAGACTCTTATACAAGAGATTCTTTTCACTTTCTAAAAAATATTGAGTCCATCACTTGTCAAGAAGGTTTTTTTCTGGCTGGTTCTTGATGTCGAGAGCCTTTATACGAGTATTATACATCAGGTGGGGCTTGAAGCTCTTAGGTTTTTCCTAGGTACTAGCCTGGTTAGTGCTTTTGTTACAGAATTGTTATATTTTAGTTTAATCCATAACTTTTTTGAATATAACAACTGCATCTATCAACAGATGCAAGGTACAGCAATGGGTGCATCCTTTGCACCCATGTATGCTAATTTGGTAATGGGTTTATTTGAGTTAGAGTTTCTTTATAAGCTAGAGTTATTTTTAATAAGTATGCTGTTCTATACAATAGACTTACTGATGATTTAATTTTTTTTTTTTTTTTTGTGAAAGGGCGGTGCATGGCTAGTGGATTCTTTTGTAGCTTCTCTTCAGGAAAACCGGTTTGGCTTACAATTTGATGGTGTACAAAAAGGCATTTCTGTTTTCTACCCCTTCTCTCTCTTCAGCACTGGTCTTTGCTTTCTCATATTTCTTGAACGTGGCAGAAGAGGTTTGTGAAACTGAAGGCACCAAAACTCCTCCCTAGACAGGAAGGAGGCCTTTCAGTGCCAACTTATTGTGGTGGTCAGTGAGCACCCTAGCTCTGAAAGAGGCAAATACCTCACACTTAGAATCTACCTAGGTGGTCTACACCCAAACAATACATACAAAATGTAAAGGGGTTTTGGGGTGGAATTTTGTGCCCACAAGCAGAAGAACACTACTTGAAGCTAGTGGCCTTGTCTGCCATTGTAAAGTACCACCTGTCAGTAACTATCACCAGATACACACAATCTCAAGACAGCCCCTCTAATCCAGAAATTCCTGCAGAAAGCATCATGTATATGTATTCAAATATTTCAAGAATGGGCATTAATGCCTTTCTAACATTCAAAGTACACCAAAACAGTTGTTCCTATATTAAGTGTCCAGGCTGTTCTTAAAAATATCTAAATTAGTGCTTGCATTAATGTAATTTGGTAGTCTGTTCCATGCATCAGCTACACTCAGAGAACCAATTTGCACACATTCCTATAGAATCTTATACATAAGTTGTCCGATGATTCTCTACTACTTTTTGATAATCACAAACTTTCCCAGATGTACTAGTCTCTAAATTCCCTACATACCTGAATAAGATCTCCTGTTAAATATAAATATATATATATATATATATATGAGACACTGTACAAATTCAGACATTTTAGTCTTTCATAACAAAGAATAGTTGTGTAAGAACTTACCATAACCTTAGATGCCCTTCTCTTCTATGTTGCAGTTTTTGTAACAGTAGGGAGATGCTGCTTGCAGCGCCACCATCCAGCCAGTATACCAAAGTATTAGACCAGGAAGGTACATGTGACATTGGTTACCAGGGCCATAAACCAACGTTCGGTATAAAAGTGACGTCTGCACTTACCCTCATCAGAATTGTTTTGCCGCATACAGTAGTGCCTATGAGGTTTGAGCAGGAGGGTCCTAATCTGAGACCCTTAGACTTACATGTAGGCCAGTCCCAGGGCAGTAGGATGGCTTTGTGGGTAGAAACCATGGGGGATGATGGCAATGTGCCATCAAGCGATACCTGGGGTAGTAGTGTGGGACCGAATACTGCAACATAGAAGAGAAGGACATCTAAGGTTATGGTAAGTTCTTAAACAACTACTCTATGTCCTTCTATTCTGATGTTACAGTATTCATAACAGTAGGGAGAGTACCAGAGCTTTAAGTATGAACCTGGGAGGAGGAAGGGTTCCTGTGGTCCAGGAGACCCTGTAGGATAGTCCTGGCAAACCCTGCCCTAGCACAGGATGCTATGTCCAGCTTGTAGTGTTTGATGAAGGTGTGTACTGAGGTCCAAGTAGCTGCTTCTAAAATTGAAGAGGAGTCTATGCCTTTGAAGAAGGCAGTAGAGGAAGCAGCTGCTCTGGTGGAGTGGGGTTTAATATTACCTTATAATGATTTTTCATGGTGGGAGTAACACAAAGAAATGGACTTCGGGATCCAGGAGGCAATGGTCTGCTTAGATACAGCTTTCCCTAGGGCTCTGAGATGGAAGGAAATAAATAACTGATCTGACTGATGTCTATGGTTTTGTCTAAGTAGTATCAAAGTTATCTGTGTATATCTAAGGAATGCAGGGTCCTTTCTGAGGCATTTTGTGGAGGAGGATGGAAAACAGGTAGGTTAATGGTTTGATTCATCGAGAGTTCATTAACTACCTTCGGCATGAATGGAGGGTTGGTCCTGAGGACAACACTGCCCTTGCGGAAAACAAAGTAGGGGGATGTGGCCATAAAAGCTTGGATATTTGAGATCCTCCTGGCGGAGGTGAGGGCAACTAGCAAGACTGTTTTCAATGTGGAAAGTTTCAAGGGAACAGAATGTGCTGGCTCAAAGGGGGGCAAGGTTAGTTTTTCGAAGACATAGTTTAGGTCCCATGGTGGAGGAATGGGCTTCCGTGGGAGTTTGACATGGACTCCCTTTAGAAAAAGTTTGACTTCCAGTCTGGACGCCAGGGGTGGTGAAATGTGCAGACTGGCAGATAAATGGACTTTGATTGAGGAATATGTTAGTCCTGTTTGGAGTAGCTCACACAAGTAGGATAGGACCCTTGGAATGGATATAGTTAGGGGGTCCTGGTTGTTCCTATGTCCTCTGAATAAAGGTGTCTGTACGGGATCAGACTTCTATCACCCATAAGGTCAATTCTAGGTTGTTTACCTGAAGGTGTAGCAGGGACTCCTTGTTCTGTGCGAGTAGATCTAGACGGTGGGGTAATCTATGGTGGTTGCCCTTGGCTAGAGAAAATAGGATGGGAAACCAATGCTGTCTTGTTCAACAGCAGGATTTGTGGTTTGTCCTTCTGAATGTTTAGGAGGACTTTCTGGATTAGAGTGAAGGGGGAAAGGTGTACAGGTACACCCCCCCATGAAAGGAGACGGCATCCACCTTCCAAGCTTGTGGATGTGGGCTCCTTGTGCAGAACTTGGGCATCTGCTTGTTGACCGGGAGGTAAACAGGCCCGCTTGAGGAATAACCCACCTGTGTATCAAATGTAAGAAAACCTCTCTGTGAAGCATCCATTTGTGAGAGGGGGCTGAGGTTCTGCTGAGTGTATCTGCCACAACATTCTTCTCTGAGGGGATATACATGGGTAATAAGTGGACCTGAAGGGAAGCTGCTAGATTCCAAATTTGGATGGCCAGGCTGCATAGTGGGTAGGACCTGGTCCCCCCCTTGTTTATGTACCACAGGACAGTCATTGTCTGTGATTACTTTTAGGGTTCTTGGTAGGATAGAGGGCATGAAAGTTAGAAGGGCTAAAAGCAGGACGCTCATTTCTGTGATGCTGATGTGGTCTTTTATTCTTAGATTAGACCATTTTCCTTGTACTGAAAGGTGTTGATTTGTTTGTTAAACTGCACCCCAGCCCAGATCTGAAGCATCTGTGGATACCTGTTACAGTGGTGCTGGGATTTGAAGGTGGGTTCCCCAGGTTGGTCTGCATTGCAGTTATCCACCAGTAGATCTCCCTTTTTAGGCATAGGAGAAGTGGAAGTGGTGAATCCAAGGGTTGTGAACGTTGGGGCCATAAATTTTTTTTTAACACTCACTGAATTCTGTGCATGTGGCGCCTTGCCAAAGGCAGCATGGGTATAAGGGATGCCATTTGGCCTAACAGTCTCAGGAATTCCCAGGCTGTCAGGGTGGTTTTGGTAAGGGTCTGGTTGAGGTACAGATAGAGTTCCTGAATCCTTTGTGCTGGGATAAAGGCCTTCATGCAGTCTGTGCGGAGTCTACACCCCAGGAAAATCATGTCCTGTGAGGGAGTCCGGTGGTATTTCTCTACGTTTATCGTGAACCCCAGGGGAGAGAGAGGGTGTTTGACACCTCTTGTAGATGAAGTAGGAGGAGTTGGTCTTGATGCAGGATGAGTAGGTCATCTAGGTATGGGTATATTTGTATTCCCTGGGTCCTGCAATGGGCAAGGGAAGGGGCTAGACACTTTGTAAACATTCTTGGGGCAGTGGATAGACCAAAAGGCAATGCAAAGAATTGAAAATGACAGGAACCTACTGAGAATCTGAGGAAATTTCTGTAGTCCGGATGAATGGGGATGTGAAGTTAGGCATCCTTGAGATCTAGGGCTACCATGAATGCCTGGGGAGAATTAGAGGCAAGAGAAGATGTAAGGTGATCATTCTGAAACTGGGTACATGGAGGAAGAGATTAAGAAAGGATAGATCCAGGACAGGTCTCCAAGGACCCTCTTTCCTTGGTACCAGGAATATTCTGGAATAAAAGCCTGTGTTCCTTTGAGGGGAGGGCACTGGTTCTGTGGTGCCTTGACTGAGAAGTTGATGAATGATAGGTGGGAACAGGTGGATTTGTTTTTTTACTGGTTGAGGAATCCCTTGGAAAGGTGGGAGCATCCACCAAGTCATGTAATATCCTCTCTGGATAATGGAGAGGACCCATTGTTCTGTTGTTAGTCTCCACCTGGAGGGAAGGGAGATGGTGAGACGAAGGGATAAGGGGGCGTCTGGATGCAAAAGGGGAGAGTCACAGTGGAGAAGGCCTAGGTTGGTCAGGCTGGCTCCAAAATGGCGTGGAAGAGGATTTGGAGGGAACTCTGGAAGAAGTCGTCTTTCTCGGCTGTCTACGTCCCTTTGATTGTGGTGCTGAGTGAAAGGATTGCCTTCTTACAAAGGAGGGTTTCTGAGGATAGTTCCTATGATATATATAGGAGTAGGGGACATCAGCAGGTGTTTGGGGTTCTGTAACTCTTTACCCTTCTCTTGGAGGGATTTGAGAAGCTCAGCAGAAGCTTTTCCAAAGAGGGCCTTATTGTCAAAGGGTGCATCCAGAAGTTTAGTTAGAACATCCATGGGGAGGGGCTGTAGTCGTACCCAGGAGTAATGGTGAAGCACTGATCCAGAAGCAGCAGCTTTGGATACAGCCTCCACAGCATCATAGCTGCAGTTAATGGAGTGCCTGGTCACTTGGGATGCTGTGGAGAGAAGTGAATTTAGTTGTGCTCTGATAGGGGAATCCTGAACCTCAGACAGAAGGGTGGAAGCTTTTGAAATGGTGCCAAGAACATACCTTGCCATGTGGGTTTGGTACTTCAGGGCCCTAATGGCCAGGGCAGAGGATGCATATACGTTTTTACCTGTCCTGTCCATAAATTTACTGTCTTTATCAGTTGGATAAAGAGCCATAGAAGGTAGCTGTCTGGACGTGCTATTTGCAGAAACAGCTATAACAGCTGGGTCTGCGGGAGTGTTCTTGTAGAGAAACTGTGTGTCTTGGGGAACCCTGTAAAAATGATCAGGTCATTTAGCTGCTGGAGGTTGGGAGTATGGTGACTGTGAAGCAGCTAGGAAGGTATCCTGAAAAGCAGGCAGACCCTCTATCAGCAGTATTAGATTTCCTTGCTTCCATTTTCCATAATGGAGCTAGTTATTCAACTACCAAAGTTCGGCTAGTGGTGATTTCAAACTTCCATACTGGACACAGTAACATTTCTTTAGCCTCAGTCAAGTTGTGTAAAGCTTGCCTGAGAGGTACCTTTCCTTCTTAGACCCTCATTCAGAGATCCTAATGTCGGTCTTAGAAGAAGCCTTGACCCAAGCTCTGTTTGAACCTGCTGTCAAGGCGGACTTAAAATTTCTGACATGGAAATCTTTTTTATGGCAGCCATTACCTCAACTAGGACGGTATCCAAGCTCCAAGCCCTATCTTATCAACCTCAATATATTATCTTTCAGAAGGACAGGGTTTCTTAATGCACTAACCCCTCTTTTTTGCCTGAAGTAGCTACACAGACTTCACTCAATCAAAATATTAACCTACTCGTCTCCCCCCACTCCCCCATAAATAATTTTTCAAATAAAGGAGAATAAATGTTTCATTTACTGGATGTGTACGGGCAATTATATTTTTACCTTCATTGAACCAAACCTTTCAGGAAGTCAGACCCATTCTCAGTTTCATTTTCTAAAGCCAAGATGGGTTAAGGCATTTCAAAGGTTACTTCAGATGGTTGACTGGCTGTATCTACCATGTATATAAGAAGAAACATTTGGCTCTGCCTAAACTACCAAAATCACACTCAACAATATCTTCTTCCACTTCTTCAGTCTACTTTTCTGTGAGGACATTTGTGCTGCCGCCACCTGTTTAATGTTCATACCTTCATTTCCCACCACAAACTGGATTTGTTTTACAGAGATAGGCTGGCATTCAGTTTGGCCGTACTTTCAAACATCCTTCCAGGTGACCGCCCTTGGAGCTAAGTAGCTGGGGACTGTGACTTATCAGTTGAACAAATGGAAAAGACGTCACATACGAAAGCTATGTACTCTCCTTAATGATAGAGCTGTGTTGTCTGTTTCCGTCCTTCCTCAACTTCCCTCCCATTTCATAGAAGATTTTTTTTTCTCTTTTGCTTCTGGCTGCCATTTGTACAGGATTTCATATTCTTGTAGCTCCTGAACAGATTTTTTTTAAATCTGCCATGTGGTCCTTTGCCATTCTGTCTGTAGTAATGCATACGGATTTTATACACACACATTTTACATACACATATATATATATATATATATATATATATATACACACACACACACACACACACACACACACACACACACACACACACACACACAATACACATATATGGTTTCACTTCAGAATGTCGAGTTACTGAAAACTCGAACTTCATATGGTCGAGACAATATGATCAAGTTTTCAGAAATTCAAAATTGTAAAGTTTTGAAAAGAAGACTTTAATTTAGTTGAAAATAAGGTTTTTGCAGGGGGGGGCAAGTTCCCCTGCACCCTCCCTACTTAAATATACCATCTCTGTGATCGCACTATAGCGAGGAAATGGGAAATCTCCCGTTCTACGCTTCTGCATACAGTGTGGAATGGGAGATTTCCCTTTTCCCTATTGTAGCGCGATCTCGGAGTTCGTATATTTAAGTAGGGGGGTTCAGGGAGGCTTGCCCCCCTGCAGAAATCCCTGGAGTTTTTTTTTTTATTATTTCACTTCACAATTTCGAGTTTCTGAAAACTCGATCTTATGGTCTTGACCATATGAAGTTCGAGTTTTCAGTAACTCGACATTCTGAAGTGAAACCATATACACAGACACACACACACACAGACACACACACACACACACACACACACACACACACACACACACACACACACACACACACACTTTTTTCAGGGAATTATGGGCAAACTCAGTCTGAGATAATGTTGGGGACAGAAAGGGGTTATGGGTAAGGGAAAGAGCCTGAGTTATGTATCCAATTCTGCAAAAAAGCAGCCAAATCAGATCTAAGGTTGTAACCAAAACCCATCAGTTGAGAAAGGGCAGAAATAGAAGCATCTATCGTTATGCAGAGTACATAACTTTCGTTTTTAGTAACACTGGTTTAAGGGGAAAAGAGGGGGAATGGCAATTCAGTGAAAGAAAGTAGCACTTATGCCAAGAGAGTTGTCAACATAATCTGATACTAAAGGAATGTTATCTTTTATAGTTACTGAAAATACAAACATTTTTTTACAATAGCTAACATGTATTGGTTGGCAAGGGCTAGGACTAAAAAACTAGGGAACCTTGACATCTAATTAACTAACATGAAGGGCAATTTAATACTAGGTTGAGATTTCAACTATTACATAAGAAAGATGCAAATGTCCTCAAGCTGACTAGAATTTAATTTACAGCTAAAGCACTCAGAAAGTGGTCTTTGGCATGCAAACCAGAATAGACAGACTGTAGGTCTCCTCTGATCTTCAATATAAACTAGATAAAGTCAAGGTTATACTCTACTCCTGTTAGACCATAACAGTCTGTTTTAATCTTTCTTTTAAAATCAGTTCCTGTCTGTTCTCCAGAATACAGACTTGTCTAACTAATCAAACACATTTTAAAGAATGGTTACAAAAAGACGTGGAAATTTTTTTTAAATAATAATAATCAAGTTAATGGTATATTATGGAATTATCTAAAAGTTTGTTTATTTCAAAAACTCAAAGGTTGGGGCAGTTGAAAGGTTAAAAGAATGGGATTAGAAAATTACAACAGTACAGGAAAGGGATCCCTCTGAAAAGTTAAAGTACGTAAACAGAACTGAGACAGCATCAAGATTATAAAGCAAATAAATAATGAGTTATCACAGTATTTCAACATATAAAACAAAAATAGCACTTGAAAAAGATAAACTACATGCATATGCTACAAGATCTAAAGGTTTGCCCATAGTGGCAAATAGATCAAACACCATGAGTAAAGCAAATAAAATTCAAAGTATTACAGACCTACTTTTGTGACTTAAATCTTCAAATATAGAATATACATTGCTAGCATTTAATGAATAATACAAAAAGTTAAATACTGAGGTTGAGAATGACAAAGAATTAGAAAATACCTTTTTAAAGCATAACATTACAAGAAAAATTGCTCTGAACAGGTACCTGGCTTAATTAAAGAAATCAAAGAATAAATAAAGACAATCTTTCCTAAGCAATGATACTTCTTGGAGAAGTTTTAAACTCTGTTCGTACAAAGGTATTTCTGTTATAATAAAAAACTACTTGCAATACAGAATTTGAAGAATCTTTTCTCCCTACTAGCAGTAACAGCAAGACAGTAGCACAAGATTCTCTACATACCATCTTATATGCTTATTTCCCCACACAAGACTTTGCACGAGGAAATCACAGTAAGTGATGAAGGCTGTGGAATCAGTCTGCCGACTTGTAGGGAATCTTGAGATACTGTGTTGTTGGAGAATGACTGGTCAAGCTAGGAGGGGTCAAAGCAGAAGTGGTAAGAAGCCCCCTTTGTCCTAGGTTCCTACATACAGGGCAGACAGAAAGAGAAAGAGGCAGTAACTTGGTAACCAAATCAGGTGGGAAGGAATACTGCAGTGGTGGTGACATCTACTGTTATGGTGAGTTCATAAACAACTGTAGCGTGTCCTGAAGGAGAGTTCTGTTGCAGTATTCCAAACAAATGGGAGATTCCTGGAAGGGAATGTAAGGGGGAGGGGGTTTGTCTAGTTGACAGAGGAAAGAAAAGTTGTGTAAAATCTTACCATAACCATAGATGTCCTTCTCTTCCATGTTGCAGTATTCTACATATGGGTTTACCCTCCAGTCTCACATATGTATGGCCATGTGGGTCTTATAGTCTCAGGTCATTCACACCCACATGGACAATGACCGAGTCATATTTGTACTTGTTATGGAGTAACCTGAGTGCATGTGTTATGTAGCGGATCCTGGCACCTGATAGACAACTGAATGTCACCTTCTCCTTGTTCATCCTAGTGAGTGGGACATCAGTGTGCCTCACAATTGAGTCTCCTATGATTAGTACATTGGGCAAAGTGTTTTGCCTTAAGGGCTTAGGTTGAGGGGCACACTGTGGTGGTGAGCTATGTGTTCTGGGGTTGTTGTTGTATTGTGGTGGTCGAGTGAGCTTCTGTCTCGGTCTCTGTTTGGGTAAATTTTTATTGACAGCCTCCGTGAAGGTGGGTGTATGGTTTGTGCTTCCGTGTGTGGGTTGTGATGGTTGGTGCTTTGGAGGGCTGTGTGTTCTATGTAGTGAGTTGCAGGTGTTAACCTTTTCCTCTTGACCAGCTAGTCCAGTCTTGGTTGGAGCGTGCACTGCTTCCAGTTTGGTGATATATGTGCATCTCTCACATGTATGAGTGTTGGGAGGTAAGAGGAGAGGGTTGTCTGTGTACATCAGATAGTTGCCGCACTGTCTCAGAATGCCAAAGTGCACCAGGTTAGCAGGAGAAAGCACAGGAAATTGCCCTACAATCATACCAAGAGGGGTGGTCATAACTAATAAGAACTGGTGCTGTTACTGCGTAGGAACAGCTAGTGTTGATAGCACCTAAGTGTGCTACAATAAATGCTAAAAAAAGCCTGTTAAAATGCTAGCTGATTACGCTAATTGAAGTGCAAGAAGTAAAATAACAAGTATGTTCTAAGGGAAAAATTGAAAAGCAGACTTTCTGGCACCAGTAGTAGTTTACCTCAGCTGATCGCCGCTGCGCGGAGTGCAAACCCAAGTAAACACAAGCTTTTAAACCAGAAATTTGAAAGGGCTGGAAAAACTTCCCAAACGGCCAATAAACTACAATTTATGGACAAGAAACCACTCCTTTTGTGGTAGATAGGCTACCTAGTGCTTATCACTCCCACTGATAAGCTAGAAGGCTTCCCTCCAACATAGAAAGGTCTGGGGGGGCTCAGAAACTTACAAAACAGTCCTGGATACAGCAAATCTGTATCTGGACTAGACTAGTTACAGGAAATGTGGGAAACAAGCTTTGAACTTTTTTTGTTTGTTTTTTTTGGCAGAAAAGTAGTTAAGACCGTAGCTAAAACACTTTAAATGCAGTACAAGCTAGCACACATGAGTGTGTAGCTATATTAAGGCAAATACAGTTTAAGTAAATGCAGATAAATTAAAAACAACAAAAACGTGCAGAGAGCAGTAAGATATAAAAAAAATCAAAATGGAGGCACTTAGAGTATCTCTTTCTACTTCCTGTTGCTCTTGTAGCCTGCAGGATGCCAAAATTGTATCAGCGGAGCTTAAATAACTCTTAAAATTTAAATTGACTAAAAACAGCAGTAATAAATGCAGCAGAGAAGATGTAATTGAACACTTTAGTGAACAAGTAGCAGAAAAAACAAGATGAAGTAATAGAGTTGGCAAGATGAAGTAATAGAGGAAACACAAATACTGTAAAAGCAGCAAGCAACTGAATAAAGTTTTTTTTTTTTTTAGGTAAAGTAGAAAGGGAGAAAGGAGGAACAGAAGATCATTCAAGGTTAAGAAACTAAGGGGGGTTGGCCTTCTCAAATGTTCTCTCTGTATTCGGCAGAATCAGCTAATGACACCAGAATGGGAGGAGTGTCCCACATCAAATTTACAGAAGGGGTGTGCAAAGCCACTAAGTACAAGAACACGACAACAATAGGGAGTGAGGATGGGAAACTGTTACAACTACTAGCTACACTATTTTAGGCAGAAAACACTACAGAAATGTTTATCACAGCTGAAAAACAGCAGTGAGCCACTAAATGAAAGTTTTAAACAGATAAAGGAGCAAGGAGACTCTAGAGAATGCTTTTAACTGCAAACAAATCAGTTATATGCTGCACTCCTTGGCAAGAAATCAGAACAAACAGATGCTTAACAAATGGAGAGAATTTCCAAATAATACCTTTCATACAGTAAAACTAGCTAAAAAAATTTTTACAAACAGTTTGACAGTAACTAGCTAAAAAAGCTTAAACAGTGTGGCAGTAACAAATGTGATTTAACAGGCCCTGGGCAGACAATTTTAGTAAAACCATGCAGATTCATTTATAGCAACAAAATACAGTAAAACGTATGCAGCAGACAATACAAAAGTGCTATAAATGGCTAGAATAAGCAATAAAGTACAGTTGTGTACACTTACCATAAATGTAGATGTTATAGTGTATTCACTGTTGCAGTCATCACTTGTGGGTTATCCCTGCTGTGGTAGCCCCCGGCAGGCCCGAATACCAGAATCAATGTTCTTGTGCACCAGCTGCTGTCACCTGTAGTCTGAAATCAATTCGGCAGTACTATAAAGCATGACAGCAGACGTCATTACATCAGTCTGTCTTGCCCTAACCCATCAAAAGCACAAGGGAAGAGAGAGAAGTGGACATGCTGGCTAAGAGCCACCTAGGGAAGCATGTGTCTCCCTAGGGGAAGATGTGAGGAAAAAAAGGGGGGATGGAGGGAGGGAAACCAAGACTGCAGCAGTGAATACACTCAAACATCTACATTTATGGTAAGTGTACACAACTGTACTATGTTCTTCGTGTCTCACTGTTGCAGTCATCACCTGTGGAAGGATTCTCAAAGCTGAGGTAAAGGGTGGAAGGATATATTGAGTCCTAAGGTATGGGTCAGGAGACCCTGCAGAACTGCAGAGGCACACCCTGCCCTAGATTTTGAAAAGAGTTAAATGGTAATGCTTTGTAAAGGTATGGACAGAGGTCGAGGTGGCCGCTTCCAATATGTCCCTGGAAGGTACTCCTCTGAGGAAGGCAGTGGAAGTGGAGGTTGCCCTAGTGGAGTGGGTACAGAATGACCTAGGGATGGGTTTCCCCATGTAGTCTGTAGCAAACATGGATACAGTGTGATATCCATTTGGAAATGGGCTTCCCCTCTGCCCCTGGGGAAAAGCTTACAAAAAGCTGGTCAGTTTTTCTGAATGGCGTAGTGCGGTCCAGATAGTATCTTAGTTGTCTGTGCACATCTAGTGAGTGTAGAATTCTTTCCCCCTTGTTTTGGGTTGGGTAAGGTGGTCGGAAGGTGTATGGCCTGGTTAAGGGTTACATCAGATACCACTATGAGCATAAGAGAGGGATTTAGTCCTCAGGGAGACTCTGTCTGCACGGAAAATTATGAAGGGCACAACAGCCATGAGAGGTTGAAGTTATGAGACCCTTCTGGCTGACGTGATAGCTAGTAGGAAGGCAGTCTTCCAGGAAAGGGTATTTAAATTATGTAGAAGCAGCAAGTTCGAAAGGGGGTAAGATTAGTTTCTCTAACACATAATTCAGGTCCCAGGGTGGACTAGGAGGTCTTCTGGAAGGCCTGATATTAGAAGCCCCTCTGAAGAATTGCTTAATCAAAGGATGAGAGAAGAGGAGTGGGTCTGAATCATAATGGGCAGAAATGGCCGAGGCATGGATTTTAATAGAGGAGAAGGAGAGGCCACTATTGAGCAGCTCTGCCAAGTAATCCAGGATGAGCGGGAAGGAAGGTTGGGAGGTACTGCCCCCCCCCACCTTTGATTGTTTCCAGGAGCAGAATCTTTTCCATTTTCCTGCATAAGATTTTCTTGTGCTGGGTTTTCTGGCCTCTGTGATGATGTCCAGGACCTGTTTGCTTAACAATGCCTTGTTGGTTTTTAGTGTATGACCCAAGCTGAAAGTTTGAGAGTCTGTAGGTCTGGGTGCAGTACCTTCCCCCTTTCCTGGGTTCTGAGGTCTGACCTTAGGGGAAGCAGCTTGGGGGGCTGTAAGGTCAGACTGCATAGTCGTCGTCTTCTTTCGGCTGCTCCCGTTAGGGGTCACCACAGCAGATCAACTGTTTCCATTTCTTCCTGTCCTCTGCATCTTGCTCTGTTACACCAACCACCTGCATGTCCTCTCACACCACATCCATAAACCTCATCTTAGGCCTTCCTCTTTTCCTGTTGGCAGCTTCATCCTTAGCATCTTTTTCCCAATATACTCTGCATCCCTCCTCAGCACATGTCCAAACCAACGTAATCTTGCCTCTCTGGCTTTGTCTCCAAACCTTCCAACCTGGGCTGACCCTCTAATATTCCTCATCACACCCAGTGCAAATCTTAACATCTTCAACTCTGCCACGTCAAGCTCTGACTCCTGCCTTTTTGTCAATGCCACTGTCTCCAACCCGTATAACATAGCTGGTCTCACTTCCCTCTTGTAGACCTTCCCTTTCACTCTTACTGGTACTCGTCTGTCACAAATCACTCCTGACACTCTTCTGCACCCACTCCATCCTGCCTGTACTCTCTTCTTCACCTCTCTTCCACACTCACCATTACTCTGAACTGTTAATCCCAAGTACTTAAACTCATTCACCTT
This sequence comes from Protopterus annectens, assembly GCF_019279795.1. Classification (NCBI taxonomy): domain Eukaryota; kingdom Metazoa; phylum Chordata; order Ceratodontiformes; family Protopteridae; genus Protopterus; species Protopterus annectens. The sequence continues at coordinate 554,000,579 of NC_056736.1, read as the reverse complement.
CACCACCTCTACTCCCTGCATTCTCACCATTCCTCTGTCCTCCCTCTCATTCACACACATATATTCTGTCTTAGTCCTGCTGACCTTCATTCCTCTTCTCTCTAGAGCATATCTCCACCTCTCCAGGGTCGTCTCCACCTGTTCCCTACTCTCACTACAGATCACAATGTCATCTGCAAACATCATAGTCCACGGGGACTCCTGTCTGATCTCGTCTGTCAAAATGTCCATCACCATTGCAAATAAGAAAGGGCTCTGAGCTGATCCTTGATGTAATCCCACCTCCACCTTAAATGCATCCATCACTCCCACTGCAGACCTCACCGCTTTCACACTACCCTAGTACATATCCTGTACCACTCTTACATACTTCTCTGACACTCCTGACTTCCTCATACAATACCACAACTCTACTCTAGGCACCGTCATATGCTTTCTCTAAATCCACAAAGACACAATGCAACTCCTTCTGACCTTCTCTGTACTTCTACATCAACACTCTCAGAGCAAACATCGCATCTGTAGTGCTCTTTCCTAGCATGAAACCATACTGCTGATCACTAATAATCACCTCCCTTCTTAACTTAGCTTCCACTACTCTTTCCCATAACTTCATGCTGTGACTGATCAGTTTAATCCCTCTGTAGTTACTACAGCTCTGCACATCACCCTTATTCTTAAAAATCGGTACCAAAACACTTTCTCCATTCTTCAGGCATCCTCTCACTTTCCAAGATTTCATTAAACAATCTAGTTAAAAACTCCACTGCCATTTCACCTAAACACCTCCATGCTTCCACAGGTATGTCATCTGGCCCAACAGCCTTTCCGTTCTTCATCCTCTTCATAGTTATCCTTACTTCCTCCTTGCTAATCCACTGCACTTCATGATTCACTATCCGCACATAGTCTAACCTTCTCTCCCTCTCAGTCTCTTCATTCATCAACCCCTCAAAGTACTCTTTTCATCTGCTCAACACACACTCCTCGCTTGTGAATACGTTTCCCTCATTATCCTTTATCACCCTTACCTGCTGCACATCTTTATTAGCTCGGTCCCTCTGTCTAGCCAATCGGTAGAGGTCCTTTTCTCCCTTCTTAGTGTCCAACCTTTTATACAACTCTTCATACACCTTATCCTTAGCCACCTCTCTCTTTGCCATGCACCTCATCTCCTTATACTCGTCTACTTTCTTCATCGCTTTGACAATCCCACTTCTTCGCCAACCTCTTTCTCTGTATACTCTCCTGTACTTCTTCATTCCACCACCAGGTCTCCTTGTCCACCTTCCTCTTTCCAGATGTCACACCAAGCACCCTTCTAGCCATCTCTCTTACTAGCTCTGTAATGGGTACCAATGCTGTCTGGGCCAATCTGGAGTGATGAGGATGGCCTTTGGTCTTTCCTCTCTTATTTTGATCAGAACCTTGGGAAGAAGGGGCAAAGGAGGGTATACATACGCAAAGAGGGAGCTCCAGGGGAAGGTTAAGGCATCCACCTTCCACACTAGGAGGTGATACTCCCCGGTACAAAACTTGTGCAGCTGGTGACTGAGGTATGAGGCAAAGAGGTCCACCTCTGGGGTTCCCCACTCCTGGGGGATTTGCAGAAAGATTTCTCTGTGGAGTTGACATTTGTGGGGGTCCTGTAAGTTTCTGCTTAGGTGGTCTGCCAGGGTGTTGTTGATCCCTGGTAAGTATTGGGCAATTAGGTGTAGCCCTAGACAGGTGGTGGTAAGCCACAGACTCATGGCTAACTTGCACAAGGGGTAAAATTGGGTGTTGTCTGTTTTTATAAGGAGGACCCTTGGCCTGAGATGGAGTTTCCAGAGCGTTTTGTACTGCCATCATTTCTTTTTGATTGATGTGGAAGTGAAGCTGCTGGGCATTCCAAAGGCCTTGGGAAGACCTGCCTGCTAGATGAGCATCCCAAGCTATGTCTGAGGCGTCGATGGTGATTGCCTGGCTGGAAGGCAGAGGATGAAGGGAAAACCCTTGTTCATAGCACAGGCCTCAGCCCACCAGAGAAATTCGTCCCTTATGCAAGAGATCAGTGGGAGAGTGGTCTCTAGGGACAGAGTGCTGACACAAAAGGTTAAGTACCACTGAAGCTTTCTCATGTAAAGACTGGCAAAGGGAATGAGAAGGATGCCAGATGCCATGTATTCCAGGGTTTGCAGCAACTCCCTCGCAGTGAGGTGACTTGTGGAAGCCAGCTGGTTGAAGGAGAGAGGCAGGAAACTCTTCTTTTTTGGTGATGCGAAGGCCATTTAGGTAGCTGTGTCTAGCACAGCTCCCAGGAAAACAATTCTCCTGGTGGGGTTTTGCTTTTAATTTTTCTCGTTGATGGTGAACCCTAGGGAAGCTAGAAGTTTTCGGACAAAGAGAAGATCCTGGAGCAACTTTCCTTTGCTGTTCGCCTGAATGAGGCAGTCATCCAGGTAAGGGTAAATCTGTATATTTCTCTGTCTGCAGAATGCTATAGCTGGGGACAAGCATTTGGTGAATACTCTGGAAGCAGTAGACAAGTCAAAGGGGAGTGCAGAGAACTGAAAGTGCTGACTGCTTGCTCTGAAGCGCAGGAATCTTCTGCATGATTCCCTGATGGGTATGTGGAGGTAGGGATCTTTTAGGTCTAGTGTCATCATCCTGGCATTGGTTGTGAGCATAGGCAGGAGCTGCTGCAAGGTTAGCATTTTGAATTTGGGGACCACCAGGGAGGTGTTCAGTTTGGACAGATTCAGGATGGGGCGCCAAGTGCCCTCTTTTCTGGGAACAAGAAACAGTCTGGAGTAAAAACCTTTTCCTATTTGATCTGGAGGGACAGGTTCCACTGCCCACTGGGAAATTAGGGATTTTACCCATTTTAAAGCCTCTGCCCACTGGTTTGGGGGGAGGTCTGTGTACCCTCTTGGAATTGGGAGTTCACTGAATGAGAATCTGTATCCCTGAGAAATTATTTTTAATACCCATTGGTCCTTGGTTATAGAGACCCAATTTTCCTTGAAGAGGATGAGTGAAAGGAGGGCAGAGGGGGAGGGAGAGTCATTGTGAATGTTTACCATAGAAGCTTGGCTCAGAACTCCAGGCCTTAGAGGCAGAAGCGGTCCATTGTTTGCTTCTTTGCTGGCCCTGAGATAGGGGCCTGGATGTCCTGTCCCTGTGAGGCTTACTTTGGCCCTGTCTGCTGGGTGCAGGGAAGGCCCAGTGCTTAAAGGGGAGTTCCTGCTGAATCTGGGCGGTTGAACTTGAAAGAAATCTTTTACTGTATGCAAAGATTTTGCTTTGTCTTCCATCTTTTTAAGTACCTGTTCTGCTTTTTCCCCAAACAGGCATTCCTTGTCTAGGGGTGCATCAATAAGTTTAGACTTGACATAATCAGGGAGAGGTTATTCCTTCAACCATGCATGTCTTTTAATAACAGATCCTGTCACTGCTGCCCTGCTAGAGGTTTATAGGGAGTCATATCCACATTGTAGTGAGTGCTTTGCTATTTGACAAGCAGAGTGTAGTAATTCTGCCAGCTCTTTAGAGTTGGCACCGTCAGGAGAGGTAGCAATCGTCTGTTTTAATAGTTCCAAAATGTGTTGTTGATATTTCAAAATATGGAAAGTACAGTTTTGTACCTACCACAAATGTAGATGTTCGAGTGTTCACACTGCTGCAGTCATCACACTTGGGTTATCCTGCCATCAGGCGGTCCCCGCAGTCAGCCCGAGTTCCAAAGTCTTGGTCTGGCGTCGGTTGCTGTCGCTTCTTCCCTGACGTCAGTGCACCAGGGGTATATAAGATGCATCAGACGCCATTTTCTTCAGCTTTTCTTGCCCCAGATGTCAGGTGCCCCCAATAGGTAGGCAAAATATATTGTTATATAAAAAATATACATATAAAAATAAAACATTACCTTCAGTCACAAGCAAATACACCACAGAGGTTGTATAGGATAGAAAGGTATAGGCAAAGTCCGGCTAGTTCAGAGGGGATGGAGTGAGGGTAACCTGGACTGCAGCAGTGTGAACACTCTAACATCTACATTTATGGTAGGTACAAAACTGCACTATGTTCATCGTGTTACACTGCTGCAGTCGTGACACTTGGGTTGAATCCCAAAGCTAAGGATGGGTGGTGGAAATAAACAGGGTTTGGAGAGGCTAGAAGGCCTTGCAGAACTGCAGTTGGCAAACCCAGCTCTGGTTTAGAGTACAGAGGTAAGTGATAGTGCTTGGTGAAGGTGTGCACTGAACTCCAAGTTGCAGCCTCCAAAATAACCTTGGTTGGTACCCCTCTGAGGAAGTCTGTTGATGCTGCTGTAGCCCTGGTGGAATGGGGCCTGATGTTACCAGGTACAGATTTCCCATGGTGTGTGTAGCAGAAACGGATACAATGTCCTATCCATTTTGAAATGGTCTGTTTTGAGATAGCTTTTCCTTGAGATATTGCAGCATAGGATACAAAGAGCTGGTCAGATTTTCTGAAAGCCTTAGTTTTATTCAAGTAGTAACGTAATTGCCTGTGAATGTCCAAAGAGTGTAGGAATCTTTCCCCTTTGTTCTGGGGGTTTGGATAAAAGGTGGGCAAATTAAAGGTTTGGTTTAGAGCCACACTGGATACCACCTTTGGCATAAAGGAAGGGTTAGTTCGTAAAGAGACTGTCTTGATGAAAAATGATAAAAGGCTCCACTGCCATTAGGGCCTGTAGTTCTGAGACTCTTCACGCTGAAGTTATTGCTAGCAGCAGGGCAGTTTTCCATGATAGGAACTGTAGATCAGCTGTGAAAGCTGGTTCAAATGGCGGAAGTGTAAGCTTTTCCAAAACAAAGTTGAGATCCCAAGTTGGTGTTGGTGCTCTTCGGGGCGGTCTTATATTCTTAGCCCCTCTGAGGAACTGTCTTAGTAATGGATTTGAAAATATAGGAGGATCCGTATTGTATTGAGCTGAAATAGCTGAGGCGTGGATCTTAATAGATGAGAAGGAAAGTCGTTTGTGCAACATCTCAGTTAAATATTGAAAAATCTGAGGAATATTTGGGACAAGGGGATTTTGGCCTTTAGCCTGGTTCCAGGCGCAGAAATTTGTCTGAATAGACTTTCCTGGTGCTGGGCCTCCTGGCCTCCAGAATGACGTCCATCACAGCTTTAGAGAGAAGCATTGACTGGTTGTTTAGGCAATTTGCCATGCAGCCACATTTAAAGTCTTGAGCTGGATGTGTAGAATATGATCATTTTGCTGAGTGAGCAGGTGAGGAATTGTAGGTAAAATCCATGGTGGGCCTTGAGCCATGTTCCTTAGTACTGGATACCAGTGTTGGCGTGGCCAGTCTGGAGCAATGAGTATCATTTGTGGCCTCTCTAAACTGGCTTTCAGCAGTACCTTTGCCAGAACAGGCAGTGGTGGAAAGGCATACACTGTCAATGTTTTCCAACTGAATGAGAGGGAGTCCACTTTCCAAGCTAGTGTGTGGTATGTCCTTGTGCAGAATTTCCGTAGTTGGTAGTTTTGGGGGGAAGCAAACAGATCTATGTCTGGACTCCCCCATTTTTGAGTTATCATTGTGAATACTTGTGGATCAAGTTTCCACTTGTGAGGATCTGTGATGTTTCTGCTTAGATCATCTGCCAGTGTGTTTTTCTTTCCTGGCAGGAACTGTGCTTGTAGCTGAACTTGGTAGGTCAGTGCTGTGTTCCACAAGGTCATTGCTTGTCTGCATAGGGGGTAGGAGTGTGTGCCCCCTTGCTTGTTTATGTACCACATCACTGTGGTGTTGTCCGTCTTTATTAGGAGTTGTCCTGGATGTAGGAGGTCCTTGAAAGCTGTTAGGGCATTTTGTACAGCTAGCATCTCTTTCTGATTGATATGTAGATGCCTTTGGTTTGCAGACCATTTGCCCTGAATACACTGTCCAGCCATGTGTGCTCCCCAGGCATAATCCGATGCATCTGTTATTATAGTTTGCCTGGCTGTGGGTAAGGTAAAAGGCTGACCCTTGTTGAGGTGACATGCCTGAGCCCACCATAGAAACTCCTGTTGAAGGCAGGGAATGAGTGGAATTATTGTTTCCAAGCTGTGGCTGTGTTGAGACCATACGCTTTTCAGGTACCATTGTAATTTCCTCATATGCAGTTTTGCAAATGGTATTAGTAGCATGGAAGATGCCATGAATCCCAAGGCCTGCAGAATTTTTCTTGCAGGGAGTTGGGTCTTTGTTGCCATCATTTTGAAGTATAGAGTCAGTTGTCCTTGCTTGTCTGGCATGAGATAAGCCATCTGGGCCGTTGTATTTAAGCTGGCACCCAGGAATATTATGTCTTGTGAGGGCACTAGTTTTGACTTCTTTTCATTTACTGTGTACCCTAGGCAACTTGGTAGGTTCTTGACAAATGCCAGATGCTTTAATAGAATGCCCTTGCTTTCTGCTTGAATAAGGCAGTCGTCCAGGTATGGATATATTTGAATCCCTCTTTGTCTGCAGTATGAAATTACTGGTGCCAGGCATTTTGTGAAGACCCTGGGCGCAGTAGATAAGCCAAAGGGCAGTGCAGAGAATTGGTAATGGGCTGAACCTGCAATAAATCGGAGGTATCGTCTGCAATTTTGTCTGATAGGGACATGCAGGTATGCCTCCTTGAGGTCCAACGTTACTAGCCAAGCCTTCTTGCCCAGCATGGGAAGAAGTTGCTGTAGTGTTAGCATCTTGAATTTGGGTACTTCCAGGTATGTGTTTAGAATTGAGAGGTCCAGAATGGGTCTCCAGGCTTTGTCCTTTTGGGGAACTAGAAACAGTCTTGAGTAAAATCCTTGTCCTTGCTCCTGTGTAGGAACCTGTTGAATGGCTCTCATGTCCAAGAGAGCTGAAATTTGCTTTTGAGCCTCTGCCCATTGATTTGGTGGCAGGTTTGGCATTCCTTTTATCCTTGGCAAAGTGTGAAAGTGGGATCTGTATCCTTGAGATACAATATTTAGGACCCATTTGTCTTTTGTGATGATGTGCCAATTTGTCTGCAAAAAGTGCTAGTTTTCCCCCCAAGGGAGCTGCCAGGAGGGTTTTGCTTGGCAGTCTGAGGGGTAAGTCATTGTGTTTGTCTTCTGGTAGTTTGAGACCTGTCTTCTCCACCTTTATGGGTTGTGGCACTCCATTGTCGAGGCTGGTAAGAGCCTTGTGGCTGGCCTCTGCCTCTTGGGTGTCTGTATCTGCCCCTCTGTGGTCTGGCAGAAGCTAGAAAGGACCAGTTTTTGGTTGGCCAATTTCTGCTGAAACGAGGGGGTTGAACCTGTAAAAAATCCTTGACCGTCTGCATAGATTTTGCCTTATCCTCCACTTTCTTTAAAACTTCTTCTGCTTTTACACCAAATAAAACATCCTGCTGTAAAGGTGCATCCAATAACTTTGCTTTAACTTGATCAGGTAGAGTTTGTTCCTTTAACCAAGCATTCCTACGTATGACAGACCCTGTCACTGCTGCTCTACAAGAAGCTTCCAATGAATCAAATCCACATTGCAAAGTATGTTTTCCCACTTGTTCAGCTGAATGCAACAAATCTTGCATTTCCTTGTAATCTGGCTGGTCTGTATGTGCGAGCATTTTTTGTTTTGAGACATCAGATATTGTTGATATTTCAGCATGTGGAACTGACAATTTAAGGCCCTCCAAGCTAGAGTAGCTGAGGTATATACTTTCTTTCCCCATCTGTCTAGTGCTCTAGAATCCCTTTCAGAGGGGCACAGGATTTTCAGCAATAGAGGCCTTAACCCCTTTGGGACCCTGGGAAATGGTTTCTGGGTCAGCAACAGGGCTTTTATACAGGAATTTGTGTGAGTCAGGGACTCTGTAGTATCTGTCGGGTTTGGCTGGTGCAGGAGGTAGTGAATCTGGGTTAAAGATAGACTCTGAATAAACATCATTCACAACGTCTAACACAGATGGAATAGAAAGTGGTCTGTGCTGGGTTAGTAAAAGGAACTCTCGGAGCCTTTTCTTAGAATCAGAGTAATCCTGGCCTTCCCAGTGGAAATGTTCCCTCATAGTATGCAAGGTTTCGCCAAAAGAGTAGTCTTCTGGGGGAGATGCAATAGGGATAGACTCTTCAGCATTAGAATCTTCATAAGGGGGAAAGGAATATTCTTGTTCCTCAGAAGAGTCTGAGGAAATTGAAACCTGGTCAGAGGAAGCGTACTCCTCCTCCTGCCTTGGCCTTTTATCAGGAGGGAGATGGGAACCCCTGATTAGGGTAATTAAGTCTTCAGCCATCTTAAGCATCTGTTTCTTAGGCATGGGGCCTTGTACAGGAGACTGCTGTACAGTCTTCTTTGTTTTTAAAGGAGTTTTCAGTTTTGCATAGGATTTAATAGTGAGTGTAGTCAGTCTGAAGACACCTTCTGCAACTGAAGGCGTTTCAACTGCACCGGAATTTCCTTCAGGTATGGAGTCGGAAGGGCCTAAAGGTAAAGGTTGTGGAGGCCTAGCAATCTCCGCGATTGAATCGGATGTCGCCTGGGGTTCTAAATCAGCGGTTGTCAGGGGCTGCGTAGGCGCCTCACTGAAAACCGGAGAACCGGCGACTGGCCTAGCAGAGGCCTCAGAGTCCGGTTTGGATTTCGGCTGCCTGTCCTTATCTTTGCATTTTTTATGCATTCCAGTCGTCGGTTGCTCCGACGGCAAGGTATAATTAAATTTCCTACCAAAATAATGTCGGGTGAAATCAAACCATTTAATAGTTCGCTTATTAAACCTAGCACAAAACAGACAACCTGTGACATCGTGGTCTGGGCCTAGGCAAGGAATACCATAAGAATGAAAGTCCTTATGAGGTATTTGCTTCCCACAAGAAATGCAATTGTTAACTTTTTCTGACATCGGACTGAGGCAAGAAAAGGTTCCCCAATGGGGTACTTAGCTTTATGAAGACTTCGGTCTGAAATTCAATTTGAAAATCTCAGGAGTTGGCCGACCGGCACTTGCGAGCTGCTTCTGCTTCGGGCACCGTGCGGCAAGAAAGACTGAAGAAAATGGCGTCGGATGCATCTTATATACCCCTGGCGCACTGATGTCAGGGAAGAAGCGACAGCAACCGACGCCGGACCAAGACTTTGGAACTCAGGCCGACTGCGGGACCGCCTGACGGCCGGATAACCCAAATGTGATGACTGCAGCAGTGTAACACTATGACCATCTGATAATTGAGTGCTCTGATAGCTAAGGTTGCACAGGTGTATACTTTCTTACCCCAACTGTCCAGAGCTCTGCAGTCTTTGTCAGAAGGGAGAGGATTTTTGGCAGAACTAGTCTTCGCTCCTTTGGGTCCCTGTGTAATGACCTCAGGGTCTGTAGCAGAGTTTCTGTACAGGTATTTGTGAAAATCCGGTACTCTGTAGTACCTGTCAGGTTTAGCTGGAGCAAGAGGCAGGGCATCCGGGGCTAAACTTTATTCAAGGAAAACATCATCCACCACTTCTAAAATAGGTGGGGATGGCCAGGGGATCTGTGTTGAGGCAGGTCCAGAAACGTTCTAAGTTGTTTCTTTGACTGTGGGTAGTCCTGAGATTCCCATTGCAAATGTTCCCCTGAGGGAGTGAAGGGTTTCCCTGAAGGAGAGGTCCTCTGGAGGGAAATGAGATCCTCCGCCATTTTAAGCATTTGAGCTTGGGGTGGGGGAGCAGTAGCAAGATGGTCGCTAGAAGCAGATTTCCTAGGAGTGTCCTGGCTTCGAGGCCTGAGAGAATCTATCAGTCTCTGAGAAGCAGTAGTCAGAATATTAGTACACGATTTGCCTACTGCACTCGCACTTACCCATTTAGCTGACTTCTAACACAGACATAGAAAAACAATTTAGCTAAGTAAAGGAAGGTTCCCCAATGGGGCAGTCATCTGTTTTTTTAAGAAGACATTATCAATTGTCACTCTTCTTATGTGCATTAAGAAGACGTTGAGGCTTGGGTGTTCATTTAAGTAGTTTATTGTATACAAACACATCAGGATGAATGGCAGGAACATTAAACCTAAACAAACTGACTGCATGCTTTCCCTCTGGCTGGCTGCTCACTCAAAATGGCACTGTTGCTTGCATGTGATCAGTATTATATGCATGTGCTGACTCACTGTCTTCTTCTTCTTCTTCTTTCGGCTTTTCCCAGTTAGGGGTCGCCACAGCGGATCACCTTGTCCGCACATTGAATGGCAGTGGAGTTTTACGGTGTCGAGTTGCCAGCCCGGCGCCCAACCTTCCACAGAAGGCACACTCACACGCACACCTAGGGCCAATTTAGAGTATCCAATCCACCTGCAGCATGTCTTTGGGATGTGGGAGGAAACCGGAGCACCCGGAGGAAACCCACGCGACCACAGGGAGGACATGCAGACTCCGCACAGAAGGCACCCCAGCCGAGGATCGAACCGGAGAACCTCTTGCTGTGAGGCGGCAATGCTAACCACTGCACCACCGTGGCCGCCCCATGTGCTGACTCACTGTAAAGCTTCTTAAAGGTATATCACACACACTGATCTACATTCTCCCTCTTCACTGAGCTGTCTCACAAACAATGACATTTCAATAGGCATGCAATTATACAGATACTAAGAAAATCAGTAGTAATGTCCAGGTTGCCATGTATCTGGAAGTAGGTTTTGAGATGCAACCTTATCTCGTGACATAATAGTTAGGACTGGATTTAGCAACAGGGACAGTCACTGTGGAATGTTCTGCTTGAGGAGTCTCAGGAATGGGGACTGCTGACAGAATATCTTCTGGAACAGGAACATTGGACAAGTCACTCTGAGAACTAGTCTGTCACAGGTAAGATGGTGTAACACTGATAACAAATGCTTCCAATTTAGTCTGAATTTCACTCCTTGTGATTCCACAATGTACGATCTCGGCTCTTGACAAATTTTTCACAAATCCAATTTGATCAAAACCTTTTAACATCTGCATCCTCACTATCTCCCCTTTTTGTAAAGAATGGAATGGTTTGCTGGTTTTATCATAGTAAGACTTCTGGGACAAACTTCAACAGGTGGGCTTTCACAAATTTGTTGTTTTTGGCACTTGGAACCAATAAACTACTGCTAATTGGTAGTGTGGTTCTGGTTTGTCTCAACATAAATCTTGGCACACCTGCCCAGAGACTACCACGAGGAATGTTTCTGAGATTTAACAAGTTTACAAAGTATTATTATGTCTGGATTTCTCTGTTTTGCACTTTGACCTGTATGTTGAGCCAAGCCGTTTGACTGCGGGTATTCAGGACTACTTCTAATATGAACAAAGTCTGTACATTTTTTGAACTGCTGACTTGTAAACTGTGCACCACTGCCAGAAATAAATGTGTGGACTGCCATGGACAGAAAAATGTCGCTTCAACTTAGTAATGACAGTATTGGAAGTTAGACTGAGAAGTAGGTCAATCTCGAACCAATATGAATAAGAGTCTACTAAAACCAAGTAATGTTGACCATTCCACTCAAAGATATCTGTGGCTACTGTCGACCAAGGTAGTTCAGGAATCTGGCTTAACTGAAGTGGTTCTTTTTGTTGATGTGGCTTTGTACTATTACATACTGAAGAAGATGACAGTACTTTCTCAATATCTCTGACACAGAAGGCCAAAATACTAGCTCTCTCACCCTTCTTTTGGTAAGATCAGTTCCTGGGTGGCCAGATCTGAATGTATTCTTGTTGCAATGATTTTGGAACAATCACCTTAGGACCTTTCATGATGATACCCATTGCCTGACAAAATCTCATCTCTGTATGGAAAATATGGTTGCACTTCTACTGGTAAACAAGATTGCTTTGAAAGCCATACTCGACTGATAAAGTGGTTGAGCTTCTGGAGAATTGGATCTGAAGCTGTGTGAGTTCTGAGCTCATCAGGATGTACAAAAGAAAAATTTGTCACTTCCATGACCTCAAAATCAAGTTGCTCATTGTTATGCTGTTCTGTAGTCTTCCTGAGCGATCTGGATAAGGTGTCAGCAAGATAAAGAAGTTTGCCTTTTGTATACAGAAAACAAATTGTACTTTTGCAATTTCAGCATCAAGCGTTGCAGTCTAGCTAGAGCTGTATGCGTAGTCTTTCTCAAAATAATAACTAGAGGTTGGTAGTCAGTTTCAATCTGGATAGGTCGCTCATAAATATAATCATGAAACTTCGAACATGTAAACACAATTGCTAAAAGCTCTTTCTCAATCTGGGAATACTGCATAGGCTACTGGTCTACTCTCTTGAAGAATGACTGCACCTAGACCAAACTTAGAAGCATCACAAGAAAAAGAGTAACTGGTTTGTGAACATCATAGCAGCTGAGAGTTGGTAGGTTAGCAATTTTCTGCTTCAGGACATCAAATACTCTCTGGTGTTGTTCTGACCATGACCAAATTACATCTTTGAATGTTAGCTCTCTTAGCAGTGCTGAATATTGGCTTAAATCTGGAATGAACTTGCCTAAATAGTTGAGCATGCCAAGAAAACATTGTAGGGCTTGAATATTATCTGGAGCTGGCATCTCTAAAACTGCTGTTTGCTTTGAAGGATCTGGTTGTAAGCCTGAACTGGTAAACAAGTTGTGACGCCCGCGCCTTGGCCCAGCAATCAAGGAGCCTCAATCCTCACCACTAACATCAGAGAAGGCGTCTCATATAAGAGGAAAGGATAACTAATACACACAGTAAAGTACAATTTCCCTTAAGTGCACACACAGATCACAGTCAGTCAGGGGCTGGTTGCTCCCTTGTTCCTCAGGTCCCCAATAAGACTCCCCACTGGCACAGCTACAGAGTCCAGATATCAGCCTAGCTGGCAAGCTAACCTCCAGTACCCTCTCTGTCCATCCAGTGCTTCGTGCCCCTGCCCGAGTAGCTGACACATACACACTTAGAGATAAGTATTTATACAACTTCACAGATGCTCCTGGGGAAGGCTGACACAGATTCTCCAGCTGTGCCCTTTTACCCAGACTATACGGTAGTAATTACTGCCACCACCAGCTAATAATTATCAGCTACCCAAAGGCCCTTAAAAGGGTGTCCAATTATTACTGTGCAATATTATTATCCAATTGGCAAGTGTGACTAATCAGTCTAAGGCTCAATAGAGTGGCTTTGTACAATAAACTCTATAAATATGCGATGTACTCTAGAGCTTAACTTGCCTCTACACAAACCAGCCACAGCTGAAAAGGGTTTAAAATATTTAATAATAAATACTAAAAACACAAGACAATACTACTACACCAAAGTGCTATTCCAAAGTTCAGAGATCACACAGAAACTTAAAATAAATCAGTAGTACAGTTCTGACATAACAGAAAAACACTTAGTCTAACTTTCTTCTAATTTCCTAGCTATTACTACAAGAAAACATACTTCTAAAATACCAACAAAAAAACAACCGCTTCGTGAGCGCTTCTCCCTGCTATAAACTGATAAACGAAAACAAGTATAGGGAGAGCACTAAAGCAGATTACAGTACCTCGCATAAACGATGCCAAATCCAAAAAGTTTTTTCAGAATTTTTGTTTCGCTAAATAACAATAGCGACAATGTTCTTTCCAGTCAATCCTTCCACACAGCAGTAAATCAGCAACAACAATCCACAGGCAGTCTTCACTTCACCAATGATAGACCAAGCATAACTCCAGCATTATTTTACGAACAAAAAGAGCTTTATTTGGTAAATAGGCTAGCGCTTTCACCCGTAGGGCTTCCTCAGGCCAATGAACATTTTCTTTTATCAAATTCAATACCTTTATATACGCACTACTATCCAACTAGTACTGATGTCACATCCTGCCATTTAATTAATTAACTCGTGCAACAAGTTATTACAATTCAACTTCTTACTAATATATCTATGTGATCAATACTATTTCAAGCGCTACGCATCAACATAAGCATAAATATAATAAAATTAATTTATTTAAAATTCTTAAAATTCCTAAAAATTCTTAAAAATGCTTTTATTTATTTATATATAAAAGCAATTTTTATATCTATATAAAAACTAAATTTATATACTTCATATAAAATAAGATAGAAGTATTTACTTGCATATCCATAAATATTTAAAAAATATATATAGAATATATATATATATATATATATATATATATGAAAAAAAAAAAAATATATATATATATATATATATATATATACACAAAAAACATGCACAAAAACACATGTGTATAAAAAGATTACATGTACATATATGTCTCTTGTGTGTACATATATCTTCCATATTTTACATTTCACACCAGAGGGAAGCATACTTCATAACTTTCTACCCTTTAGTACCACCGGTCTGATAGGGATCCTATCATTTAATCCCGGTGAGTGATCAGCTCTTAGTCTAATGATCCATTTCGTTTCGTTCTGCTCAGTTTTATTTGATACATCTCCTCGTCTAATTGTTACATAGTTATTTTGGATAACCATAAACTTAAATGTATGTTTCATAGAGGTATCCAGTATATGTTTTGATAACTCATTATTATGTGCTTTAATTCTAATATTATATGTGTTCTCTGATACGGTCCCTTAGTCGCGCCTCTGTCTTACCTACATAAAATGCTGAACAGCATCTGCAGGTAGCAAGATAGACGATGTGGGCCGTATCACAAGTGGCTCGTGCTGAAAATGTGTAGCATTGTTGTGTGGTTGGATGTATAAACCTTGCTGTATCATCAATGGATGAGCAATATCTACATTTATAGCATGGTTTTGTTATTCCAGCTTGGTGATTATGTTGATGCTCATTTCCCAATCTGTTTGGACCACATAACATCCTGTATAAATTTAATTTGTTTTTATATAGGAATTTAAGATGATCACCTACCAGATCAGATATACTGGGATCCACTGTCAGTATATGCCAGTATTTCTGGTTGGCATCTCTAATTCCTATTACATCCTGAGTATGGTATATAGATATCCTAATTTCTTCAAGCATTTGATTTTTATTATTTTTGTCATCTTGGATGTTCATAGAATGAGTATCAATGCTCTTATCAGCAAAGTAGGGATGTGCTATATCTTCTCTCATTACATCTACATTTCGAAGTCCTTCACTTATCTCTTCTAACTTATATGATCTATCCAGCAATTGTTGTTTCAAGTTGCTTAATTCATTCTTATACCCTATGTCAGTTGAATTCAAACGTGAAACCCTCATTGCTTGTCCTTTAACTATATTCTTAAAAATGAACCCTGGATGCATACTAGTTCTATGCAATAATGAATTTCTATAACAGGTCTTTCTGTATTACTCCAGTATTTAATAGGCCACTAGGTAGCCTTTCTATGTATACATCTAGGTATGATATAAATTTCTTGGACACTGCCATGGTAAATTTCAAGTAATATGTAAGTGAATTTATCTTTCCCAAGAATTCATTGAGCTCTGCCGCTTCCATTTCCAAATAAGGAAGAGGTCATCTACAAATCGTACATAAAATTGAACATTTTCCTTAAATTCATCCATTCTGAACAAGCACCTTTCTTCCCAATCCGCCATAACAAGATTGGCATAGCTATTGGTACATAAAGTGCCCATAGCTACGCCATCTTTTTGTATATATGTTTGGCTATTAAATGTAAAGATGTTATTAAACAGAACTATTTCCAACAAATCACATAACACATCAATGTGCGCATGTGTATATATTTGATTTACTTGTAAGCGTCTACGAATGCATTCTATTCCCTCTTTATTAGGAATCATAGTAAAGAGGGATTGGATGTCTAATGTCACTAACCAGTAAGTTTCTTCAATGGGAGTCTTAGACATCTGATGATATAGCATAATTAAAAATTGTTTAGTACCCCTCAGTATGTGTGGAAATCTATTAACCACTGGTCTCAGCTCTGATTCCAAATACAGTGATATAGGTTCCGTTACCCATCCTCTCCTTTCCCAATAGCGGAAAACTGGAGAGGGGGAAGGGACCATTCTATGAGCAGGGGATGGCAAAAAAAGAGAATAGCTGATGAAGAGCATGTGGGACCAACCTTAAAGAAAATGTGGCAAAGGACCAAGAACCCCTGATATGGAATATATCCAGAAGACAGCTCTCTGAAGATGAATGTATAGTCCTAGAAAAAGGCCTTACATTCATACCATCTACTAAAAGTGATATAACAGAATCAATAGCAGATTTAAAATTATATACCCGTAATATACAATTAAAATTAGATTTTGGTAAGAATACACAGGAGATATATCTATTCAGAAAACCTAGCACCTATATACCGAACTTGCATCCATTGATTGATGCATATTTCAAATTAGTTGAACAAGAAATGTATGAACATGAAAGCAGAAATAAAAACAGAATGCGGTATGGAAACTTAAAACCTAAACAAAGGGTAGCATTAAGAACTTTAAGGAATGACCCAAACATAATGATAAGGCCCGCCGATAAGGGTGGCCCTATAGTCATTATGGATATTGATCAATATATCATAAGCATGTGTAATATGTTGAGTAATGAACAATATTATAGTAGGATTAGTTCAAATAAGGTAGACAGAATAATTGAACAAGTATCTACCTCTTTGATGGTTCTATATAACCAAGGAAAAATCAATGAGAGACTATATAATTACTATTTGGTTAATAATCCAACTATACCATGTATACAAGGGGTTCCTAAAATTCATAAACATCCTTTAGACCCACCCATGAGACCAATAGTTGCAGGAAGAGGATGGGTAACGGAACCTATATCACTGTATTTGGAGTCAGAGCTGAGACCAGTGGTTAACAGATTTCCACACATACTGAGGGATACTAAACAATTTTTAATTATGCTATATGATCAGATGTCTAATACTCCCATTGAAGAAACTTATTGGTTAGTGACATTAGATGTCCAATCCCTCTTTACTACGATTCCTAATAAAGAGGGAATAGAATGTATTCGTAGACGCTTACAAGTAAATCAAATATATACACATGCGCACATTGATGTGTTATGTGATTTGTTGGAAATAGTTCTGTTTAATAACATCTTTACATTTAATAGCCAAACATATATACAAAAAGATGGCGTAGCTATGGGCACTTCATGTGCCAATAGCTACGCCAATCTTGTTATGGCGGATTGGGAAGAAAGGCGCTTGTTCAGAATGGATGAATTTAAGGAGAATGTTCAATTTTATGTACGATTTGTAGATGACCTCTTCCTTATTTGGAAATCGGAAGAGGCAGAGCTCAATGAATTCTTGGGAAAGATAAATTCATTTACATATTACTTGAAATTTACCATGGCAGTGTCCAAGAAATTTATATTATACCTAGATGTATACGTAGAAAGGCTACCTAGTGGCCTATTAAATACTGGAGTATACAGAAAGACCTGTTATAGAAATTCATTACTGCATAGAACTAGTATGCATCCAGGATTCATTTTTAAGAATATAGTTAAAGGACAAGCAATGAGGGTTTCATGTTTGAATTCAACTGACATAGGGTATAAGAATGAATTAAGCAACTTGAAACAACAATTGCTGGATAGATCATATAAGTTAGAAGAAATAAGTGAAGGACTTCGAAATGTAGATGTAATGAGAGAACATATAGCACATCCCTACTTTGCTGATAAGAGCATTGATACTCATTCTATGAACATCCAAGATGACAAAAATAATAATAAAAATCAAATGCTTGAAGAAATTAGGATATCTATATACCATACTCAGGATGTAATAGGAATTAGAGATGCCTACCAGAAATACTGGGATATACTGACAGTGGATCCCAGTATATCTGATCTGGTAGGTGATCATCCTAAATTACTATATAAAAACAAATTAAATTTATACAGGATATTATGTGGTCCGAACAGATTGGGAAATGAACATCAACATAATCACCAAGCTGGAACAACAAAACCATGCTATAAATGTAGATACTGCTCATCCATTGATGATACAGCAAGGTTTATACATCCAACCACACAACAATGCTACACATTTTCAGCACGAGCCACTTGTGATACGGCCCACGTCATCTATCTTGTTACCTGCAGATGCTGTTCAGCATTTTATGTAGGTAAGACAGAGAGGCGACTAAGGGACCGTATCAGAGAACACATATAATATTAGAATTAAAGCACATCATAATGCGTTATCAAAACATATACTGGATACCTCTATGGAACATACATTTAAGTTTATGGTTATCCAAAATAACTATGTAACAATTAGACGAAGAGATGTATCAAATAAAACTGAGCAGAATGAAATGAAATGGATCATTAGACTAAGAGCTGATCACTCACCGGGATTAAATGATAGGATCCCTATCAGACCGGTACTAAAGGGTAGAAAGTTATGAAGTATGCTTCCCTCTGGTGTGAAATGTAAAATATGGAAGATATATGTAAACGCAAGAGACATATATGTACATGTAATCTTTATATACACGTGTTTTTTGTGCATGTTTTTTGTGTGTGCGTGTATATATATATATATATATATATATATATATATATATATATTTTTTTTTTCATATATGTATATTCTACATATATATTTTAAATATTTATGGATATGCAAGTAAATACTTCGATCTTATTTTATATGAAGTATATAAATTTAGTTTTTTATACAGATATAAAAATTGCTTTTATATATAAATAAATAAAAGAGCATTTTTAGGAATTGTAAGAATTTTAAATAAATTCATTTTATTATATTTATGCTTATGTTGATGCGTAGCGCTTGAAATAGTATTGATCACATTGATATATTAGTAAGAAGTTGAATTGTAATAACTCGTTGCACGAGTTAATTAATTAAATGGCATGATGTGACATCAGTACCAGTTGGACAGCAGTGCGTATATAAAGGTATTGAATTTGATAAAAGAAAATGTTCATTGGCCTGAGGAAGCCCTACGGGTGAAAGCACTAGCCTATTTACCAAATAAAGCTCTTTTTGTTCGTAAAATAATGCTGGAGTTATGCTTGGTCTATCCCTGGTGAAGTGAAGACTGCCTGTGGATTGTTATTGCTGATTTACTGCTGTGTGGAAGGATTGACTGGAAAGAACATTGTCGCTATTATTTAGCGAAACAAAAATTCTGAAAAAACTTTTTGGATTTGGCATAGTTTATGCGAGGTACTGTAATCTGCTTTAGTGCTCTCCCTATACTTGTTTTCGTTAATACTACCAAAATACCTTACTTAAGACACAGGCAGTGCTGATGAGGATAGTCAGACAAAAATGCTTTCAGACTCTCTCTGAGGAATAGTTTTTAAAATCACTCAAACATTTCTGCTGGGCTCTTCCAGATTACATCATTTTGACACTTCGGTTTTCCCAGTATGCACATTACATCATTTGTTTACAGCCTTCCTGGAGTTCCCAGGCTACACATTAACTGCATTTACATTCTTTTACACTGAGAGCAATAAAGGAGCCTTAAAACAATAGGCAGGATGCTTACTCCAGACTCATTGACTCCGAATTCTAACTTCAAAAGACATACAAAACATAATTTTAATTTCAAAGAACATTTGAAATGCTTGGGTTAGTTTTCCTTACAGCAGATGGCAATGTTGCTACAATCTTGAAGTTCACATTTTACAGTGTTTTCTTTCATTTAAGAAACAAGCCTGTATAGCGTGAATTTGCACTTCTGAAGATTCAACTCAACATTCACTTCACATGCTCTTTCCAGACCTTTCTTGAGGTTTCAGTCATGTTTGGCTTCGCCACTACCTACTACTAGAGGTTTCTTTCATGTTTGGCATCACCATTGCCTACTACTAGAATATCATCTACTATAGCACAGGGATAACCTGAAAAGATTTGCTCCACTCCACACTGAAAGACATCACTGGCAGAATTTATTCCAAATGGCATTCTCAGAAATCTGTATCTTCCAAATGGCGGACTGAATGTGGTTAACAATGAAGACCTCTGGTCAAGCAAAATTTGCCAAAATGAACTGTTTGCATCAAAGACAAAAAACAACAGTGGCATTTAGCATAAGGGCAGCAACCTTTTCAACTGTATACATTGGATGATGAGGTCTTTTTAATGCTCTGTTTAAGTCTCTTAGATCAATACACATTCTAATATCATCTGAGCTTTTCGTATGAGCTGCTACCATGGAGGATACCCATTCAGTAGGTTCGTCTACTGGACAAATTACTCCTAGCTGCATCATTCTGTCTAGCTCTGCTTTGACTCTGCTCTGCATAGCTACTGGAACTTTCCGTGCTGGTCTGACAACTAGGCTGACTTCTGGGTCTAACTTCATTCAGTACACAACTGGTAGTCTGCCTAGTTGTCTGCAAAAATATCAGCACTCTCAGAAAAAAAAGTTTGGGAAAAATTTGAGCTGTCATTCAGGCCTACATGGTGGACTTTTTTATTAAGTGAAAGCAGTCCCATTTTCAAACTGTCTGTGAGGCCTAATAATGACTTCATGTCTCTCTTGACTATGAAAGATTGCAAATCATAGCAGTTTCCAGCAGAACAACATTAAAGCACTACTGAGCCTTCGGTTTGAATCTCTTCCTACCATAAGCAACAAGCTTCACACACTTTTGATAATCAGGTTGTTCTGCAGCTTTTACTCTAGCAAACATTTCTGCAGACATAACATTGCACTATGAGCTCAACAGTACTACCATTAATCCAGACAGTACAAATATGTCATTTTTTGCCACAAATCTACTGCATTAACTGCTTCACCAAGCACAGACACACCATCAACATAAAAAGTAGGGTGGCAGCTTTCTAATTGATCAACCTGCCTCTTGGAATGCCATTTTGTAATAAAAGAATATGCCTTATTTGATTTACAAAAACTTTTGAATTGATTCCACTTACTGCAAGAATGACACTGCTGACCAAAAGCTAAGCACTTTTCTCTTTTGGGTTCATGATTTCCACCACAATTACGACAGTCTACTATAAAGCTGGGGCACATGTTTTGACTTTGCTGACTCACACTTATGCTTCACTGAGCATGCTCTGGAATTTGCTAGAAAGACTCTGGGTTTCCAAGGGACTGTTACAGGATCTGCAGTAACTGCCATGTGCCTGTTTCTTTTAACCATGTGCTGCATACTATCAACACGAGCTTCCTCACTGTGCCTTTCACTGCTATTCTCATTTGTAAGCATACTTGTGTGCTTTTCTGTAAGCTCGTATGTCTGACCAATCTCAATGGCCTTATTCAAAGTTAAATCACTGTCTCAAAGCAAAATCTTCCTCACTGTGTCATTACTAATACTGCACACTAGCCTGTCTTTTATCAGCTCAACTCTCAAATTGCCAAATCTGCACGTTTTAGCCTCATTTCTCAAGTCAGTTATATATGATGCAAAAGTTTCACCAGGCTTTTGATCCCTTGTGTAAAATAAGTGCCTTTCCATTTTAATATTCATTTGGAAGTTGCACATTTCACTAAATATATGTTTTAAGCACTCAGGTTCTTCCCTTCTTTTAGCCAGTACCACTATATGGCAGTCTTCCCCCTCCCCTGCAAACACAGCAGGTGCATACACAAAAATGAATGCTCTCTTTCAATGGCCTCTGAACCAGCTAAAATAAGCAGAAAAAATGCCTTTACATGTGTGCCTTTGTCAGAAAAAGCAGCCTGTATGAAAATATTGTATTCCTGCTCACTCTTCAATTTTCTGCAATATTGTTATCCAACACAAGTGGTGTGGGTCTGTGAAACTCTTCCTCTATAACCACACGAACTTCAGTACAAGGCTCCAATAAAGGCTATCTCTCCACAAACTGGTGAAAGTTTGGTCTATGCCCACAGATTACAGTAAAACACAATGCAAAATGGCCCGTGTAATTATGTATGAACATTCACACACACCATGTACTTGTAATAATATTCAAATGCACAATAAACTCTTCGAAATACTGTACTCTGTGAAATATGCCTTGAAATAACTGTACTTTGAGAAATATTCTTTGAAACAAATTTACTTTGTGAAATAGCTGAACTGTAATACCGCACACACTTGCAAACACTTTGCACACTTCGGATATTTTGAATAGCTTTAGTTAATATGAAAAAGTAGCACAGAGACAAAATATGTTCTTTTTCCCTTTTTTGTACATTTTATGCGATTCAGATATTGTTTCAAGCGTTTTTGTAATTATTTCGATTTTTTTTATCAATGTCGCAGTTTTGGACATTTTAATACGACTTATTAAATTAGTTCTGAGTGCTTTGTTTTATATTTATAGCAAAAAAAAATGTAAGCAAGTTTTAGTACCTGGAATTCATTTCTGACCTGTTCTGTGAGTCGTTTGAGCAGTACGATGATCCACTGCTGTATAATTCTCCAACTTTAACCGGATGCCTCAAGGCTGAACTCTGCATCCCACTCTATGTTGCTCTTCATATGTGCATTAAGACGACGTTGAGGTTTGGGTGTTCATTTAAGTAGTTTATTGCATACAAATACATCAGGATGAATGGCAGGAAGATTAAACTTAAATGAACTATCTAAATAACTTACTGACTATGTACTTGCATGTTCTCACTCTGGCTTCTCACTCAAAATGGCACCGTTTCTTGCACATGCGCAGTACTTATATGCATGTACTGACTCACTGTAAAGCTTCTTAAAGGTATATCACACATTCTGATCTACATCAATGACCGAATGACAATCAGTCTGATGGATACGCACCTGCGCATGGACTGGTGCTGAGATATTCTGGGGATCTACACTCATATGTCTGCTTATATACCCCTATGTTATGAGTTGTGGTCACATGTCAGATGTACAACTCTGGGAAGGTTAAGCTTTGGTACCCCAGCAGGACGTAAGCTGTGATAACCCATCTGTTTGAAACAGTGCAACAGAGGCGTCAGTCAGGGCATATTGCTGAGAGTCTACACAACTGTGGTATGAAGGACTTGGTTATCTTAAATAACGGTTTCCTAAACTGCTACAGGCTGCATCACAAAACATTAAGTGGATCCAGGCTGTGGTCATTGGAATCTTCATTACTGGTGTTTTGAGAGATGCTGGTTGTTTACATAAATGTTGCTTTGGGGGAATAGGGTTTGCTTTTTGTAGAAAGATCTATTACTGATTGCGAAGTTTCTTGAATATTTTGAAGAGAACAGTACTATAGAGAGAAAGAAAATACTTCAGCTTCATTTCTAGGTACTGGTTTCTAGGCACAACTTTCTAGGCAAAGGGTCCTCATATGGCCAGCCAAAATATTCTCCAACATAGCTGACAGTTTCAGCATACATAAAACACCTGATGACTAAGAACGGCAGCTGTGACACGCCTCCTCTGGGTCAGTAATCAAACAGCCTGAATCCTCACCACAGACACCGGTGAGGGACATTCACTTGGAACAAAAATAGATTAACACACAGTATTTCCAGATGTAGCTCTCTGCACCAAGCACAAAATCTCTTAAGAGCACACAGGGAACACACAGTGCGGGGAATGGGCTCCCCCCTCACTCCAGGCCCCCAATAAGACTCCCCACTGGCACAGCTGTAGAGATGAGTCCTCAGCCGAGTGTTCTGATCCACGTCCTCCACCACTCTCTCTGTGAAACCAGTGCTCTGTGTTCCTACTCCAAGTAGCTGACATGCACACTCTGAGATTTGATTTACACACACACACACACACACACACACACACACACACACACACACACACACACACACACACACACACACACACAGGCAAAATGCTGGCACAGATTTACCAGCTATGCCCCCTCTACCCAGACTATAAGATAAGTACTGCCACCAGAACACTCCAAAGCCAGCTACTCTAAGGCTCTTACAAGGGTACCCAATTAAACCGAGTAAAATTAATACTAATACAAATGGTAGCAATTTAAGCAATGCAGCAAGGCTTCCAGGAGTGGCAACAGTGTCACCAAAATAAATACAAGCACTCTTGAAGTTTAAAATATTCTCTAAAGGACCAGCCACAATGAAACGTTTACATATATTTCATAATAAAATCATGAAAATACTAAATCTTTATTTACAATAAACAGAGTTTCAATTATAGGAAACAATAAAAATAACACACCACACACGTACACTAACACTCCCTTTGGTTTTGTCAAGGGGAGATCATGCCTGTTAAATCTGGTAGACTTCTTTGAGTCAGTCACCAAAGCCATGGACAAGGGGAATATGGTGCATGACCTGGCCAAGGCTTTTGACACTATTCCCCATTCGGGCATAACAGATAAACTATCCCAGCATGGCATAAATCCATATGTGACCAGATGGGTAGCTAACTGGCTCACTGGTCGAACCCACCCAGTCAAAACAGGGAAAGCTACATCAAGTAGTCAAGCCATAATGAGCAGCATACCCCAGGGATCGGTACTGGGACCCCCTGCTGTTTGGGATATACTTCTCTGAGGTGCAAGCCAAAACCAGAGGTCTACGGCTGACCATGTTTGCAAATGACTGCAAACTGGGCACAGTCATCAACTCCCCTAGTGATGCAGACATACTAAAAGAGGGTCTCACCTAGACAAATGACTGGTACTAGAAACACAGCCTCAAACTAAATGCCAAAAAATGCATCATCCCCTTTGGGGAGATTGACGTCTCCAGAAATTATCACATTAATAACGTCCTAAGCACGCAAGCAGTTCTGAGGGACCTGGGCATCCAAGTTGGCAGCAATCTAACTTTTGATCATCATGTTGCCACCACTGTATGGAGAGCTTACAACATGGCTCACTTCATTAGTAAAAGTATTTCTTCCAGGAACAAGGAAGTCATAGCTTCCCTGTGCTCCTCCATTAACAGGCCCTTCATTGAGTATAACGCCCCTTTTGGTATATACCTCGTGAAGCACATGCAGCAGCTGGAGAGACCACAGAGGTTCCTGACCAGGAGAATCCAGGGCTTCAAAAATCTATCCTACATGGATAGGCTAAAAGCCCTGTCCCTCTACACAGTCTCATATACATTCCTCAGAGGTGATCTATGCCTGGTATACAGAACAATCTCTGACCCCACCTTGATGAAATTGTTGCACATCCGCAAGCCAAACTCCACTCGCATGACCAGCATGCAAACCCTCAACTTGGTCTGAAACATCAATAGGACTTACTGGCGGGACAGATTTGTCTCCCAGTGATCCTCCCCTATCTGTGGAATAGACTCCCTCTCCAAGTCAAGCAGAGTAGTTCATTGTCCCTCTAAGAGGAACATGGATGACTGGATGGGAAATAGAAAATACATCTCTGGGATTCCACCTGTGTCCCTGCTGGACAGGGGCACCAGGTGCTAATTTCTGGGAACATGGGCTAATTTACTGGCTAGGCTTATAAGGGCCTCTGGGCCAGTAGCCTAGTAAAATACAGTTGCGTACAATTACCATAAATGTAGATTTCCGAGTAAATTCACTGTTGCAGTCATCACATTTGGGTTATCCTGCCAGAGGTAGTCCTCAAGTCGGCCCGAATACCAGAGGCTTAGTATTTCTGCATCGGTTGCTGCCGCTCCAGGACTGATGTCAGGTCGTCAGTGGAATAAAATCAGGCAGCCGATGCCATTACATCAGTTTTTCTTGCCCTGTCAGGAGCCCTGAAATAGGGAGCTAGGTTATGGAGAAAGAACAATACCAGTAGAAAGTAAATACCAAAAATTCCCTGGGGGAGAGAGAGAGAGAGAGAGAGAGAGAGAGACAAGGGGGATGGATGGAGAAGAAACCAGGACTGAAACAGTGAATACACTAACATTTACATTTATATCAAGTGTACACAAAGTACAATTGTGTACACTTACCATAAATGTAGATATTCGAGTGTAATAACTGTTGTAGTCATTACATTTGGGTAATCTGCTGGCAGGTTGCCCTCAGTCGGCCTGATTAACAAAGTCTTGGGTCCTGCGTCGGTTGCTGTCCCTTCTTCCATGACGTCAGGGGTATAAAACATGCAGCTGATGCCATTACATCAGTTTTTCTTGCCCCAGATGTCAGGTGCCCCCCCAAATGGGGCGCAAAAAAAAAAAAAAATAAATAAATAAAATATATATATATATATATATATATATATATATATATAATTAAAAACACAAAAAATATACCTCCATACAAAAGCAAATACACCAAAAAGGCTTTTAAATGTAGTAAAAGAAAGCAGAGGTATAGTAAGAGAAAAACAGGGGGCTGGAGGGAGGGTAACCAGGACTGCAACAGTGAATACACTTGAACATCTACATTTATGGTAAGTGTACACAACTGTACTATGTTCTTTGCGTTTCACTATTGCAGTCATTACATTTGGGTAGAATCCCAAAGCTATGGTTGGGAGGATGGATTTATACAGCATTAGGACCAGCTATAAGGCCCTGCAGGATAGCAGTGGCAAAGCCAGCTCTGGATTTATAGAAGAAAGGTAAATAGTAATGTTGGGTGAACGTATGAACTGAGCTCCAGGTAGCAGCTTCTAGAATGTCTCTGGTAGGAACAACTCTGAGAATGGCTGTAGAAGTAGATGCAGCCCTGGTGGAATGAGACCTGATCCCCCTGGGAGATAGTTTTACCATGGTGCATATAGCAGAAACGAATACAGTGGCTTATCCATTTGGAAATAGTCTGCTTTCAATACAGTGGCTTATCCATTTGGAAATAGTCTGCTTTCAAATAGCCTTTCCCTCTCCCCCTGCAGCAAATGCCACCAGTAGTTGTTCAGATTTTCTTAGAGATTTTGTCCTGTTTAAGTAAAATCTAAGTTGTCTGTGTACATCCAATGAATGCAGAATCCGTTCCCCCTTGTTCTGTGGATTGGGAAAGAAAGTTGACAAATGAATGGTCTGATTAAGAGCCACACTGGATACCACCTTAGGCATGAAGGACGGATTTGTCCTGAGAGACACCCTGTCCGCATGAAAAATAATGAAATGTTCCACTGCCATAAGAGCCTGTAATTCAGAAATCCTTCTATCTGAAATTACTGCTAAAAGGATAGCTGTTTTCCAGGAGAGAAATTTTAAGTCTGCAGTAGCAGCTGGCTCGAAAGGAGTAAGAGTGAGTTTTTCCAATACAAAATTGAGGTCTCAGGCAGGGGTTGGAGCTCTCCTGGGTAGTCTTAAGTTTTTCGCCCCACTGAGAAACTGCTTCAGCTGAGGATTAGAGAAGAGGGAATGTTTTTTGTTGTAATGGGCTAAAATGGCTGAGGCATGGATTTTCATGGAAGAAAAAGACAGACTCTTGTGAAGCATCTCAGTTAGTATTGTAAAATCTAAGGAATATTGGGCACTGCTGTGCTTATTCCTTGTGATTGATTCCAGGCACAGAATCTTTTCCATTTGTCAGCATAAGATTTTCTAGTACTAGGCCTTCTCATCTCCAAAATGACATCCATCACAGGTTTGCTGAGGGATGCTAAGGGTGAATTTAGGTGATTAGCCATGCTGCAATATTTAAAGTTTGGAGCTGAGTGTGTAGAATTTGGTTGTTCTGCTGAGACAGTAAGTAAGGCGTCTGAGGCAGGTGCCACCGTGGAGGGAGTGACGCATTGTGCAGGAGTGGGTACCAGTGTTGGCGAGGCCAATCTGGAGCAATCAGAATAATTTTTGGTTTGTCCTGTTTGACTTTTAATAGAACTTTGGAGAGCAGAGGCAGAGGGGGAAAAAGCATAAACTGAATGACACAGCATCCACTTTCCAGGCTTTTTTGTGACGAGTCCTTGTGCAGAATTTGTCCAACTGATAGTTCTGGGGTGAGGCAAAAAGATGTCTGGACTCCCCCATTTGTGTGTCAACATGTTGAAAATCCGTGGTTCCAGTTTCCATTCGTGTGGGTCCATGAGATTTCTGCTTAGTTCGTCTGCCAGAGTATTCAGCTTTCCTGGCAGGAATTGAGATTGTAGTTGTATTTGGTAGGTCAAGGCCATATTCCACAATGCCATGGCTAGTCTGCAAAGGGGGTAGGAGTGTGTACACCCTTGCTTGATTATGTACCACATAACTGTGGTGTTGTCTGTCTTTATCATTAATTGTCCGGGATGAAGGTAGTCCTTGAAGGCTGTCAGTGTATTCTGTACAGCTAGCATCTCTTTCTGATTGACATGAAGGTGCGTTTGATTTGGGCTCCATTTTCCCTGAATGTACCTCCCTGCCAGCTGAGCCCCCCAAGCATAGTCTGATGCGTCTGTAGTTAGGGTTTGGGCGGCAGGGGGTGGAGTGAATGGCAGTCCCTTGTTTTGGTGGCAGGCCTCTGCCCACCATAGGAACTCTAGTTGCAGGCAAGGTAATGATAGGAATCATTGTGTCCAAGCTGTGACAATGTTGACTCCATAAACCTTTTAAGTACCACTGAAGTTCCCTCATATGCAGTCTTGCATATGGAATTAGAAGAATGCAGGATGCCATGAACCCCAAGGCTTGCAAAATTTGCCTTGCAGATAGCAGGGTTTTTGTGGCCACCTGTTTGAAGTAAGTTACCAAATGAATTTGCTTTTCTGATATAAGGTAAGCCATCTGGGCAGTTGTATTCAAGCTTGCACCCAGGAATGTAATTTTTTGAGAGGGTACCAGTTGTGATTTCTTTTTGTTTATGGTGTACCCTAGGTGTTTATGGTGTACCCTAGACATGTTAGAACCCTTTTTACAAACGCCAGATGTTTTAGAAAAATGTCCTCGTTTTCTGCCTGAATTAGACAATCGTCCAGGTATGGATATATTTGAATATTTCTTTGCCTGCAAAATGCAATTACTGGAGACAGGCACTTTGTGAAGACCCTGGGTGCAGGAGATAAGCCAAAGGGCAGTGCAGAGAACTGGTAATGCAAGTAGCCTGCTTTGAAGCGGAGGTATCTTCTGCTAGATTCCCTGATTGGGATATGCAGGTAAGCCTCTTTTAAGTCTAGAGTTACCAACCAGGCATCTTTGCCTAGCACAGGAAGTAACTGTTGAAGAGTCAGCATCTTGAATTTTGGAATGCCCAGAAATGTGTTTAGAGTAGATAAGTCCAGAACTGGACACCATGCTTTGTCTTTTCTGGGTACCAGGAAAAGTCTTGAATAGAAACCTTGTCCCTTTTCCTCTTCTGGTACTGGTTGAATAGCCCCCATGTTCATGAGAGACAGTACTTGTTTCTGGGCCTCTGCCCACTGATTTGGGGGCAGGTCTGGCCATCCGTTTGGGATTGGCAATGTGTGGAAATTAAATCTGTATCCCTGGGATGCTATATTTAAAACCCATTTGTCCTGGGTTATAAGTTTCCAGTTTCTTGCATGAAATGCCAGTTTCCCCCCCAAAGGGGCGGCTAAAGGGTAAGTGCTTTAAGTGTAGAGGGAAGCCATTGAGACTGTTTACCATAGGGAAGTGCCTTGTTGTTTCCAGATTTGGAGGTGGAGGCAACCCAATGTTTTGTTCTAAAAGTCCCTTGTGACTGAAACCTGGAGCTTTTGGAATGTTTGGGTTTGACTTCAGTGGCTCTCGAAGGAACTGGAAAGGACTAGTTCTTAGTAGGCCAGTGCCTACTAAATCTTGGAGGTTGCACTTGTAAGAAATTGTTCACACTTTGCATAGATTTAGCTTTATTTTCCATCTTTTTTAAAACTTCTTCAGCCTTATTACCAAAGAGACGGTCCTGTTGTAAAGGAGCATCCAACACTTTTGCTTTAACATGATCAGGCAGAGTTTGCTCTTCGAGCCAAGCATGCCTTCTTAGCACAGAGCCAGTTACAGCAGCCCTGCAAGAGACCTCAAAAGAATCAAAACTACATTGCAAAATATGTTTTCCAACTTGTTCAGCTGAATTCAGTAAATCCTGTAAATCTTTATTTTCCACACAGTCAGAAATTAACATAATTTTCTGTTTAAGCAGTCCCATGCTATGCTGTTGATATTTAAGCATATGAAATTGACAGTTTAAAGCCCTGATTGCCAAGGTTGCAGAAGTGTAAACCTTCTTACCCCATCTATCCAGCGCCCTGGAATCGCCATCAGAAGGGGTAGAATTTTTATCAGTAGAGGCCTTAATAGGTTCATAGGTTCGTACTAGGCTATCTGCCAAAGGGCATTTATAAGCCTAGCCAGAGTGTGTGTGGCTTTCACCACCCCTTAGGATGAGAATACTACGCCCTTTTTAGGGTTTAGTTTACTGTGCCTCTGTCTAGTAGTGACACAGAGATGACCCCCAGGGTAAACCTACGATCTCCCATCCACTCGTCAAGATTTCTCTTGAATAGAGTCAATGAGGGGCTCTGCCTAACATGGACTGGGATTCTGTTCCAGAGTGTAGGGAGCCTCTGGGTTATGAATCTGTCCCTCCAGCACGTCCTATTTATTTCTGTGTTGAGGTTTAAGTCTCTTGCTCTCGTGGCTCTGATGGATTTGGATTTTCTGAGGTGGAGCATGTCCATTAATTCCAGATTGGACATGGCCTTGTACATCAGGCACAGATCACCTCCGAGTAGGCGGTATGCGACTGAATAGAGCTGGAGTTTTTTCAGTCGGGCAGCATATGACATATGTTTAAGACCCTTTATCTTCTTGGTGAGGAACTTTTGAGGTCTTTCCAACTGCTGCAGGTGTCGGGTGAGATGCATCCCAAATGGGGCATTGTACTCAATCATTGGCCTGATAAGAGAAGAGTACAGGGGCACAATGACCTCTCTTGATTTAGATGTGAAACCCTTCATGA
Organism: Protopterus annectens; assembly: GCF_019279795.1. Taxonomy (NCBI): domain Eukaryota; kingdom Metazoa; phylum Chordata; order Ceratodontiformes; family Protopteridae; genus Protopterus; species Protopterus annectens. Next base: position 553,969,940 of record NC_056736.1, on the reverse strand, counting down.
TAAGGTGGGCAATATAGAAGGTCTTCCTAACCACTTTGGCAATGTGAGTGTCAAATGAGAGGTTACTGTCAACCTGGGTCCCTAGGTCCCTGATTACCTCTTCCAGATTTAATGGATTACCACCTATGTGGTAATTTGTGGGTACCTTGTTTTTCCCAAAGGGTATGACTATACATTTTTTGGCGTTCAGCTTAAGGCCATGGCTCTGGCACCAATTATCCATTTCTATGAGGCCTCTCTGAAGGATGTTTGTGTCCGCTGGAGTATCAATTATGGCCCAGTTTGCAGTCATCTGCGAACTTTGTCAGCCACAATCCTCCTATGTTTGCCTGTACCTCGGAAAAATAAATGCCGAACAAGAGGGGTCCCAGGACTGAGCCCTGTGGGACACCGCTTGTGACTGGCTTAGAGTCTGACATAGCTCCAGCAACTCTGACCCTGTGGGTTCTGTCCTTGAGCCAGTTTGCAACCCATCTTGTGACATATGGGTTTACATTTAAGCTGGTGAGTTTGTCTATGATGCCCGAGTGGGGTACTGTGTCAAAGGCTTTTGCAAGGTCAAGGTAGGCTGTGTGAACTGCCTTACCCTCATCAATGGCCTTAGTGACTGTTTCAAAAAGTCGACCAAGTTCAAAAGGCAGGATCTGCCCTTGACAAAGCCAAATTGGGTAGGATCCAATGTCTGTAGGTCCCCAATGTCTTTGTTTATGAGTTCCATAATGATCCTCTCCATAGCTTTGCAGACCAGGCTCATCAAGCTTATGGGGCGGTAATTTCCAGGGTCCGTAGAAGCACCGCCTTTGTGAAGTGGGACCACTGTTGCCGTACGCCACTCTTTGGGTACGTATCCTGTAGTAAGGCTAAGATTAAACAGCAGCCTTATGTGTGGGTTTAGTTCCTCTTGGAGTTCATGTAGCACACAGCCCGGGACACCGTCCGGTCCCATTAATGCTGTGTTTTTAGCTTTAGAGAGGGCGGCTCTTACCTGGGCATCTGAGATGTTAGGGAGGGTACACTCTGCTGGGATAGTTATTTCTCCTTTTGGGGGGGAGGAGAAATTTGCACTGAACCTGTCTGCCAGAATGTTGGCAATGTCAGTGGGTTCAGTGTATTTTGTGTCATTTTGGACTAACTCTGAGCATATCTGGGAGTTTCCACCCAGGTTTCTAACATAGCTAAAGAAGGCCTTGTGATTGTCTTTTGTGTCTTTTGCGATTTTTCTCTCAAAGTTGGCCTTGGATGATTTTATGAGTGATCGTAGTTTTTTGCTAGTACTGATCAGAGATGCCTTCCCTTTTAGGGATTTTGCTCTGTCATGTAGTAGCTTCCTCCTCCTGTTGTAAAGTTTGTTTATGGCTGGAGTCCACCAGACCGGGCGCCTGCCTTTGGGGGAATGGGTCTTGGTTTTATTTGGGATTGCATGATCCATGCATTCTTGAAGGTGCCCGTAGAAGGCATTTGCAAAGGATTCAGCAGTGTGGGTTGTGGTTTCCACTGGCCCAGGGGCCTTGAAGGATACCACTTCAGTCTTAAGAAGTGTGAAGTTGGCTTTTGAGAAGTTCTTCACTGTGGTCTTTTGTGCAGGGGGTGGGGGCGGGATGTGGATTTCCAGTGAGATTAATTTATGGTCTGATCTTACCAAAGAGGGATATACTTCCGGTGTGGAGCATTTTGTCCCCATGTTTGTGATGATCAGGTCTAGTATATTGTCTCCTCTTGTGGGAATGGTGACTACTTTTTCCATTGCATTTGAGTTTATGAGTTCTAGGAATCTTTGGGCTAGGGTATTGGGGCTTGAGTAATGTTCCTAGTCTATGTTTGGGTAGTTGAAGTCTCCCAAAATGATGGTATTTGGAGAGACATTCATACTCTCCAGTGTCTTCAGGAAGGCTGTGTGGGGTTCCTGCGTTTGAGAGGGTGGTCTGTAGCATGCTACAAACTGTAAGGCAGTTTTGCCTATGGTTAGTTGCACATGGATGGTCTCCGATGCTTCGTGCGTTGCCACTAACCTGGAGGTGTGGGTATCTTTGATGAATATGGATACTCCCCCTCCTTTTGTGGTTCGGTCCAAGTTTTGGGGCCGGAAAGCATGATATGAGGTAAAACCTGATAGTGCTGGGGTGCTCTCAGGAGCCTTGAACCATGTTTCAGTCACTGCACAGACATCGATGTTCTCCATACTGAGGAGGGCTTCGAGGGTGTGCATCTTGAGGTTTAGACTTCTGGCATTGAGCAGCATTACCCTTTAGTTTTAATGCCCTTGGGACCCTGAGAAATGGATTCAGGATCAGCAATTTCTGAAAAGGAATTTGTGGGAGTCAGCAACCCTGTAGTATCTGTCTGGCTTACAAAGAGCCGGAGGTAGAGAGTCAGGAGCCATACTAGATTCTGAAAAAACATCAACAATGTCTAGAACAGGAGGAAAAGCCAAAGGCAAATGCTGAGGAAGAAGAAGAAAATCCCCAAGTCTCTTTTTAGATTCAGAGAAATCCTGGCTTTCCCAGTGGAAATGTTCCCTGCAGGTATGTAAAGTTTCCCCAAAAGAAAAATCCTCAGGGGGAGAAGCAGAAGGAATGGAATCTTCTGCAAGTCCTCATAAGTAGGTATAGACAAATCCTGTTCATTAGAAGAGTCAGAAGAAATAGAATCCTGTTCAGAAGATTCATAATCAATGTCTTGCCTAAGCCTCTTAGAAGGAGGGGATTGGCTACTCCTGATCAGAGTAATTAAATCCTCAGCCATTTTGATAATTTTTTTAGGCATAGGGGCCTGTACATGTGGCCCAGGCATCGGTTTTTTAGACATAAATTTAGATTTTGGCCTTAGTTTTGAAGATGGCGTTGGTCTAATGTACAAATATGTAGGCCTGAAAACACCCTCAGAAGCCGGTGCCTGCACAGTGGTTCCGGACCCATCTAAGGTATAGACATCCGCAGGTTCTATAATTGAAGCATCTCGCGGCATACCGGACTCCAAATGGGTCTCAGTAGAGGCCTGCGAAACAAAAGTAGCGGGTATCGGGCTGCTAAAGGGCCTCACTGTGTACCGGCGACTGGCTTAGGAGAAGCGTCATCAGTTTTGGACCTCGACGGCCTGTCTTTTTCTTTGCATTTTTTTAGGTATTCCGGTAGTCGGTTTGCTAACCGACGACACTTCTGGATAATTAAATCGTGAGCCAGAAAAATTAGAAGCAAAAATATACAGATGTTTAATAGTGCGTTGATTAAATTTAGCACAAAACTGACAGCAAGGTACGTTATGGACAGGGCCTAGGCAAGGAATACAGTAGGTTCATACTAGGCTATCTGCCCTAGGGCATTTATAAGCCTAGCCAGAGTGTGTTTGGCTTTCGCCACCCATTTTACATTAATTTTGCTATGCCCTTTTTCGAGGTTAGTATACTGTGCCTCTGTCTAACAGTGACACAGAAGTGATACCCGGGGTAAATCTTTGATCTCCCATCCACTCATTAAGATTCCTCTTGAAGAGAGTCAATGAGGGACTCTGCGTAATCTGGACTGGGATTTTATTCCAGAGTGAAGGGAGCCTCTGGGTTATGAATCTGTCCCTCCAGCATGTCCTATTTATTTCAGTGCTGAGGTTCAAGTCTCTCGAGTGTGTAGCTCGATGGGATTTGGATTTTCTGAGGTGCAGCATGTCCATTAATTCCGGGTTGGACATGGCTTTATACGTTAGGCACAGATCACCTCTGAGCCAGCGGTATGCCACTGAGTAGAGCTGGAGTTTCTTTAACCGGGCAGCATATGGCATCTGTTTGAGCCCTTTGATCCTCTTGGTGAGGTACTTTTGGGGTCTTTCCAGTTGCTGCAGGTGTCTGGTAAGGTACATTCCAAAAGGGGCATTGTACTCAATTATGGGCCTGATGAGGGATGAGTAAAGAAGCACGATGACCTCCCCTGATCTAGATGTGAATCCCTTCATGATTAGGTGGGCTATATAAAATGTTTTTCTAACCACTTTGGCCACGTGGTTGTCAAATGACAGATTGCTATCAACTTGGGTCCCCAGGTCCCTAATTACTTCTTCTGTACTTAACGGATTACCACCTATGTCGTAATTTGTGGGCACTTTGTTTTTGCCAAAGGGGATGACTATACACTTTTTGGCGTTTAGCTTGAGGCCATGGCTCTGGCACCAGTTGTCTGTTTCTATGAGGCCCTTTTGGAGGATGCTTGTGTCGGCTGGAGAGTCGATTATGGCGCCCAGTTTGCAGTCATCTGCGAACTTAGTCAGCCACAGTCCTTCCGTGTTGGCCTGTACCTCCGAGAAATATATACCGAACAAGAGAGGTCCCAGGACTGAGCCTTGTGGGATGCCACTTGTAACTGGTTTGGAGTCTGACATGGCTCCAGCAATTCTAACCATGTGTGTTCTGTCCTTGAGCCAGTTTGCAACCCATCTAGTAACATAGGGGTTTATATTTAAGCTGGTGAGCTTATCTATAATGCCCGAGTGGGGTATTGTATCAAAGGCTTTTGCGAGGTCCAGGTAGGCTGTGTGGACCACCTTCCCCTCGTCAATGGCCTTAGTGACTGTTTCAAAGAAATCGACCAGGTTTAAGAGGCAGGATCTTCCCTTAAAGCTGAAGTGGGTAGGATCCAGTGTCTGTAGGTCCCCAATATCTTTATTTATGAGGTCCATGATGATCCTTTCCATAGCTTTGCAGACCAAGCTAGTCAGGCTTATGGGGCGATAGTTTCCAGGATCCGATGAGGCACCACCTTTGTGGAGAGGGACCACTGTTGCTGTACGCCACTCTTTGGGTACATATCCTGTAGTAAGGCTGAGATTGAACAGTAGTTTTAGGTTTGGGTTTAGCTCTTCTTGGAGTTCATGTAGGACGCAGCCTGGGACACCATCTGGTCCCATTGATGCTGTGTTTTTTTGCTTTGGAGAGGGCGGCTCTTACCTGAGCAGCTGAGATGTCAGGAGGGCAGCACTCTGCTGGGATAGATATTTGCCCTTTTGGTGGGGGGGGAGAAGTTTGCGCTGAACCTGTCAGCTAGGATGTTGGCAATGTCTGTGGGTTCGATGTATTTTTTGTCATTTTGGACTAATTCTGAGCATATCTGGGAATTCCCACCCAGGTTCCTAACATAACTAAAGAAAGCCTTGTGATTATCCTTAGTGTCCTGTGCAATTTTTCTCTCGAAGCTGGCCTTAGACGATTTTATGAGTGCCCGTAGTTTTTTGCTAATACTGATCAGAGATGCCTTCCCATTTTGGGATTTTGCTCTATCATGTAGTAGCTTCATCCTTCTATTGTATAGTTTGTTTATGGCTGGGGTTCACCAGACAGGACGTCTGCCTTTGGAGGATTGGGTCTTGGTTTTATTTGGGACTGCATGATCCATGCATTCCTGAAGGTGTTTATAGAATGTGTTTATATAAAGGATTCTGCGGTCTGGGCCGTATTTTCCACAGGCTCAGGGGCTTTGAAGGATTCCACCTCGGTTTTGAGGAGTGTGAAATTTGCTTTAGAGAAGTTTTTCACTGTGGTTTTCTGGGCAGGGGGTGGGGTCGGGATGTGAATATCCAGTGAGATTAATTTATGGTCTGATCTTACCAGTGAGGGATACACTTCTGGTCTGGAGCATAGAGTCCCCATGTTGGTGATGATCAGGTCCAGTATGTTTTCCCCTCTTGTGGGAGTGGTAACAAGTTGTTCCATAGCATTTGAGTTTATAAATTCTAGGAACCTTTGGGCTAGGGTGTTGGAGCTAGAGTAATGCTCCCAGTCTATGTTTGGGTAGTTGAAGTCGCCCAATATAATGGTGTTTTCCAGTGTTCTCAGGAAGGCCGAGTGGGGTTCCTGGGTTTGGGAGGGTGGTCTGTAGCAGGCTATAAACTGGAAGGCAGTTTTACCCACTGTTAGTTGCACATGGATAGTCTCTGATGCTTCATGCTGTGCCACCAACCTGGAGGTGTGGGTATCTTTGACGAATATTGATACTCCCCCTCCTTTTGTGGTTCGGTCCAAGTTTTGGGGCCGAAAAGCATGGTATGAGGTATAACCTGGTAGTGCTGGGGTGCTCTTGGAAGCCTTGAACCAGGTTTCTGTTACTGCACAGATATCGATGTTCTCCATGCTAAGGAGAGTTTTGAGTGCGTGCATCTTGAGGTTTAGACTTCTGGCATTGAGTAGCATTACTCTTAGTTTCTTATCCCTTGTGATACCTATGGAGGTGGGTTTGTCTTTTGAACCTTGCCTAAAAGGCACTATGGGGAAGCAAGAGCCTTTGCCAATATCCGAAAGCCCAGGGGTGACAGGTGCAAGCCGTCCCTAGCGAAGCATCGTGGCTTGTCGAGCATGTCATCCCAGGCTGACAGGCATTGGATCCCCTTTGAATGACACCAATACTTAAGCCAATTGTTGAAATTGATCATCTTGTCTTCATATTGTGGCATTATTCTTGGTGATGGTAAGATGCTACTCAAGGTCAGGGTCATACCGGCCTGGGCTACATGCTCAGAGAGCTCCTCTATATCTCTCTTCATGTAGTCCAGGGAGGTACGTCTCAGGTCATTCACACCAGCATGGACAATGACCAAGTCATATTTGTACTTGCCTTGGAGTGACCTGAGTGCTTGTGTTATGTGGCGGATCCTAGCGCCTGACAGGCAGCTCACCGTGACCTTCTCCTTGTTCAGCCTGGTGACGTCAAGGGCTGTAACTTTTCGGCACACTGGCTTTGTGAGCTATGTGTTGGGGTAGCGGTTGCTTGGGTGTCTGCTTTGGAGGTCTCTGCTGCTTAGGCAGATTTTTATTTAGAGCCTCCGAGTATGTTTTTGTGTGTTTATTTGTTTGGTTTGCTGTCGTGGTAGGTCTATGTGAGACTGGAATTGTAGTGAGTGTGGTTACCTTCTCCTCCTGACTGGTTACGCCAGTACTGAGTTGAGAGAGCTTAGCCTCCAGTTTGGCTATATGGTTGCATCTCTCACATGTGTTGGAATTTGTTGGGAGGAGGAGAGGGTTGTCTGTGTACATGAGGCAGTTGTAACATTGCCTCAAGAGTCCCAGATTCACCAGCTGGACCGGAGAGGAGATTGACAACTGACCTTTGGACATGCTAGAATAGTATTGGGAATTCCTTTATAATTGAAAAAAAGGGCCACTGGGGAACAAGGTACTCAAGGGGAGTTTGTGAGGGTGTAGTGCTTTTAATTTTTTAGTGCTGACTTATATAATTGCTTTAGTGAGCAAGTGCCAGGTAACTTAAATGCAATGTGTTACAGGTAACTTAAAACGACAAACAGTAACTTTCTTTCAAGTGAAACAAGGAAATAAGTACAGTAAGCAATGCAGATATCACTAGGGATCCACAGAAGCGCTGTAAAACCGTGTTTTAGGTGGAATTAGCGTTTCAGGGAAATAAGCAAACAAACAACAAGCATACAAACAAAGCTAGATTCAGCAGGCCTGGATCTAGTCTATGCTACAGCAAACAAGGTGTACAAATGTACAAGGAGTACAGATGAAAATCCTTATGAGGTATTTGCTTCCCACAAGTAATGCAATTATTAACTTTTACTGACATCGGTAAGGAGCAAGAAAAAGTTTACCCAACGGGGTACTTAGCTTTTAGTTGAAGACTTCAGTTCTGAAATTCGAAAACGAAAATTTCAGGAGTTGGCCGACCGGCACTTGCGAACTGCTTCTGCTTTGGGCACTGCTCGGCAAGAAAGACTGATGTAATGGCGTCGGCTGCATGTTTTATACCCCTGACGACCTGACGTCATGGAAGAAGGGACAGCAACCAAAGCAGGACCCAAGACTTTGTTAATCAGGCCGACTGAGGGCAACCTGACAGCAGATTACCCAAACGTAATGACTGCAACAGTGAAACACGAAGAACGTCTGTACTAAGCTCTTGGGGTTTTCACTGTTGCAGTCATCACATTTGGATTGATTCCCAAAGCTGAAGAAAAGGGTGGAGGCAGTCAAGACGTCTTGGGGCTGGCTAGGATGCTCTGCAAGACTGCCGTGGCAAAGCCTGCCCTGGACTTGGAGAAGATAGTTAGGTAGCAATACTTGCTGAAGGTATGAACAGATGTCCATGTTGCAGCCTCCAGGATGTCCTTGGTGGAGACTCCTCTGAGAAAAGCTGCAGAGGTGGAGGTTGCCCTGGTGGAATGTGTCCTGACCCCTTTTAGGGTGGTTTCCCATGCTGTTTGTAGCAGAAATGGATGCAGTGTGCTATCCATTTGGAGATTGTCTGTTTGGATATGGCCTTGCCCTCTGCCCCTGCTGCGAAGCTGACTAACAATTGATCAATTTTTCTAAATGATTTAGTCCTCTCCAGATAGAATTGGAGCTGTCTGTGCACATCTAGAGAGTGCAGAATCCTTTCCCACTTGTTTTGTGGGTCAGGGAAAAAGGTGGGCAAATGAATGGATTGGTTGGGCGCCACACTGGACACCACTTTAGGCATGAAGGATGGGTTAAATCCTGAGGGAGACCCTGTCAGCATGGAAAATGATGAAGGGGCTCTACAGCCATGAGTGCTTGTAGCTCTGACACTCTTCTAGCTGAAGTGATGGCCAGAAGCAAAGCCATCTTCCAAGAGAGGAATTTTAACTCTGCTAAAGCTGCAGGTTCAAATGGGGGTAGGGTGAGCTTTTCCAACACAAAGTTAAGGTCCCAAGCTTGTGTAGGAGCGCTTCTGGGTGGCCTTAAGTTGTTAGCCCCTCTTAGGTACTGTTTGATGAGAGGGTGTGAGAAGAGAGGTGGCTCTGTGCTTTAATGAGCAGGCATGAATTTTAATGGAAGAGAAGGATAGACCCTGTGTAGTAGGTCTGCTAGGTAATCCAGGATGAGAGGTAGGGAGGGCTGTGCCTTTCCAGCTCCCTTAGCCTGGATCCAGGTGCAAAACCTTTTCCACTTGCCAGCATAGGATTTTCTAGTGCTGGGGCATCTGGCCTCATGTATAACATCTAGGACTTGTTTGCTTAGGCTGGCAGCTTGAGGAGAGGTCAGGGAATAAGCCAGGCTGCCAAGTTGAGGGTCTGCAATTGGGGATGCATGAATTCTCCATTCCTCTGGGTCAGGAGTGTTGGGATCTGAGGTAGGTGCCATGGTGGCAGGGGTGACCGGCTGTGCAGCAGTGGGTACAAGTGCAGGTGTGGCCAGTCTGGGGCAATCAGGATTGCCCTCAGTTTTTCCTTCCTTATTTTGAGCAATACCCTTGAAATGAGTGGCAGAGGGGGAAATGCACAGACTGAGAGGTTTACCCACTGGAAGGATACAGCATCCACTTTCCAGGCCCTGCTGTGAGGTTTCCTTGTGCAGAATTTGCTGAGCTGATGATTGGAGTGGGAGGCAAAGAGGTCCATCTTCGGGGTGCCCCATCTTCGGGGTGCCCCATTTCTGGGTTACAAGGATGAAGGTGTTCTGTGGTCTAGCTGCCACTTGTGTGGGTCTAGCAGGTTTCTGCTTAAATTGTCTGCCAGAGAGTTTAGGGAGCCTGGCAGGAATTGTGCTAGAAGGTGTAATTGCATGGCTGAGGTTGTGTGCCAAAGGGTCATGGTGAACCTGCAGAGAGGATAAGAGCGAGTCCCTCCCTGCTTGCGGATATACCACATCACTGTGGTGTAGTCTGTTTTGATCAGTAGAGGCCCGGGGGAGAGTAGGGGTCTGAAAGCTGTCAGAGCATGCTGAACAGCTAGCATCTCTTTTTGGTTGAGGTGCAGATGTATTTGATTTGGGCTCCAATGGCCCTGAATGCACCTGCCGTCCAGGTGTGTACCCCAGGCATAGTCTGATGAGTCTGTGGTGAGGGTCTGGGCAGCGTGGGGTTGTGAGAAGGGAAGTCCCTGGTTGTGGTTGCATGCTGCTGCCCACCAAAGAAAACCTTTCCTTAGACAAATCATTGGTATGATAGTTTCCAAGTCTTGAGAGTGCTGACACCAAAAGCTTTTTAGGTACCACTGTAGTTTCCTCATATGCAGTCTGGCATATGGAATGAGTAGAATGCAGGAGGCCATGAACCCTACAGCTTGCAGGATTTTCCTTGCAGATAACTGAGTTCTGGTGGCTAGTTGATAGAAGTGGCCTGTCAGGTAGGCTTGTTTTTCTGGAGTAAGGAATGCCATCTGGGATGCTGTGTCCTTGCTTGCTCCCAGAAATACAATTTTTTTGTGTGGGGACTAGTTTTGATTTCTTTTCATTGACAGTATACCCCAGGGAGGTCAGTATGTCCTTTACAAAGGTCAGGTGCTGTAACAGCTTTTCCTGACTATCTGCCTGAATCAGGCAATTGTCTAAGTGTGGGTAAATTTGAATATTTCTTTGTCTGCAAAAAGCAATGGCTGGAGCCAGGCATTTTGTGAAAACTCTGGGAGCAGTGGATAAGCCAAAGGGAAGGACAGAGAGCTGAAAGTGCATAGATCCTGCCCTGGAATGTAGATATTTCCTGCAAGATTCCCTGACTGGGAATGTGTAGGTAAGCCTCTTTTAGGTCTAGGGTGGCTAACCAAGCATCCTTGGAAAACATAGGAAGAAGCTGCTGGAGGGTGAGCATATTGAATTTTGGTATCACCAGAAAGGTGTTTAGAATGGATAGATCGAGGATTGGGCGCCAGGTGCCCTCTTTTCTGGGTACCAGGAAGAGTCTGGAATAGAAACCTTGGCCTATCTGTTCTGCAGGAACATGGTGTATTGCCCTCATGGAGAGCAGGGAAAAGACTTGCTTTTTGGCCTCTGCCCACTGGTTTGGAGGGGTCTGGGAACCCTTTTGGGGTTGGCAGAGTGTGGAAATAAAATTTATCTCCCTGGGACATTATGTTGAGGACCCATCGGTCATTGGTAACAGAGGCCCAGTTGCTTGCATGGAAGGAGAGTTTTCCTCCTAGGGGCACAAGCAGGTGGGCAGAGGTAAGGGGTGGAGGTGTAAAGTCATTGTGAGTTTTTACCATAAGGGGGTGGCTTTGCACTCCCTGTTTTTGAAGATGAGGAACTCCATTGCTTAGATCTCTGCATTCCCTGGGGGTGGTGTCTGGGGGGGGGGGGTCTGCTTCCCCTGGGTCTGGGCTGAGTTGGCCTGGAGAGGGCAGGAAAGGACCAGTGCTTGGAGGGGCAATGCCTACTGAACCTTGGAGGCTGGACCTGTAAGAAGTCTGTCTGCACAGACTTAGCTTTTTCTTCCATCTTTTTAAGACCTCTTCTGCCTTGGTGCGTCCAATAATTTGGATTTGACATGGTCTGGCAAGGTCTGTTCCTTAAGCCAAGCATGCCTTCTAAGGACAGAACCAGTGACTGCTGCCCTGCAAGATGCTTCTAGGACGTCAAAGCCACATAGCAAGGTGTGCTTATTAACTTAACCTGCAGAATGCATTAGCTCTTGTAGTTCTTTATTTTCTGCACAAGCAGGAAAGGAAGACATTTTTTGTTTGAGGAGTTCCATGGTATGCTGCTGATAGTTCAGCATGTGGAACTGACAATTTAATGCTCTAATAGCAAGAGTAGCAGAGGTGCATACGTTTTTAACCCATCTGTCTAAAGCTTAGGAATTCCTATCTGAGGGGGGTGGGATTCTTAGCTGAGGTTGCTTTAATATCTTTAGGTCCTTGAGAGATGACCTCTGGTCAGCAGTAGGACTTCTGAAAAGGAATTTGTGAGAGTCAGAGACTCTGTAGTACCTGTCAGGATTCCTTAGAGGAAGAGTGTCAGGAGTCCAACTGGATTCCATAAAGACATCATCCACAACATCCAGGACAGGAGGAATGGCTAAAGGACTGTGCTGTGGTAAATCTAAGAATTCCCTGAGTCTCTTTTTTGACTGAGGATAGTCTTGACATTCCTATTGGAAATCCTCTCTTAAAGTATGAAGGGTTTCCCCAAATGAAAAATCCACAGGTGGAGAGGCAGAAGGAATGGACTCCTCTGCATCAGAATCCTCATAAGCAGAGAGGGGTTGCATGTCTTCATATTCAGAAGCATCAGAGTCATTGGATTCCTGTTCAAATAGAACTACTGGGGACAAGTCTCTTTCTTTTGGAAGGGGTAGCCTGGCTTCCCCTAATAAGCATAATAAGGTCTTCCGCCATTTTAAGCATTTGAGATTGAGACAAGGAAGCAGGTGCCTAAGCTTGGGTCTTCTTTTTTTTGGGCGTAGTTCATACCCTGGGCCTTAGAAACTCTGTAGTTTTAGAAAGAACCGAAGGCGTGAAAGAAGTCGTCTGTCTGTGTCGAGTATAGGTACTGCAAAGTAGTTCCTTGGACGCTGTTGTCTGCTCAGCGACTCTGGTCCCATCCAAGGTAGAGACATCCGCAGGATCCTTAGTCAAAGAAGAGCCTTGCGACATACCGGACTCCGAAAGAGTTGCTGTAGCGGCCTGCGAATCCAAAGAAGCGGGAATCAGGGGCTGCGAAAGTGCCTCACTGAGGACCAGAGAACTGACGACTAGCTTAGCAGAAGCATTGTTGGCAGTTTTGGACCTGTGTGTCTGTCATTATCCTTACATTTTTTCAGAAGATTGGTAGTCAGATGGCTTACCGAAGCCATATCGGAATTAGAGGACTGAGAGCGAAAATATCTAGCTACAATAAGGGCCAGATGACGTACAGTTCTGGTGTTGAACAAAGCACAAAAGCTGCAGCGAGGGACGTCGTGATCTGGGCCTAAATAGGTGACGCAGTAAGAATGGAAGTCTCAGTGTGGTATTTGTTTTCCACAGACAAAACAATTAAGTTCTGATATTGGTTAGCGCATGAAAAAAGGATCCCCAATGGGGTACTTAGCTTTAGAAGACTTCACCTTCAATTCGGAAACGAAAACTCAGGTAGTGGCCGACCAATACTTGTGCGAACTGCTTCTGCTTCGGGCTCCTCGGCAAGAAAGACTGACGTAATGGCATCGGCTGCCTGATTTTATACCACTGACGACCTGATGTCAGTCCTGGAGCAACAGCAACCGACAGAGAAATACTAAGCCTCTGGTATTCGGGTTGATTGATGGCTACCCCTGGCAGGATAACCCAAATGTGATGAGTGCAACAGTGAAACACAAACATGTTGCTATGAACACAAGTGGAAAGATTCATAGATACAGAAAAATGGTACTTAACTAAGCTCACTATATTTTCCTAACCGATTTAAAGAATAATTATTCCCTGGTTACTTAGTAAGCAAGGCAATATGAAGTAGATGAGTGGTCTTCCTTCTGTGTCAGGTTTCACAAACAGACTGCACTGGCACTTCTGTCTCATCTAGTATTAAAACATCATTTCAGTGCTAGATTACAGAATGACATCACATGCATCTGGTCCTCTGACTTCTGGTTCTCACACTACCCCCCTTTACTAGAAACTGAACCAGAATTTAGCACGTGCTACCATACACAGCTAAAGCTTTGCTGAGATGTGCTATAACAGCTGGAAGCTAAACTATTTCAAAACTTCCCCCATTCCACAGTAGCAATTAGTTCACCCGTGAGGACAATACAGTAGGATTTCTAGTCCTGGTTTTCACAGACATTTTGTCTCTGCAATTTGAAATGTAAGATACAATCTTTATGGTCTAAACCAGGTAATTTAATTTCAGACCATCTTTCAAAGTTAGCTGGACTGAGATTAACCTCTTCTCTTCCAGTATCCTCTGTTACACTATATTCATTTCAACAATTACAATACAGTCTGACATACATGTGTATTTATTTTCTGTCCAGCAGGACCCTCTGGTGATACATTTTTAACACAAGCAGCTTTACAAATTAATTTTCAAATCAAGCATCTGTACAAATCAGTTTGACATACAAATGACATACAATTATTTACAAAATTCCAGCTAGCTATGCTAGCATATGTTACACATCCCCTGCCCGACTTCTCCTGGCAGAGCTGGCAATACCTCACATCATCACAGCAGTCATCATGCTCTGACTTTGGACTGAGAATGACTATGCCATATAAAAAACATTTCTCCTACTTTGACACATGGGAAAGTGACTTATTTGTTTTATCCCAAGTGGGTAGTTCGGCATACTCTGTGTACTCAAATAAGCACATTTTTTGAGCATCTCTGGGAAATTTCAACATTCAAAAAACACAATACTTTAAAACCTGTGTAAATGAATATTTACAATATAGTATACAAAGAACGCTTGTGTGCAATGAATACACCTTTAAAACAGCTTTTTATGGGTATAAACAGTAATGGTTGAAAATAAAGTGTCCCCTTCCTGTATGTCTGTGGGTAGCATATTAAAGGTTGAGTATGTTTTTAAAATGACAGGAGACTGGCTGGGGCAACAACATCAGGTTTGAGTACATGTAAATATCTGGCTACACCCCTCTTATCTTAACCATCAGTCAGAAACCTTGTCTGGGTCATGTGGGGGTTGCTAACACAGGCTGCTATGAAGCAATCTTTGGTATGATTTTAAAACACTCCTTCACAAAACGTCTACTATAAAGTGCTAGAATAATTGGCTGTGATTTGTACAGGTTTGCAGTGGCACCACACAGGAACTTTTCTACTCAGTTAAAGCCCTGGGAATTATCCTTACAGCCTCAGTTCTAATGCACTCTAACTTTAATGTGGTTCATGTTCTTAGACTTGAGAATAATTTGTTGTGGTTTTGAAGAAGGGGCCAACATGGACCCGGACTTCACATTAAATGTCACAGATGAAAAGTGGTCCTTTCTTGTGAGACTTGGAAAACAGTTCGGAAACCCCTGTAGTGGGAGCCATAAAAAAAACAGCCAGTTCTTCCAATGATCAAGAAGCAAGACACAGTTCGTTCTTTCACTGAATACTTTTTTTCAGTCCATTTTCAGGTGTCTTTTCCTTTATTTCTTCCACTTTGGTGGCTCTGGAACTCACTTTCACCTTAGAGTTTTTCTTTTTTTGTTGACGGTTTCTCAAGTTAGGTATTGTTTCAGTAAAACAGAATGCTAAAGTCTGTAACTTCAAACAAAGCTCAACTTTCAGTGTTGAGGTCGGGCTCAATGGTGAGTGTAGAGGTAATTTAATGTGCCTTAAGAAAAAGGTTTGGTATTCCAAGACTTTATTATGAGTCCAGGAATAAGAATAAATGACCGAAAATGCAGTTACATATACTAAGTTCTCAGATTGCTTTCTCAGAATATCCCCTTTTCTCTGTGACATGGCAATCTCTGAGTTGGTATGTCTCCCCACTTAAAATAAAAACACATTAAAGACCAGAGATGCTGGACATTCACTGTTCTGTACTTTTGGACCTCTCCTACACCCGCAAATAATTCCAGGGTCACACTAACAGGTCTCAGAATTGCAATAGGGAACCCAATAACATCAGTTAATAAATTTGGAAAGAGTAGACATGTTCTCTGAAGCAAAGACTTAGTAAGAATAAAGTACAGTTGTGTACACTTACCATAAATGTAGATGTTCAAGTGTATTCACTGTTGCAGTCATCACACTTGGGTTATCTGCCTGCAGGAAGCCCTCAGTCGGCCCGAATTCCAGAGTCATGGGATTTCTGCATCAGATGCTGTCGCCTCTTCCATGACGTCAGGACATCAGGGGTATAAAACATGCAGCCAATGCCATTACATCAGTTTTTCTTGCCCCAGATGTCAGGAGCCCTCAAAATAGGAAGTAATTACATGGTGTGGAACACCTCCAGTAAAAAGTAAATACCATTGCCATAAGATATGGGCAAAAAGATGATAGGTAAAAAGTCTAGAAAAGTCAGGGGGCTGGAGGGAGGGTAACCAGGACTGCAACAGTGAATACACTCCAACATCTACATTTATGGTAAGTGTACACAACTGTACTATGTTCTTCGTGTTTCACTGTTGCAGTCATCATACTTGGGTTGATTCCCAAAGCTGAGTAAGGGTGGAGGCAGTCAAGAAATATTAGGGCTGACTAGCAGGTCTTGTTAAGTCTGCTGTGGCAAATCCAGCTCTGGATTTAGAAAGGACAGGTAAGTGGAAATGCTTGGTGAAGATGTATACATTACTCAAGGTTGCGGCTTCCAGGAAGTCCCTGTTAGGGACTCCCCCTGAGAAATGCTGTAGAAGTTGAGGTAGCCCTAGTGAAATGAGTTCTGATCTCCTGTGGGGTAAGTTTTTCCATGGTGTTTGTAGCAGAGATGGATGCAGTGTGCTATCCATTTTGAAATGTCCTTGCCCTCGGCCCCTGTAGCAAAGCTGACTAGCAGCTGGTCAGATTTTCTAAAAGGCTTAGTCCTGTCAAGGTAGAACCTGAGCTGTCTTTGCACTTCCAAGGAGTGCAGGATCCTCTTCCTTTTATTGCGAGGATTAGGGGAAAAAGGTTGGTAAATGGATGGATTGGTTCAAGGCCACAATGGATACCACCAGTCCAGAAGGAGACCCTGTCAACCTGGAAAATAATGAAGGGTTCTACAACCATTAGTGCCTGAAGCTCAGACATTCTTCTTGCTGAAGTGATGGCTAGAAGTAAGACTTTTCCAAGAGAGGAGTTTTAACTCTGCTGAAACATCTGGTTCAAAAGGGGGAAGCGTGAGCTTCTATAGTACAAATAAAAGATCCCATGCAGGGGTGGGGGCTCTCCTCGGGGGTCTTAAATTGTTAGCTCCTCTCAGGAACTGTTTGATTAGTGGGTGAGAAAAGATATGTGGCTCCATATTGTAATCAGCTGAGATGGCTGAGGCATGAATCTTAATTGATGAGAAAGAAAACCTTTGTGGAACAGCTCTGGTAGGCAATCTAGCATTTGAGGTAAGGAGGGTACTGCTGTGCCCTTTCCTAGAGACCGGCTCCAAGAACATATCTTTTCCACTTTTCTGAGTAGGGTTTCCTAGTAGTAGGTCTTCTGGCATCAAGGATGATGTCCAGCACCTGTTTGCTGAGGGTTGCTGGTGTTGTGTTCAGGGAGGAAGCCAGGCTGCAGTGTTCAGTGTTTGCAGCTGAGGATGCAAAATCTGTCCCTCCTGCTGTACAGCAGGAAGGGGGTCTGATGTAGGTGTGAGGGTGGCACTGCTGTCAGACTGCTTAGGAGTGGGTACCAGTGCTGGCGTGGCCAGTCTGGTGAAATAAGGATTGTCCTTGGTCTGTCCTGCTTGATCTTGAGTAGTACTTTTAAGAGGAGTGGCAAAGAGGGAAAAGGCATAAACTGAGAGGTTTTCCCACGTAAAGGATAGGGCATCCACCCACCATGCCTGGCTGTGGGGATTTCTTGTGCAAAGTTTGCTCAATTGGTTTTGGGGGGGGCGGCAAAGAGGTCCACCTCTGGTGTCCCCCATCTGTTGATTAGAAGTTTGAATGAGTTAGGTTCCAGTTTCCACTCGTGTGGGTCCAATAGCTTTCTGTTTAAGTCGTCTGCCAGTGTATTTTGTTTGTCTTGTCTGGCAGGAATTGAGACTGCAGGTGCACTTGGTTGCTCAAGGCTGTGTTCCACAGGGCCATGGCTAACCTGCACAGGGGGGGGGGGGTAGGAAAGAGTTCCCCCTGCAAGTTTATGTACCACATAACTGTGGTGTTGTCTGTCTTTATCAAGAGTTGTCCTGGGCGGAAAAGGTATTTGAAGGCTGTCGGAGCATTCTCTACAGCTAACATTTCTTTTTTTGATTGATATGCAGGTGAAATTGTTCTGGGCTCCATCTGCCTAGAATGCCTTTGTCTGCCATGTGAGCCCCCTCATGCATAGTCTGATGCACCTGTTGACAGGGTTTGGGTGGCGAGGGGTTGAGTGAAAGGAAGTCCCTTGTTGTGGTTGCAAGCCTCTGTCCACCAAAGGAACTTTGCCCATAGACAAGGAAAGATGGGAATCAGCGTTTCCAAATCATGTGAGTGTTGACACCACAGACTTTTTAAGTACCATGGAAGTTTCCTCATATGGAATTAGTAGAATAAATGAGGCCATGAACCCTAGGGCTTGCAGTATTTTTCTTACAGATAGCTGGGTCCTGGAGGCCATTAGTTTGAAGTAGTTTGTCAAATGAATCTGCTTTTCTGGAGTGAGGAATGTCATCTGAGAATTTGTGTTCAAGCTTGCTCCCAGGAATACAATCTTTTGGCTGGGCACCAGATGTGATTTATTTTCGTTGATGGTGTACCACAGAGAAGGTAGAAGTCTCTTTACAAATGCCAGGTACTAAAGTAGCAATTCCTGACTATTCGGCTGAATCAGGCAATCGTCCAAGTATATTTCTCTGCCTGCAGTATGCAATGGCTTGAGCCAGGCACTTTGTGAATACCCTGGGAGCAGCAGATAAGACAAAGGGAAGTGCTGAGAACGGATAGTGCATACAGCTTGCCCTGAAACGTAGATATTTCCTGCAAGATTCCCTTATGGGGATGTACAGATAAGCTTCTTTTAAGTCTAGGGTGACTAGCCAGGAGTCCTCGGCTAGCATACGAAGCAGCTGTTGTAGTGTTTGCCTTTTGAATGTTAGGACTACCAGGGAGGTCTTGAGAATGGACAGATCCAGGATAGGGCACCATGAGCTCTCTTTTCTGGGCACCAGGAACAGTTTGGATAGGAACAGGTTGAATAACCCTGATACTGAGAAGAGAAAGTACTTGCTTTTGAGCCTCTGGCCACTGGTTTGGCGGAAGGTCTGGCACCCCGCTTGGGGTTGGCAGTGAGTGAAAGTAGAATCTGTATCCCTGGGATACAATGCTTGGAACCCATTGGTCCTGGGTAATGGACATCCCATTTTTTAGCATGCAGGGTGAATTTTCCTCCTGGGGTGCAAGTACTGGGGCATGGCTGGGAAGAATGACAGACAAGTCATTAAGAACTTTTTCCATAAGGGGGTGGCTTACCACTCCCGGTTTTACAGGTGGGAGCACTCCATTGCTTAGATCTCTGCATACCCTGAGACTGTAGTCTTGGTGGTCTGTTGGCCCTGGGTTTGGCCTGGGAGGGACTGGAAAGGACCAGTTTTTAGAAGGCCAATGCCTACTGAATCTAGGTGGCTGTACCTGCAAGAAATCAGTAACAGTTTGCATAGATTTAACTTTTTCCTCCATCTTTTTAAGGACTTCTTCTGCATTTGTACCAAACAAGCATTCCTGGTTTAATGGAGCACCTAGCAATTTTGCTTTGACATGGTCTGGCAAGATTTGTTCCTTCAGCCAAGCATGCCTTCTCAGTACAGACCCCGTGACAGCAGCCCTGCAAGATGCTTCTAATGCATCAAAACCACCCTGCAAAGTATGTTTACTAACTTGGTTTGCAAATGCATTAACTCTTGTAAATCTTTATTCTCTGCACAATCTGGAAGCAACAACATTTTCTGTTTAATTAGTTCCATGACATGCTGCTGATACTGCAACATGTGAAACTGGCAATTTAAAGCCCTTATGGCAAGAGTTGCAGAGGTGTATACCTTCTTATCCCATCTGTCTAGAGCTCTGGACTCCTTGTCCGAAGGGGTAGGGTTTTTGGCTGTAGTGGCCTTAATACCTTTAGGACCCTGGGAAATGGTCTCTGGATCCGCAGTGGGATTCTTAGAGAGAAATTTGTGTGAGTCAGGTACTCTGTAGTACCTATCAGGCTTCCTAGGAGCTGGTGGTAAAGAATCAGGACTCCATGAAGGCATCATCTACAATATCCAGGACAGGGGGTATAGCTAGAGGCCTGTGCTGAGGCAAGTCTAAAAATTCTCCGAGTCTCTTTTTGGACTGTGGGTAGTCCTGGCATTCCCAGCAGAAATGCTCTCTTAAGATATGCAAGGTTTCACCAAAAGAAAAGTCCTCTGGAGGGGAGGCAGAGGTAATGGAATCCTCTGCATCTGAATCCTCATAGGTAGATAAGGAAATGTCCTGGTAATCAGCGGGATCACAGTCATCGGCCTCACGGTCTGTAGAATCATAAAGAAAATAAATCCTTTGTCTTACAGAGGGAGAAGGCTGGCTTCACCTAATTAAAGTTTTAATGTCTTCAGCCATTCTAAGCATTTGTTTCCATGGCATGGGAGTTTGAGCATGCACTTTGGTCGCCAGTTTTCTAGCCGTAGTGCGAACTCTGAGCCCAACAAACTTGGTAGTTTTAGTCAAAAATTAAGATGTCAGTTTAATACGAACATCGGAAGGTTGGAATACACCCCTCAGAAGCCGGTGCCTGCACAGTAGTTCCAGACCCATCCAAGGTAGAGACATCCACAGGTTCCATAGTCAAAGAAGCAACTCACGGCATACCGGACTCTGAAAGGGTCTCAGCAGAGGCCTGCGAATCTGAAGAAGCAGGTATCAGGGGCTGCAAAGGCACCTCACTGTCTTTATCCTTAAGTTTTTCGGAGGATCGGTAGTTAGATGGCTTATCGAAGCTATTTTGGAATACGGAGAACGAGAGCGAAAGAATTTATGGACAAAGATAGCCCGACAACCAATAGTTTGGGCGTTAAAAGGCACAAAACTGACAGCGAGGAATATCATGGTCTGGGCCTAAACAGGTGATGCAGTAAGAATGAAAATCACTGTGAGGTATTTGCTTTCCACAGGCAAGACAATTGTTAACTTTTTCTGACATCGGTTAGAGCAAGAAAAAAGGGTCCTCAATCGGGTACTTAGCTTTAGAAGACTTTAAACTTGAAAAATGAAAATTTCAAGTTACGGCCGACTGGCACTTGAGAACTGCTTCTGCTTCGGGCTCCCGTGCAGCAAGAAAATCTGATGTAGTGGCGTTGGCTGCATGTTTTATACCCCTGATGTCATGGAAGAGGCGACAGCATCCGACGCAGAAATCCCAAGACTCTGTATTCGGGTGGATTGAGGGCTACCTGCAGGCAGATAACCCAAGTGTGATGACTGCAACAGTGAAACACGAAGAACATCAGTATAACAACTGTAAAATCCAGCTAAGAAAATACCACTGATTGAGGACCAGATGCACTGACAAAGAAAATGCAGCTAAATATCTAAAGGTTTCACAATGCTATGAAAAAGGCACATGCCTAGGGGTGCTTACATATGGGAATCCTCTCATCAGCCGTTATCAGTACCAGGCTTGATGTGATCACCAGCATTAAACTTAAGAGAAGAAACTATTAAACTATTAAGCTATTAAAAAAGATACATCCTTTCAAAAACAGCTCGACTAGTAAGTAAACCCAAATGTTATGATTTGCTACTACAATAATCCTCACCAAAGTCAGATATTTAGTAATACTAGAACACACTACAGAAATACAATACTGACAGACTAATAATTGCTGAGAATTGAAATGTATACAAGGGGAAAAAAGCCAGATAAACATCAAAGCTTTACCCAAAAGGGCTATACAAGAATTCTTTGAACTGATTACTGGAGAACTTAAGTTACTTATCTACCGGATGCACACTTTACCTCTCCATCTGATGTTAACACCATGGAATGATGGGCACCTGAGGCTACTTCAATCACTTTCTTGTTAAGGAGGTTAGTGGAGACCAGACAGGGAGACAGTCCCTGAGTGCATGTTCCATTGCCCAACTGACTATAACCATTATGGCCCCAAGTGAAGACCTCTCCATCTGTGAATAAAGCAAAAATACAGATTTGTGATATTGTCACTTCACAAGGCCATACATAAAAATTATTCACTTATAATACTAAAATATTATACAAGCAGCTAAGATGCAAACAGAAGACATGGTGTGCTGCAGAGACCCAGCATCTACTTAACAGAAAGCAGGTGTAGAGCTCATCAGACCTGTCCTTTGCACCACAAACCTCTTTCCACTAAAATCTAACTACTAAGCAAACTGTTTTCTTAGTCTAAGATATTAAACATATTTTTGTTTCTCCTCAGAAGATAATCAAAAGAAATTCTTGAGAGATGATGCTTTCCAAATCCTCATATTACAGACTGCAGCATTTTAATATACAACATTCCACTGCTACGAATTCAAGTACAACTGCAAGCCTGCAGCAGAAATGGTTCACTAAATAAAGTTTAAAATAAAGCCTTAAATGTTCTGTGGCTTACATAAACATCTAGTTCATTTGGCACGTAGAAGCCTAATTAAATATTCACATACAGTGGATATGAAAACTGTACACACCCCTGTTAAAATGCCAGGTTTTTGTGATATAAAAATGAGACCACAATAAATTTCAAACCTTTTCACACCTTTAATGTAGCCTATAACCTGAATAATTCAATTGAAAAACAAATCTGTTAGGGAAAAAAATGTACAATAAGCTGGTTGCATAAGTGTGCACACCCTTAAACTAATACTTTGTTGAAGCACCTTTTGATTTAATTACAGCATTCAGTCTTCTTGGGTAGGAGTCTATCAGCATGGCACATCTTGACTTGGCAACATTTGCACACTCTGCCTTGCAAAAGCACTCCAAATCTGCACGATTGTGAGGGCATCTCTTGTGCACAGCCATCTTCACGTCACCCCACAGATTTTCTATTGGATTTAGGTCTGGGCTCTGGCTGGGCCATTCCAAAACTTTAATTTTCTTCTGATGAAGCCATTCTTTTAATTTGGATGAAAGCTTGGGGTCACTGTTGTGTTGAAAGGTGAAATTCCTCTTCATCTTCAGCTTTCTAGCAGACGTCTGAAGGTTTTGGGCTAAAAGTGACTGGTATTTGGAACTGTTCATAATTCCCTCCACCTTGACTAAAGCCTCAGTTCCAGCTAAGGAAAAGCAACCCCAAAGCATGATACTGCCACCACCTTACTTCACCGTGGGGATGGTGTTCTTTTGGTGATGCGAAGTGTTGTTTTTGCACCAAATGTACCTTTTAGAATTGTGGCCAAAAAGTTGAAGTCTCATCAGACCATACATATTTTCCCACATGCTTTTGGGAGACTTTATGTATTGTTTTGCAAATTTTAGCCAGACTTGGATGTTTTTCTGTGTAAAAAAAGGTTTCCATCTTGCAACCCTACACCATAGGCCAGACATATGGAGAATATGGGAGATAGTCGTCACATGTAGTACACAACCAGTACTTGCCAGAATTTCCTGCAGCTCCTTCAGTGTTGCTGTAGGTCTCTTGGCAGCCTCCCAGACCAGTTTTCATCTTGTCTTTTCGTCAACTTTGGAGGGACGTCCAGTTCTTTGCAATGTCACTGCTGTCCCATATTTTCTCCACTTTTTGATGACTGTCTTCACTGTGTTCCATGGTATACCCAATGCTGTGGACATTTTTTTGTACCCTTCTCCTGACCGATACCTTTCAACAATGAGATCCCTTTGATGCTTTGTAAGCTCTCTGTGAACCATGGCTTTTGCTGTAGCAGGCAACTGAGTAAATGCAAGGAAAATCCTACTAGGACAGCGGAACTTTACTTGGGGTTAATCAGTCTCTCTAATTGATGGCAGGTGTGTACCCAAGAAGACTGAAGCTGTAATTAAAGCAAAACAGTGTGCATTAATTTCAAAGTAATAGTTTAAGGGTGTGCACACTTATGCAACCAGGCTATTGTACATTTTTTATATTTTTTCCTAACAGACTTGTTTTTCAATTGAACTGTGCAGGCTATAGATCACATTAAAGGTGGGAAAAGTTTTGAAATGATTTATTGTGGTCTCTTTTTAATATCACAAAAACCTGGCATTTTAACAGGTGTGTGTACACTTTTTATATGCACTGTACATATACAATGCAAGCTTGCTAACAGTTTTGGAGGAGCCTGTCAGGTAGGTGAAGCTTAGTGGTCCAATCTCTTTTCATTATTTTTCTAGAAGACTGAGGTGACAACTACTTTTCGGCTGTCCACAGGCAGAGACCCGAGCATACAGAAGCCTGAGGTCATATGGATGCCTCACATCACTGTAGAGGGGAACGTCTGGAGGATCTAAGAACACAACCAAACATGATAACTTCCATTCTAACACCAACTGTTTGTTTCAAACAGGGAGACTCTCAATTAAGTAAAAGGAGAATATTTATGGAGTTTTCACATTAGCTGTGGTTGCAGGGAAAGAATGGGGGAACCACAGGCAGAAAGAGCTGGAGACAAAGGGAAAATAAAAGTAATGCAAAATAAATTAATGCACACTGCTGAGCAATAATCCAAAGCTTAAACAATCGAATTAGCAAGCCAAACGTCAAATATTTTGAGAGTTGCGGAAGCCCAATGTCGTTAAACACTGGATTTGGTTAATTATTAAAGGCCTTTTACCCAGCTCATTTTGCATACAGGGATACAGTTTTATGACCCACATTTGATTAGTAGCTAGGAGTCTACTGAAATGCACACGGGAAGGATGGAAAGGGTGCAGGCTGGGGCCATCCAGTGCCACAGTCTCTCAAAGTGGTGGTGACAAAGGACAGGCCACGTCTGAGACACACCCACCAAGTTGTATATATGGCTCCTGCAGTGATGTAGGCTGCACATCCCTATCCAAGGGAGGGGAAAGTACACCTTCATTGCTGGAATGTACACACCATCTCCATGGTCCCTCTGGTAAACTATCACCCACATGCTGGGGATATTCTTTGTGAGAGGAAAGTACAGTTCTGTACACTTACCATAAATGTAGATGTTCGACTATATTCACTGTTGCAGTCATCACATTTGGGTTATCTGCCTGCAGGTAGCCCTCAGCCGGCCTGAATACCAGAGTCTTCAGATTTCTGCGTCGGATGCTGTTGCTTCTTCCATGACGTCAGGTCATCAGGGGTATAAAACATGCAGCAGACACCATTACATCAGTTTTTCTTGCCCCACATGTCAGGTGCCCCCACAATAGGAAGCAATTATATGGTAAGAAACACCCCCAGCAAAAAGCAAACACACAAGATATAATATATTCCAAATAAGAAGGAAAGGTAGAGCCAAGAGACGTCAGGGAGCTGGAGGGAGGGTAACCAGGACTGCAACAGTGAATACACTCAAACATTTACATTTATGGTAAGTGCACACAACTGTATTATGTTCTTCGTGTTTCACTGTTGCAGTCATCACATTTGGGTTGATTCCCAAAGCTAAGGAAGGGTGGAGGCAGTTAAAGAGCACTGGGGCTAGCAATCAGACCCTGTAAGACTGCTGTGGTAAATCCAGCTCTGGATTTAGAAAAGATAGGCAGGTGGTAATGCTTGGTGAAAGTATGTACAGAGCTCCATGTAGCAGCTTCCAGGATGTCCCTGGTAGGGACTCCTCTGAGAAATGCAGTAGAGGTAGAAGCAGCCCTGGTGGAATGTGATCTTATTCCCTGTGGGGTAGGTTTTCCATGGAGCTTGTAGCAGAAATGGATGCACTGGGCTATCCATTTGGAAACTGTTTGCTTTGAAATGGCTTCCCCTCTGCCCCTGCAGCAAAACTAACTACCAGCTGGTCAGATTTTCTGAGAGGCTTAGTTCTGTCCAAATAGCATCTAAGCTGTCTGTGCACGTCCAGACAATGCAGTATCCTTTCCCCCTTATTTTGAGGATTAGGGAAAAAGTAGGCAAATGAATGGACTGGTTTAGAGTCACACTAGACACCACCTTGGGCATAAAGGATGGACTAGTCTGGAGGGAAACCCTGTCCGCATGGAAGATAATGAAGGGTTCTACTGCCATGAGGGCCTGTAGTTCAGATACCCTTCTTGCTGAAGTGATGGCTAGAAGGAAGGCTGTTTTCCAAGAAAGGAATTTCATCTCCTGGTTGCAGCTGGTTCAAAAGGGGGAAGAGTGAGTTTTTCCAATACAAAGTTAAGGTCCCAGGCTGGAGTGGGAGCTCTCCTGGGGGGGGGGCTTACATTCTTGGCCCCTCTAAGGAATTGTTTTAGCAGGAGATGAGAGAAGAGGGGTGGCTCAGTATTATAATGTGCTGAAATGGCAGTGGCATGAATCTTGATAGAAGAGACAGATAGGCCCTTGTGGAGCATTTTTGTTAAATAATCTAGAATATGGGGTAAGCTGGGCACCACTGTGCCCCTCCCATGAGCCTGGCTCCAGGAATAGTATCTTTTCCACTTTTCTGAATAGGATTTTCTGGTACTAGGCCTCCTTGCCTCAAGAATGCCATCCAGCACCTGCTTACTGAGGGCTGCCAGGGGTGAGCTCAGGGAATTAACCAGGCTGCAAGGTTCAGGGTTTGAAGCTGAGGGTGCAGAATCTGGCCCACTTGCTGGGACAGCAGGGAAGGGGTCTGAGGCAGGTGCCATGGTTGTAGCACTGTCAGACTGTGCAAAAGGGGATACCAGTGCTGACGTGGCCAGTCTGGGGTAATCAGTATTGTCCTTGGCTTGTACTGTTAGATCTTTAGTAGAACCTTCCAGAGGAGAGGCAGAGGGGGAAAGGCATAAATTGAGAGGCTTCACCAGGTAAAGGATTCACTTTCCAAGCTTGACTGTGGGGAGTTCTGGTGCAGAATTTGTTCAACTGGTAGTTCTGAGGGGAGGCAAACACGTCTACCCTCTGGTATCCCCCATTTGTTCCTCAAGAGCTTGAATATTTGGGGCTCCAGTTTCCATTCATGTAGGTCTATGAGATTTCTGCTTAAGTCGTCTGCCAGTGAATTAATTTGACTGGCAGGAATTGACCTTGCAGGTTCACTTGGTAGTTCAAGGCTGTGTTCCACAGATCCATGGCTAGTCTGCACAGTGGGTAGGAATGGGTTCCCCCTGCTTATATACCACATAACTGTGGTGCTGTCTGTCTTTACCAATAATTGTCCTGGAAGAATAAGGTCTTTGAAGGCTGTCAGAGCATTCTGTACAGCTAACATTTCTTTTTGATTGATATGCAGGTGCATCTGTTTTGGGTTCAATTTGCCCTGAATGCACTGCCCTACCATGTGAGCCCCCCATGCATAATCTGATGAATCTGTTGTTAGGGTTTGGGCGGCAGGGGGTAGAGTGAAAGGGAGTCCCTTGTGGTAGCAGGCCTCTGCCCACCAAAGGAACTCTGCCCTTAGACAAGGAATGATAGGAATCACTGTTTCCACGTCCTGAGAATGCTGACACCATAAACTTTTTAGATACCACTGAAGTTTTTTCATATGCAGTTTTGCATATGGAATTAACAGAATGCAGGAGGCCATGAACCCCAGGGCTTGCAGGATTTTCCTTGCAGATAGCTGGGTGTTTGTGTCCAGTAGGTTGAAGTAGGTTGTCACATAAACTTGTTTCTCCGGAGTGAGGAATGTCATCTGGAAAGTTGTGTTCAAGCTTGCTCCCAGGAATACAATCTGTTGGGAGGGTACTAGGTGTGATTTTGTCTCGCTGATGGTGTACCCCAGTGAGGTTAGAAGTCTATTTACAAATGCCAGGTGTTTAATAGCAAGTCCTGACTTTCTGCCTGAATCAGGCAATCGTCCAAGTATGGGTAAATCTGAATATTTCTCTGCCTGAAAATGCAATGGCTGGAGCTAGGCACTTTGTGAATACCCTGGGTGCAGTAGATAAGCCAAAGGGAAGTGCAGAAGCCCGTCCTGAAACATAGGTATTGTCCGCAGGATTCCCTTATTGGGGTATGCAGGTAAGCTTCTTTTAAGTCTAGGGTTTCCAGCCAGGCATCCTTGGCTAGCATAGGAAGAAGCTGTTGAAGAGTTAGCATTTTGAATTTTGGCACCACCAGAAAGGTGTTGAGAATAGACAGGTCCAGGATAGGACGCCAGGAGTTTTCTTTTCTGGGAACCAGGAAAGAGTCTTGAATAAAAACCTTGTCCCCTTTGTTCTGCTGGGACAAGTTGAATAGTCCTGATACAGGGGAGAGAGAGCACTTGTTTTGGGGCCTCCGCCCACTGATTTGGGGGGAGGTTTGGCCAACCACTTGGGGTTGGTAGTGAGTGGAAGTGGATCCTGTATCCTAGGGAAACTATATTTAAAACCCATTTGTCCTGGGTAATGAGTTCCCAGTTTTTTGCATGCAGCGCAAGCTTTCCTCCTAAGGGAGCAAGTAGTTGAGCAGGGCTTGGAAGAGTTAAGGACAAGTCACTGTGCCATTTTTCCATAGGGAGGTGGCTTACTACTCCCTGCTTTGGAAGTGGGAGCCCCCACTGCTTAGATCTGTGCATAGCCTGAGACTGAAGTCTTGGTGGTCTGCTGCTCCTGGGTTTGGACTGAGAAGGCCTGGAAGGGACTGGAAAAGACCACTTCTTTGAAGGTCAATGCCT
Organism: Protopterus annectens; assembly: GCF_019279795.1. Classification (NCBI taxonomy): domain Eukaryota; kingdom Metazoa; phylum Chordata; order Ceratodontiformes; family Protopteridae; genus Protopterus; species Protopterus annectens. Next base: position 553,941,959 of record NC_056736.1, on the reverse strand, counting down.
ACTGAATCTAGAAGGCTGTACTTGTAAGAAATATTTAACAGTTTGCATAGATTTAGCTTTTTCCACCATCCTTTTGAGGACTTTTGCTTTGTTGCCAAAAAGGCTGTCTTGGTTTAAGGGTACATCCAGTAATTTAGCTTCGACATGATCTGGCAAATGTTGTTCCTTAAGCCAAGAATGCCTTCTAAGTAAAGACAAAGTGACAGCAGCTCTGCAAGATGCTTCTAAAGAATCAAAACCACATTGCAAAGTATGTTTACCAACTTGTTCAGCAGAATGCATTAACTCTTGCAAATGTGTGTGTTCAACACAGTCAGGAATCAACATAATTTTCTGTTTAAGTAGTCCCATAATATGTTGCTGATACTTTAACATATGAAACGGGCAATCCCCAAGTCTCTTTTTGGACTCAGAATAGTCCTGGCCTTCCCAGTGGAAATGCTCCCTAAGGGTATGCAAGGTTTCACCAAAAGAAAAATCTTCTGGAGGGGAAGCAGAGGGAATGGAATCCTCTGCATCAGAAGCCTCATAAGTAGATAAGGGTAAATCCTGGTAGTCAGAAGGAGCAGAGATATCAGATTCCAGATCAGAAGAATCAGAAAGAAAATCCGTTTTAGGTATCTTAGAGGAAGAAGGCTGGCTTCCCCTAATTAAGGCAACACAGTCTTCAGCTATTTTAATCATCTGTATTTAAGGCATATGGGCCTGAGTATGCAGCTCGGTCGTCGGTTTTCTAGGCATAGTGCGAGCTTTAGTCCTGAGGAATTCGGTATTTCTAGCTTGAAACGAAGTCATCGGTTTAATATGAAAGTCGGTAGGCCTAAATACACCCTCTGAAGCCGGTGCCGGCACAGTGGCTCCGGACCCATCCAAGGTAGAGACATCCGCAGGTTCCATAGTTGAAGAAGCATATCTCACTGCATACCAGACTCTGAATGGGTCTCAGTAGAGGCCTGCTAATCTGTAGTAGTGGGTATCCAGGGCTGCGAAAGCGCCTCACTGAGTACCGGCGGACTGGCGAATAGCTTAACGGAAGCGTCGTCGGCAGTTTTGGACCTATGCAGTCTGTCTCTGTCTTTATCCTTGTTTTTTTTGAAAGATTGGTAGTCGGATGGCTTAACGAGGGCATTTCAGAGTACAGAGATCGAGAACGAAAGTATTTAGCTACAAAAATAGCCCGACAACGAATAGTGCGGGCATTGAACAAGGCACAAAACTGAGAGCGATGTACGCCGTGGTCTGGGCCTAAACAGGTGACGCAGTAAGAATGAAAATCTCTACAGTGGAAAGGCAAGACAACTGTTAATTTTTTCTGACATCAATTATAGCAAGAAAAAAGGATCCCCAACGGGGTACTTATCTTTTTGAAGACTTCAGGTCTGAAACTCTAAACCGAAAATTTCAGGAGTCCGTCGACCGGCACTTGCGAACTGCTTCTGCTTCGGGCACCGCACGGCAAGAAAGACTGATGTAATTGCATCGGCTGCATGTTTTGTACCCCTGACAACCTGACATCATGGAAGAAGTGACAGCATCAGACGCAGAAATCCTAAGACTCTGGTATTCAGGCCGGCTGAGGGCTACCTGCAGGCAGATAACCCAAATGTGATGACTGCAACAGTGAAGCACGAAGAACATCAGTCTTACGTCAAGATTAGTGAAGAAGTAATTCTCTGTAAGCAAGATTGCAAAGAGAATATGCAACAAAAAATAAAGGTATGGTTTCTTAGGGAAAAATAGCAGAATATTGCATTTAAAATACGTATGTAAAGTATTAAAAGAGTTTTGAGAGTACTGGCAAAAGCATAAATCAAACATGACTCAACACAGGCACTTGATACTTTAACTGCTTATCAGACAGCTTTACTGGGCTGTCTAAATTTCTCTAACTTAACCAAAGCAAAAAGGCACACTATAACCCAAATCCATCCTTGGCAGGTGGAGGCAGCCAAGTCTCACTACAACAAGTAACACAAGCTTGGCAAGTTCCATGCTGCATAAGAGGTGAGCTGCTTAGTCAGGATATTGCTCATAAGCAGAAGGCATGTATGCACCTGCCGAGGGCAGAGATCACAGAGCTGGCAAGACTGCATGAGGGAGTAGGAGAGAAGACCCATTCCCCAGCAGCAGTCGATGCCACAACAGCATTCTCTATCTGCTCACCAGTCACAGACATGGCTGGCTTGGGACATGGAAGGTAAAGGAAGATCCACAAGACCCAGTGAAGGAGGAGAGGAGTTGGTGGCAGCTGATGGTCAGCTCCAGTTTGAAATAAAAAAAATATCCAAAATACACTCGTATAACGAAGACTGGAAGTAAAATGCTACTTTTGGCATCTGTAAACATGAATTACTGCTGGGAAGAAGTGCTTGTCTACAATACAAGTAAAAACTTTGTGCTCGACACTATGATGAGACTATTGGCAAGCTTCTTAACTTAAACATATAAAAAGAAAACCAGCTTCATCATTTTCTGCTCCCACAACAGAAACTAAAATTACTGTTGCCAAAAGTCCAGTTTAACAACTCAAAATGTACTCACCACCCCCTCCCCACACGAGTGCCAGCCACACTGACAGTGCTATAAACTGCACTCTAAAAAATGAGCTGCATATAAACATGTGCCCTGGACATCATCACTGAGCTGAATCAGTTCTAAAGGACAGAAACAAGAAAGAGCACTACAGCAAAGCATGAGACAAATTTAAGGTGCTGTACAACTGCCTGCTGGTAACTTGTTCCACTCCTGTAATAGCCAGACAAAATAAAACTGTAATCAGTGTCCTTTGGACAAAGCTATTCTCCTGGGACTGGCAAACTGCTACTGATGCTTAGTCAAAAATTCAAAGCATGGCATGAACTCATAAAAAAGGCCTGCTAGAGGCAAACCTGGTCACGGTCAGTAATTTTTCCATTTTAAGGGTGATATCTATCACAGTTCACAGGTGACAATTATCCAGTTTTGGACCCACAGAGCCATCCACAGAAAAAGCTGATGTTTACACAAAAGAAAACTGCCAACTAAATGGGGAGTTCTTTCTATTTCCATTTTGTGATTCCTCTCCAGATTCAGAAATAAATCCCCCCTTTCAAATCAAAACACAGTTACGGAAACTGTAGTGCCACTATGACTGGATGTCCAGTGTCTTGGAGTTTATTCCTCTATGGGCTTCTTGGGCTTGCCTTGTGCGTCTTTTCAGCATTTCCTTCAAATACCACAAGTTATTTCCTGTTGAAAGGTCTTGAATAGTATGCTTTCTACCAAATCAGTCCTTGCAATGTTGGGTGCTGCATGCAAGGTAGGTCATAACAGATTACCATGTAGACTGGCTCTCACCATTCCTTGACCAGAGTTCCAGTCTTAATGTCATAAAAGAAACGGACTACCTTATAGGGCATGTAGTAGTATAAACTCTGATGGGCCTTTGACTATGATCATCTCTACCAATCAGAATTTGGTAAAAAGAAAAATCCCATATCTGGGGAAGTCTTAATGCTCATGGAAATTAATACCTGGATGTAGCATACTGGCTATCCAACTGCATGCATCTCTACAGCTTGCCAGTCTGCCCCTAGGCCACTAGCAAATACTCTCCTGCAAAATCAAGAACTACATTATTCAATAAATAATAAGTATACACTTGCTCAACTTACAAGGAGAGCTTCAGCAGTGGCTGATGGAAAGGACACTTGTCTACAGGGAGATGAAGTGAATGTATTCCTGACTCAAGGAGGGGTCTCTCACAGATCAACTTATACAGTAATAACACGTCTGCTACATCTATCATTAAAATCCTCTTTGGTTGTGATACAGTTTAGGCAGCATCCACAAAGACGGTGACACAGGACCATGCTATACAGAATTTCAAGTCATGCAGTACTGTTTCCCAAATGACAGAGTACTCTCCAAATTGTGGTCCAGACAAAATTATCTGATAATGTGCACCAAAGAACAAATGGCCACAGCACAGATGTCTGCAGTGGAAACATCCTGAAAGCATGAGACTGAGGAGCCCACTTTCTTAGCGGAGTGAACTTTGACTACAGTACTTGCTGGTAAGCAATTAACCATTGAATGACAAAAGACAATGTAGGCAGAAATCCAACTGATAAGTGTTTAGCAACCATGAGTTCTTCCCTGGTGCAAAAGAGATGAACAATCTTCCTAAATTTGTGCATCCATTTCAGGTAACCATCTGAGCTGTCAAAGCACATCCAGTTGTAAAAGTCCTCCCTTCCCCTGAATTCTGTCTCTGTTGAACAGACAAGAAAAAAATGGAGGTGGACAGACTGGTTCACCTACACTTTAAAAGACCATCTTCATAAAGAAACAAGGGCTCCTCTAAGGGACATCATGTTGTTGTGAAATAAAGAAAATGGATTTGTACATACAAGAACCTGAAGCTCTAAGATCCTATATGCACAGGTGGTAGCCAGTACAAAAAGTGCTTTCCAAGAAAGAAATATTAAGTGCCATCAAGCTAGCATGCCCACATGGTAGACTAAGCCTTTAAACAACATAAACTGAATCATGTGGATGAGAATAATTCTTACGCAGGAATGGCTATGCAAAATAAATGCTTGACCAGCAAGTGAATCTTGCCTTCTGCAAAGTTCTGATGCTCAAACACATACACCATGATGACCATTAAACAACTGAGGCACAAACAATACAGAGATCTGAGAAAAGCCAAGACTACCAAGCAGGTTTATTAACTGGGTTGGTACAGTGGTCACTTCACAGAAAATGTGAAAAGTTTCCAGCTAGAGGCATATAGGTGCAAAATAAAAAGCTCTGTAGCAACCTCAAAGATTCCAACCAGCAAATCTGGTGGGCACAATGGAACTACATCAGAAGACGCACCATAAGATAACACAGGTCTATGCTCAACTATCAAATTAAAATGTCAGCGAATGGTTAACAGAATGTTAAACACAGAACGTTTAAATTACCAAACTTTCTTTTGAAAATATAGCTAGGGAGTGGGATAGAATTAAAGAGAAATTTAAAAACAGGGTGGAAATAAATGAAAGGGAGATGTGGTTAAAAAGTAACAAGAATTAGTTAGAGGGACTGACAAGTGTTAAGGTACTACAAAACAGGGGAATCTCACAGAATAACAGAAGCAGCAACTGTAGAATGCGAAACAGAAAATAAGGGATTACCTCGATAATACGCAAGAATTTAAAAAGATTGCTGTTAAACTGTTTTTTTGATGATAACCCTAGAGCACAAAAACATTTAGCATGACTCAGGCAGCAGTAAATAGAAAGGGCTGTCATCAAGCTTACAGAGCCTAGAACAAGGAAGATAATGGATCCTTGTAGAAGTATTGGAGATACTTTGAAAATTCTATGAAAGTCTGTATAAAGCAGAGAAATATGGAAATCAAGAAAAGGTACAAATGGAAATGTTTATGGAAGAATTAAATATGCCAAGGCCAGAGGTGGAGGAGGCACAATTACTAACAGTTGAGATAAGAGGGGCGGAGATAAAAAATGGTGATGTATAACCAATCTACAGGGAAGTCCCCAGGAATGGATGGTATGCTTGTGGAAGTTTGGAAGCTAGGAGGGAAAAAATGATAAATGGTGTGCATGTAATCTTTTTTTATGTAGGGGAGAGCAAAAGGGATTTTAAAATAAGAATGCAGGAGCATTTGATGAATATAAAAATAAGAAAATGGAAAGCCCTTTAGTAGTCCATTTTAGTTTAGATCATGGAGGAGACTGTAGTTGTTTAAGAGGGACCATTTTAGAAAATGTTAAAGTATTAAAAGTTTCTGATTTAAAAGGTAAATTGCTACACAAAGTGTGTTCATTTTAAAAGTATGGAACACTGGCACCTACTGGTTTGAATGTAGAGTGTAATTGGAAGTTGTTCTAATTGAATGAATTATTGGATTGGACTTTAACTGTACTATTTCATGTTTTAATTGTTGTCGATATTTAAGAATCTGTTTTAGAGTTGGTTAGTGACTCTTTAAAGGCCTGTGAGTAGAGGCGCTAAAGAAATGTTATTGTTTTAATAGAAGTTTGGATTTACTGGCTCGGCGATTCTTAAACTGATATAAAGATCTGGAAGGTTTTGTTTAACAGCATTTTAAGAGAAGTACCACCAACATCCTGGGAGAAAGTGGCAGTAGCTTTAATACCTAAAAAGGGTAACGAGCCATCAGATCCAGCTTCATACAGGCCCATTTCAATATTAAATCATGACTATAAAGTGTTTATGTCTATAATGGCAAAAGTGATGCCATGATGCCAAAATTGATAGATATGGATCAGTGTGGTTTTGTGGAGGGAAGGCAAACATTTGACAACATTAACAGAACAGTGATGATTCAGAGGGAAGCACAATGTAAGAAAAACAACACTGTTGTCGGTAGGTTTTGATGCAGGGAAAGCATTTGAGAGTGAGCTGGGACTTTATGAGCAGAGCAATGGAAGCATGTGCACTCCCTGAAAAAATTATAAGGTTGATTATGAGAATATATGAGGGATCGGAGGTAAAAATTAAAGTGGGTGGGGTCCTGTCCAATAATCACTGCTTGAATTCAGGAACTATGCAGGGGTGTTCTCTCTCCCCTTTGTTTGTACTGTATTCAGAACCACTGGCATATTATCGAGGTAATCCCTTATTAGAAAATAAGGGACTCAGAAATTCAAGGATATAATTAGTATGGTAATCAAGAGAAGCTGGCTCTATTTGCAGACGACATTATTTTATACCTGACAAAACCAGAAAGGGACATTACAGTGGCATGGAACATATTCAGACAGTTTCAAACCTTTTCAAGATACAAAATCAATGACACCGAAACAAAAGCAATAGCGGTAAATTATGTAGCAATATATGAATTGGTTCAGCAATATCCATACTTATGGGGACATACTGATATGGCAGCTACGGATATGTGGGAGAAACCAAACAAAAGATAACACAAACATTGAGAAAATGCAGTTCTTTTACATGGAAATTGATAGTAAGATACAAACAGTTAAAATGTTTTTATTCGCTTTAGTCTTATATAGAGGTCAAGCATATTTTTATCAGCCAGAGGAGATGATTTGGATAGTAATTAATAAAGAGCTGAAGGATTTTGTCTGGGAGGGGAAGGTGACAAGAGTCACGTGGAATAAGCTTATTCTTCCAATAGAACAGTGTGGATTGGGATTACCTGATTTTTAAGGGGTATTTCAGAGCAACACAGTTAAGGCTCCTATACATAGCACAAGCAGAAAATTATAACTCAAAATGTAAAGAGATGATGAAGAAACAGGGAGGAAAGTTCAAGTAACAGGGAAAGACTGGGATTTTGGATGCAAACCTATAAGGAGAACAATAATCATACAGAAGGTATTCTAAAAACTAAGCAAATAATGGAATGGAGAAAGGCGATTCTGCTGATAGGGGTGAATGCAATTAGGGATACAGAAAATAAGCAAGAGGGCGCTGGAATATATTGCAGAAAACTGGCAAAGGAGTCAAGGTATTGGGAGTAAATAACTAGAGAGGGGAAGGTAATAGAATGAGAAGATAAAGAATTTATTTGGCTGCAGGTTAGAGATTGCCTTCCATATCAAGGATTGATATCAGAGTACAAACAGAAAAAAGAAATAGGAGGGTCCTAAATAAAAGAGTTCTTAGAATCTAGAATAGAAGTTGCAGTTAAGAAAGGAATAATTAGTAGGGCATATAAAATATTGCAAGATAACTACAAGAATCAATTAGAAGAGGTTAGGAAGAATTGGGAAGAGAGACTGGATAAGCAATTCACTAAGAAACAATAGGGGAATATATGTATGTCTCCCAAATATGCAACAAAATCTAGAAGTAGTAAGATCTTTTCCTAGAAGTGTTTACATAGATATTTTTATACCCCACACAGGCTCCCAAAAAAATCTTTCCTCAGGTAGACAGCTAAATGATAGAGCAAAATCCCAAAAAGGGAAGGCATCACTGATCAGTATTAGCAAAAAACTACGGGCACTCATAAAATTGTCTAAGGCCAGCTTCGAGAGAAAAATTGCACAGGACACTAAGGATAATCACAAGGCTTTCTTTAGTTATGTTAGGAACCTGGGTGGTAATTCCCAGATATGCTCAGAATTAGTCCAAAATGACAAAAAATACACTGAACCCACAGACATTGCCAACATCCTAGCTGACAGGTTCAGCGCAAACTTCTCCCCACCAAAAGGGCAAATATCTATCCCAGCAGAGTGCTGCCCCTGACATCTCAGATGCTCAGGTAAGAGCCGCCCTCTCCAAAGCAAAAAACACAGCATCAATGGGACCAGACGGTGTCCCGGGCTGCATCCTACATGAACTCCAAGAAGAGCTAAACCCAAACATAAAACTACTGTTCAATCTCAGCCTTACTACAGGATATGTGCCCAAAGAGTGGCGTACAGCAACAGTGGTCCCTCTCCATAAAGGTGGTGCCTCAACGGATCCTGGAAACTATCACCCCATAAGCCTGACTAGCTTGGTCTGCAAAGCTATGGAAAGGATCATCATGGACCTCATAAATAAAGATATTGGGGACCTACAGACACTGGATCCTACCCAGTTCGGCTTTGTTAAGGGCAGATCCTGCCTCTTAAACCTTGTTGATTTCTTTGAAACAGTCACCAAGGCCACTGACGAGGGGAAGGTGGTCCACACAGCCTACCTGGACCTCGCAAAAGCCTTCGATACAATACCCCACTCGGGCATTATAGATAAGCTCACCAGCTTAAATATAAACCCCTATGTCACTAGATGGATTGCAAACTGGCTCAAGGACAGAACCCACATGGTTAGAATTGCTGGAGCCATGTCAGACTCCAAACCAGTTACAAGTGGTGTCCCACAAGGCTCAGTCCTGGGACCTCTCTTGTTCGGTATATATTTCTCGGAGGTACAGGCCAACACGGAAGGACTGTGGCTGACCAAGTTCGCAGATGACTGCAAACTGGCGCCATAATCGACTCTCCAGCCGACACAAGCATCCTCCAAAAGGGCCTCATAGAAACAGACAACTGGTGCCAGAGCCATGGCCTCAAGCTAAATGCCAAAAGTGTATAGTCATCCCTTTGGCAAAAACAAAGTGCCACAAATTACCACATAGGTGGTAATCCATTAAGTACAGAAGTAATTAGGGACCTGGGGACCCAAGTTGATAGCAATCTCTCATTTGACAACCACGTGGCCAAAGTGGTTAGAAAAACATTTTATATAGCCCACCTAATCATGAAGGGATTCACATCTAGATCAGGGGAGGTCATCGTGCCTCTTTACTCATCCCTCATCAGGCCCATAATTGAGTACAATGCTCCTTTTGGGATGTACCTTACCAGACACCTGCAGCAACTGGAAAGACCCCAAAAGTACCTCACCAAGAGGATCAAAGGGCTCAAACAGATGCCATATGCTGCCCGGTTAAAGAAACTCCAGCTCTACTCAGTGGCATACCGCCTGTTCAGAGGCGATCTGTGCCTGACGTATAAAGCCATGTCCAACCCGGAATTAATGGACATGCTGCACCTCAGAAAATCCAAATCCCATCGAGCTACGCCGAGAGACTTGATCCTCAGCACTGAAATAAATAGGACATGCTGGAGGGACAGATTCATAACCCAGAGGCTCCCTTCACTCTGGAATAAAATCCCAGTCCAGGTTAGGCAGAGTCCCTCATTGACTCTATTCAAGAGGAATCTTGATGAGTGGATGGGAGATCGTAGGTTTACCCCGGGTATCACTTCTGTGTCACTGTTAGACAGAGGCACAGTATACTAACCTCGAAAAAGGGCATAGCAAAATAAATTTAAAATGGGTGGCGAAAGCCAAACACATTCTGGCTAGGCTTATAAATGCCCTAGGGCAGATAGCCTAGTATGAACCTATGAACCTAAATGCTGGAGATGTGAAGGGGAAGAAAGAGGTAATTGGGAACATATTTTCTGGGAGAATAATGAGTTGGCTGACTTTAAAGATTCTCTACAGACTGCTCTGTCAGATGTTGGGTGAGCAAGTTGGAGTGACTAGGGAAATTATTTTTTGAGCTATGAGACAGAGTTGGAATTGCCTACACATACAGTAAGGCCTTGCCGAGTCTAATTATGATGGCTGCCAAAAAAGCAACAACTAGAAAATGGAAATCAAACTTTAAACCAACTTTACTAGAAGTAACAAAGCTAGTAACAGAGATAAAACAACTGGAACTAGGATCTTTAGAAAAGGCTATGAGTAAATTACACAAGGAAAAATGGGAAACGTGGGAACAATACATGCAGAGGAAGAATGATGTTTAAAAGAAGGCAGGATTTGAATGAGCTACGTAATGACTGACTGCTGACAGTAACTGGATACATTAAAAGCCATGTACAATGTTTGCAGCTACAGTTGTGTTGGCATGGTTTTAAGGCTGTGCTGGTATGATTTATTTTCATTTATATAAATGTAAGATTGTCTATGTCACACATGATAATTTAATAAAGATGTTTCTTGTTTAAAAAAAATAAATAAATAGGGTACCAGGAAGGAGGGACATGCTTCCTAGGAGGCCTAATGTGAATGATGCCTTCATGAAACTGTTTGGCCTCAAATCTCAAAGGTAGGTGGGCCTTAACAGAAGAATATGCCATCCCAGCATTGAGCAATTCACACACAAAAGACAGAATCAAAGGAACATCCACAGTAAGTGGATCCAAATTATGAGAAAGAAACCAAATAGAAAGCCTCTTCCATTTGGATAAGTATGATTTCATAGTAGTGGGTTTCCTGGCCTCTTGCAGGACCCAAAGCATGCCCTCAGAAAAAAGGTGCCTGGAGGAGTATCAAAACCCTATCACCCACAATGTCAGCTGAAGAGTGGACAGGTGGGGATGGATGAGACATCCCTTGTTCTCCGTTAGTATGTCCACCCTGTGAGGTAACTTGTGATTATGACCCTTGGCTAGATACAGAAGAGGGAACCAAATTCTGTCTGGGCCAAAAGGGAGTCACCAGCAAGATTTCGGGAGCATCCTGTTTGATTTTGAACAGGACTTTTAGAATGAGAGGAAGGGGAGGGAAGGCATAAAGAAACATCCCCTTCCAAGAAAAAGAAAGGGTGTCCACCCTTCCAGGCCAGAGGTCATGGAACTCTGGCACAAAATAGAGGAAGTTGTCTGTTCATACAGGAGGCAACTAGATCTACTTGAGGAGTACCCCACTAGTGGACAATGTCAAGAAACATCCCTGTGAAGTATCCACTCATGGGACTATGTTATAGACCTGCTCAAAGCAGCTGCCGCTATGTTCCGATCTGAGGGAATGTAAACTCTCTGAAGGGTCACCTGATACTGGACAGCCAGATCCCAAACCTGAAGGGCTAACCTGCACAGGAGAGGGGACCTTGTCCCCCTAAGTTTGTTGACATACCACATCACTGTGGTATTGTCTGCGAGAATCTTGTGGGGCCCTGGAAGGAAAAGAGAATGAAAAGCCTGAAGAGCCAGCAGAAGAATTCTCATCTCTGACACTGATGTGGTCTTTCTTTTGCCGAAGAGACCATAGGACTTGCACTTTCACAGGACTAAAACAGCCCCCCACCCCACACCCGAGACATCTATGAAGACTTCCTAAGAGGGGACTGGAAGTTGGAAAGGAAGCCCTGGGTTGAGGGACAACTGATGAATCCACCACTGACGTTCCAGTTTGAGGCATGGAAATAGAGAAACTACAGAGAATGTTGAAGCCAAACTGACTTTAGAAACCACCAAAACTTTTCTCATGTGGAGTATGGCTATGGGGAGCATAGGAATGGTAGAAGCCTTGAAGTCCAGAGCCCTTACAAACTCCCTGGCTGTAAATGAAGCCAGAAGAAGAAGGGATTGAAAGAAAGCAATCAGTGTTAAAGTCTTGGGAGGAGGCAGGGATGCCAGCATTGGAACATTCTGCAGCCTGCACCCTATGAAAACATGATCCTGAGATGGAGTCTGGGGTGACTTTCAGAAATTTACAGTAAACATCAGGTTTTGCAGGACAGAAATAGCAAAGTGTAGATGCTTAAGTAAAATCTCCGAAGAGTATGCCTGAATAAGCAGATCATCCAGGTTAAGGAATCCCCCTTAACATGCAGAAAGCAATCACAGGAGCGTGGCATTTGACGAAGACCCTTGGGGCAGTAGAGAGGCCAAAGGAGAAAACTGAAAATGCCAGGAAGCAGAAAAATGTAAAAACCTCCTGAAAAGGAGATTTATAGTAATGTATAGACAAGCGTCCTTGAGATCCAGGGAAACTAGAAAAGCCTGAGGAAGTAGCAGAGGAAATGTTTGAAGGGACAGTATCAGAAAGTAAGGGACCTTCTTTCCTGGGGACCAAAACATTAAGGAGCAAAACCCCTTCCCCCCTCTGAGGAGTTGGTTCTTCTTCAATTGAGTCAACAGGCCCTGAAGCAACTTTAGAAAGAAGGACAATTGCTCCTGAGGAGGCTGAGGAATGCCCAAAAAGTGCTTGTGTGTGTGTGTGTGTGTGGGGGGGGGTTAAAAACTATGTAATAACCCTGGCAAATGATGGAAAGAACCCAGGAGTCTTGAGTGATCTTTAACCAAAAAGGAAGGGATAGATTAAGATGCAGAGAATGAGGAATGTGACTAAGAACAGGGCAAAGGATAGTCAAGACAGCACCTGGTTTGTCAGAAAAAGGAGGTTTCTGAGTAGGAGAACTTTGGGCAGACTTAGCGGGCGGAGCCATTCTACCACCGTTTTTACCTTTGGGGGGGGGTGAGACTGTCTATGGATAAAGGCAGGTTTGTTAGGGTAATTCCTCAAACTTGGGAACAGGTGAAACAAAGATATGCTTCAACTCCTGTAAGGCCTTACATTCTTGCAGGGACTAACTCCACAACAGCAGCACTTAACAAATGATTATCCACTGGAGCATCATTCAGTTTAGCCTTGATATCAGCAGGCAAAGTCTAAAGCCTGATCCAGGAATACCTCCTCAAAAGCAGCAGCCCTAAATGAACATCAACTGCATCATAGTTGCATTTTATGGAATGGCAAGCAACTTAGGAGGAAAGTCCCAAGCAAAGCAAGAGCAGAGGCTTTCCCCTCAGAATCAGGGAGATCAGAAATAACCTGACAAGTTTGAGAGAGAACAGCCAAAATGTACCTACTCGTGTGTCTGACGAGTCACAGCCCTAAAGGCTAGTGTAGCAGAAGAATACTCCTTCTTACCCAGCCTCTCCATAGTCCTGCTATCCTTATCAGAGGGAACTTAACAGAAGGCAACAATTTAAAGGGCTTAACATAAGCCACTGACACCACAGAAGGGTCAGCAGAGGGATACTTATAAAGAAACTTGTAGTTATTGGGCACTTTATAAAACTTAACAGTTTGGGAACGGGGTTGGGAATCAGCAGTCTGAGAAGCAGTAGAAAAAACATCCAATAGGGCAGCAAGAATAGGAGTAACAGCAGAGGGCCTAGGAGATTCCATCTGCAGAAGCTCATAGTACCTCTTCTGAATATCAGACACCTGAGCACAATTCTATCTGGAAAATTCCATAATTCGGGAAATAGTATCATCAAATGGAATCTCCTCAAAAGAAGCGTCAGGACTGACAGGCTCTTCCTACTCAGAAACATAGCCTCTTCCTCCTCGGATGAATCAAAAAACAAACAGGCCAGCACTAAGTTCCACCAAAAAAAAAAAAAAAAGTAAATGGGCGAGAATACCAATCAATGAATATACAAAAAACTAACACCCAAAGGGAGATCAAGCATACTGGTTTCAGCATAAAGCCTTCATCAGTGCAATGTAACAACTGGTATTACAATCAACGTGTGTGTGTGTGTGTGTGTGTGTGTGTGTGTGTGTGTGTATAAATATATATATATATATATATATATAAATATATATATATATATATATATATATCCAATCACAATTGTTCACCGAGTCCTGGGGAAAATAGGCCACCTAATGTAATTATCCACATTTTTTCCTTATAATTCAAAAGGGAATGCAAGTTTTCTGAAGAAGTGTTTGGTTTATATATTCTATCTATAACTGTAAATCTAAACCTAGCAGAAGGATGTAATACCTGACATTTATATAAAGCATTTGTGTTTATGACATTTGATGTCACTCATATGTTCAGATATTCTAAGTTTAAACGGGCGAGAAGTTTGCCCAACACAGAAGGCAGGGCAAGTACAATTAACCAAATAAATCATCCAGTCACTATTACAATTTCCAAAAACTCTTATATCATATACTTTAGGACAATTAAAGGACGTAAATGAGCTTTGCTTAGAAACCATACTGCAAAACCTGCAATATTCACATGGAAAACTGACCATAACTGGGCCACCTAATAATATGGTCTGTAAACTAATATGTACCATCTTACCCTTTTTATAACAGTCACCCCCCCCCAAGTTTTTTCCTCGTCTATATCCAAACCTACATCAAGAAGGCAACAACTGAGATAATCTCTCTTCCATATATAAAATCTCCCAATGTTTATGTATAATCTCTTGTACATGTCTGGTGTTGCCCCCAAATTCCATAATAAAGCTGAAAAGAGAGTCCGATCTAGAACTTTTACCTTTATATAAAAGAGAGTCTATTGTCTATTGATTTCGGGGACCTGCTTACTAGCTAAATCAACATATTTCTGATAACCTTGGTCATAGAATCTACGGGCCATATCACCTGTCTGAATATTGTAACTCTCCACAGAAGAACATATTCTCTCAAGTCTTAAAAACTGAGACTTAGGGATATTCTTAATAACATGGGGAGGGTGACAACTAGAGACATATAACAAACTGTTAAACTGGGGATATTTTCTATTAACATTACAGCTTAATGCACCATCTTCTAATACTTTAACCTCTACATCTAAGAAAGTCACTCTCCCCCGATGGTAATTTAATGTAAACTGAATTTCCCATTTGTTTTCATTGAGATATTCAATGAACTCAAATAAATAATGCTCATCTGACCTCCATATTAGCCAACAATCGTCTAAATAGTGATGCCAAATATCTATTTCTCCCAAGAATAAATTATGGTTGGCGTCATAAATTAAATGATGTTCAACATAGCCCATGAACAAGACTGCATAAATGGGAGTGAAAGACGCTCCCATTGCTGTGCTCTTGAGTTGCAAACAACAAATATTAAAATAAAAAACATTTTTGTTAAGTATGTACTCTGTTAAGCACAAGAGAAAGGTATTGAACCCAGGCAGATAAAGGGGGACTTGAGAAAGCCAAAAATCCAGTGCAAATAAGACAGTCCAGTGGGGAATATTTGTGTAAAGTGCACAGACATCCAAAGTGCACAATATCCAATCCTTTTCCAACTGTATGTTGTTTATGATATTCAAAAATTGTGTGGTATGTTGAATCCGTGGCCCAACATGTGTCAACAATGGTTTCAAATATTTAGTCAAATATTCAGATAGGTGTTCTGTTAAGGAGCCTCGCCCCGACACTTTAGGTCTACCTGGAGGTTTTTCATAGTTTTTATGTATTTTGGGTAGCATATAAAAAAATGTGTTTACCAGGATTCTCTACCGTAAGATGGTATTTATCATGCTTGGATATAATGCCTTCTTCACAAGCCAAAATTTAAAAAATTGTCAATTTCAGCTTTGAAAATATTAGTAGGATCAAGATCCATACGTTGGTAATATTGTTGATCTGAAAGTTGACAAATGGCTTCATTATGATACATATGCCAATCCCAGATGACCACTGCTCCTCCTTTATCCGCCTGGTTAATGACATCCTTATTCTTACTCAAACTACATAGAGCCATGCATTCTTCTCTGGTGATATTGTCCTGAAAATGTTCTACATTTTTAATATTCGAAAAAATGTAACACCACCATATTTTGATAAATGGCTACATTTTTGTTCATGGGAGGTACAAAATTATAAACCCTAAACCTAAAACTCTTTAGATTTTCAACACATGGCTCAAAATCTGCAAAATATAATTTTAAATTAAATTTGCGACAAAAAATAATAACATCTTGTGCAAAAGAAAATTCTAACACTATGAACCTGGGGACAACACCCATACCTTTATTCAACAAATTCTGTTCTGCTTGTGTGAGTTCCAAAGATGAGATGTTATGAACATTCAAACAATCTGTTTGCGTGTTAACACTGCCAACATGGCTTCCAAACTTGTTCCTGTTTCCTCCCTCCCCGCCTGGCTCTCCTAAAGGGAAACTAACATTACCCTTTTTAACAGGTGGAGAACTTTGCAAAACTGTTCCGTCACTATCTGTATTGGAAGAAAATTCATCCCCTGATGTATATGATGTAGATTTGGCATTTTTCAATATAGATCTCTTCCCTTTTCTTTTAAAATTAGGCTGGGATGGGCCCGATTTGTCATTACTAAACTGAACTGTTTTTTTTTTTTTTTTTTTTTTTTTTTTTTTTAAGTGCAAATGCTTTTTTGCCCGTGGAATAGTCTCTGACATCTCTCTGAAACGTCTTAATCATTCTGGCTATTAAATCCTGTTCTAACTGTATCACGCACCCTGAAAGTAGGGAGACTTGTTCTTGATACATATCATGATTTTTATATTCTTGCAACTTAGTACACAGTTCTCCTATACTCCCAGTCAGAGAGATAATTCTACGTTCATAGAATTCTATCAAAAATTTTACAAAACTCATTGAAGAACGTACTTGTTGCCATTGAGTTAAAGTTTTATCCACCCCCTTGACAAAAGGTTGTGTCCTACATCTCAAACCACGTGGGGTAATATACTGTGTTTAAATATGTTTTAAATAATCTAAGATGCCAAATCTAAATTCTCATTTCTTTCATCACATTAGTTAACTTAGTAAAAAGGTCTTTGCAAGAGTCTGACTGGACTGAATCCCCACCTCCATCTTTGCTTGATGATATACAAGCATCAAAAATTTTTATATAATCTCTATCAGCCAAAAGGCCCCGAATAATATTGGTCAAATCCATATTACCACTCTTATAATGGCAAAAAAATATAAACTCACAAACAATACGAGACGTCCTCCTTCTTTCGGCTGCTCCCGTTAGGGGTCGCTACAGCAGATCAACTGTTTCCATTTCCTCCTGTCCTCTGCATCTTGCTCTGTCACACCAACCACCTGCATGTCCTCTCTCACCACATCCATAAACCTTAACTTAGGCCTTCCTCTTTTCCTGTTACCTACCTGGCAGCTTCATCCTTAGCATCTTTTTCCCAATATACTCTGCATCCCTCCTCAGCACATGTCCAAACCAACGTAATCTTGCCACTCTGGCTTTGTCTCCAAACCTTCCAACCTGGGCTGACCCTCTAATATATTTATTCCTAATCCTGTCCATCCTCATCACACCCAGTGCAAATCTTAACATCTTCAACTCTGCAACGTCAAGCTCTGACTCCTGCCTTTTTGTCAATGCCACTGTCTCCAACCCATATAACATAGCTGGTCTCACTACCCTCTTGTAGACCTTCCCTTTCACTCTTACTGGTACTTGTCTGTCACAAATCATTCCTGACACTCTTCTCCACCCACTCCATCCTGCCTGTACTCTCTTCTTTACCTGGCTTCCACACTCACCATTACTCTGAACTGTTGATCCCAAGTACTTAAACTCATTCACCTTCGCCACCTCTACTCCCTGCATCCTCACCATTCCTCTATCCTCCCTCTCATTCACACACATATATTCTGTCTTAGTCCTGCTGACCGTCATTCCTTTTCTCTCTAGAGCATATCTCCACCTCTCCAGGGTCTCCTCCACCTGTTCCCTACTCTCACTACAGATCACAATGCCATCTGCAAACATCATAGTCCACGGGGACTCCTGTCTGATCTCGTCTGTCAACCTGTCCATCACCATTGCAAATAAGAAAGGGCTCAGAGCCGATCCTTGATGTAATCCCACCTCCACCTTAAACGCATCCGTCACTCCCACCGCAGACCTCACCGCTGTCACACTACCCTCGTACATATCCTGTACCACTCTTACATACTTCTCTGACACTCCCGACTTCCTCATACAATACCACAACTCCTCTCTAGGCACCCTGTCATATGCTTTCTCTAAATCCACAAAGACACAATGCAACTCCTTCTGACCTTCTCTGTACTTCTCCATCAACACTCTCAGAGCAAACATCGCATCCTAACTCCAAAAACAACTGAATAATTTGGAAAGCAGCACACAAAAATCAAAACATTCACTTTCAAATATAATGTTTGAAACCCTTTAAAGTTTGAGAATTGAAACTTTCACCTACCCTATGTCAATGTACCATCTATCAATAACAGAAATATTATGAAAACTTAACCAAGTGATCATCCATGTCTAAAAAGTTTTTGCTATATACCAAATTTTTATTCAAACTACCTTGAAAGAAGCTGCAACCTGTAGAGCTCCAAAAAAATGTTGATGTGTGTACTCCTAAAGCTATAGGACATCAGCATTCGATTCTTTGTCCAGCCTTTAAGTATACATTTCACACAATCATAAAATTATTAATAAATTTCTAGACACAAACTGTGGAAACACTCCAATATAGGAGCCATACATCCAACACTTCCAGAAGTCAGCCTTTGCTTCTACATCCAATAATACAACCAAATCTGTTGGTATATGACATTTTATATATATATATATATATATATATATATATATATATATATAGTTTAATGAACCCCTAAAAATAAGAGCCAATTCATAAACCAATAATTTCTGAACCAAACTCCATTGGTGGTAAAATGACAGAGAAATATGTGAAAGCTCCAAAGCAAACCAAACTGTGTTGCATGAACACTACTTCTGTGCATTGCAATATCCAAAATAAATCGGCATATATCCAAACCCCAAAGTCATGAATAAGTAGTGTATCTAATACTTGGAAAGTATACACAAACATTATTGATATTACATAAAATGAACCCCAAACCAAACTATTAATTTTTATATAAGGGAACCTATATATCAAAAACATTAATATGTCGCCAAACAACCCGCATTTGTGAAGATATAAACACAAACGATAGCTGTTGAAATAATATAGCCTCCAAAAAACACTTTATACCAATCAACATGTTGAAATAAGAATAGTCTGATATGCTCACACCAACATCACTCACAATCATGCATGAATAAACATTACAAAGAATGATGCCAATGAAAAAATGGCGACCTAAAGTGTTCTCAAATATTCAATAAATGTCCAAAAAACAGACACTTTGAATCAATTACGCCATGGCAAAGATTTGTAACATGAATGTATACTGGCAGCTATAAAATACTGCCAATTACCCCCCATTTATAAAGATGTAAACAAACGACAGCTATTAGGATCATACAGCCCCAAAATCGCTTTGTAATGATATCAATGTTCATATGAAAGTCCTTTAGTTAGTTTACACCACCATTCACAATCATATATACAAGAACACTGAAGACTAAAAAAGTTTGACTTAAAGGCCTATATGATTTATGGCCCAATATAATGCTCCCAAATGTCCATAAAGCACAAATATGAAAACCACTATACACAAAGAGACAAAAAAAAATCAAACATGGATGTCCATTGGCAATTATAAATTGAGGGTCTATATCACAATGTCGAACTTACAAAAGTTTGATCGTTATATCGAACCATTATGTCTGAAACCCAACAAAACCGAAAGCACAGAACAGCGATTTTTTTCATGACAAAAAAAAAAAAAAAAAAAAAAAAAAAAAACTTAACCTTAAACCTAAACTTTGCACAAGATGTTATTAATTTTTGTTGCAAATTAAACTTAAATTTATAGTTTGCAGATTCTGAGCCATGTTGAAAACCTAAAGAATTTTAGGTTTAGGACTTCTAATTTTGTACATCCCATGAACAAAAAAGTAGCCATTTTTCAAAATTCAGATCAACAATATTACCAACGTATGGATCTTGATCCTACTAACATTTTCAAAGCTGAAACTGACAATTTTTAACTTTGGCTTGTGAAGAAGACATTATATCCAAGCATGATAAATACCATCTTACGGTAGAGAATCCTGCTAAACAAAAATTTTATATGCTACCCAAAATACATAAAAACTATGAAAAACCTCCAGGTAGACCTATAGTGTCGGGGCGAGGCTCCTTAACAGAACCCCTATCTGAATATTTGATGAAATATTTGAAACCACTGTTGATACATGTTAGGGCAAGATACCACACAATTTTTGAACATCAGAAACATACAGTTGGAAAAGGGTTGGATATTGTGCACTTTGGATGTCAGTGTACTTTACACAAATATTCCACATTGGGCTGGCTTATAAGCACTGGATATTTGGCTTTCTCAAGTCCCCCTTTATCTGCCTGGGTTCAATACATTGCTCTTGTGCTTAAAAGAGGAGGTGCAACAAAAATGTTTTTTATTTTAACAATATTTGTTATTTACAACTCAAGTGCACTGTATAGCTGCAAATTGGATGCTGCAATCTTCCATTCACTGAAGGGTGTAAACCCTCCTAATGTGGTGTTTTGTGCAAACTGCACAAGTTTCTTTCTTAGGTTTGGAGAGAACATAGCAAAAGTTGTAATGTGAAACTATGAAGAACTGTGTTTGGCTGAGTAGTGTTAGCTGCAAATAAATTAATAATTCAATATATGAGCAGTTTAACAGTAAGATTGGAAATATGCACAAAGACAGGGAGTCGCTCAAAGAAAATGTACTAATCCAGTGAAAGGAATAGAGGATTGCTAAACAGTTTTCAGCTGAATTAGAGAAGATCATATTAAGTTCCAAAATGCATCAGTTATCTGTATAATGCAAGTGATCCTTTCTCCAAAATATTCAGTAGGCACCCCCCCACCAAAAAAAAAAAAGCTTCACTGCGTGGACTGTAGAATATAGTCAGTTTTCAATACATTCTTTTACTGTGCCAGTAACATAGAGACAGGTTTTCAAATTACTGTTTTACTGTCATTTAAAAAATGTGGAGATGATGTGAATGTCAGGAAATTACAGAAAACAGCATGTCACAAGACTGATGTTTTCAAAGAGATTGGAAAGCAAAAATAAGTTAATAATGTCTTGTAGAAATAAATAGGGATAAATCAAAAATCAGTAGTAATAAAATGCAATGAAATAATCAAAAATTATCTGAAACCGGCTTCCGAAAATTAAATTGAAATTGTTTAATTGATTTCTGCCTGTTGTAAAACAATCTGAGGGGTCTATGTCACATCAAGAAATGGCCACACTCTTCAACGTCATCTGGTCAATAGT
This sequence comes from Protopterus annectens, assembly GCF_019279795.1. Classification (NCBI taxonomy): domain Eukaryota; kingdom Metazoa; phylum Chordata; order Ceratodontiformes; family Protopteridae; genus Protopterus; species Protopterus annectens. Next base: position 553,920,690 of record NC_056736.1, on the reverse strand, counting down.
GCAGACTGTCAAGCCCTCCATGTGGTGAGGCTACACCCACCATACCCCCTGCTAATTATATATCAATGCTGAGATAGCACTACACTAGGGGCAAGGGAAAATTTCTTTATCCCTACTGTAACGCAATCTGAGTTAGAACAGTTAGATGGCCTGCATTATTGATGAGATGATATGTTTGACAATGTGGCCGTTCACTTGTATGAGATAGACATCAATGTCTGGGGGGCCTACCATGTAAGGCAAACAGTGTGCATTGCCTTCTTACATTGTGCATAGAGGTGAGTTTGCTCTTAGTTAGATATTGCAGGGAAAGTAGTGGAGGCTACCAGTATACTATAGCTACTACTACGTAACTGTGTATTTCGGTATTTGTGGAATAGCATGCATAATCACCTGTTACTACCATGGACTCATTACGGGAAAGCTGTGATGACACCTTCCATTCATTTTAAACCATGGAAAAGTCAGCAATCAAACAAACTACAGACTCCAGAGAACGGATTGCGTCAGGAAGCATACTAAAAGCACTCAAAACCTATAAGAAGAGGCCAATGCACAAACAAAGGAGTGTTTTACTACTAAGAAAACCAGCAACACAAGAGGTTATTATTAGTTAGGCGAACGGTCCTTTTACCACTCCATCATACAGGCACTTGAAAGGTCCATCCCTTAAGTCTGTGCCACAAAAGAAGTGGAATTTAGGTTAGTGAGGCACTTATCATTCCCATATGTGAAATGAGTTAATGATGCCATGGCACAAGAGGACACACCAATGGCCTGTCATTTGACAAGGAACTGAACTTACAAGCAATGAGAAAGGGAGCACCGCTGGCAAAGGGTAGCAGTTAATTCACTTTTAAGTTACAATCTATACCTACCCAGAATTGTGATCCTAACTGGCTCTTCACTGAACTTCTAATCAAAATATCACAGCATCTACACTTTGCCATTTAAATGGCACCCCCTGCAGGACCAGGAGCTGTTGTGTCACACGATGAATGAGGATTACTACAAAAAGGTCAGTGCACATCCTTATCATACCTTACAAAATTGGGGTTATTCTTGGAAACAGTGCTCATACACTTACCATGCAAGCAGGTCAGTGCTTGCTATTTGGATGATTTTCTTTAAGCTGAAAGCACTGAATACATTTCACAATATAATATCATGTATCTGGGAGACTACTGGCAAAAACAATACAGAGGGATCCACAACATACCTCCTGTCTTTGTTGGACAATTAAATTCACTTTGTTGGACAATTAAATTCACAAAGTAGAAAGAGTGGTTCTCTTATCTTTTGAAAAGATAGCCAAGATAGTTCTAGAAGCAAATATAATGCCAAGGAGATGAGAACTAACCATGCTGTAAGACATACAGCCCAACACATACGCTGAACTTCCTGAGCAAAGTCACTACTATAAATATGTCTTATCAGCCGGTAGGGGGTCAAGCACAAGGGCTGCACAAAGCCATATCATAGGGTGAAAAGTAGTGGGGAAAAAAAACCATGCAAGATGACCCAGGGGTACACTAGGCTTTTCTAAGTGGGTTCAAACGTGTGCATATGTGACAAAAAAAAAACTGCTAAAGGTGGAATGACAACTTTTCACAAAAGTTGCAAAGGCTTTGAGGGCCAGCAACAAAGTCAATTATTCATCAAGAACTGGAATTCCTTCCACTGCTTCTAAAAGGTCATGTCCTGACAAAATATCTGTGAATAAATCATATTTGCTTTGGACAAACATGTAGGGTGACTATTACTAACCTAATGAATAATTAGCAGAGTAGAGAGGGAGATACAAGACACAAAATGACAGCATTTTTACTAACCCATATGCAACACGTGTTAATTTTAAATACCCACACATCCATGGGGTGGACAACTCTACTGCAGATTCTGTTTCATTTCCAGTGGAAAAGGTTCAAGAAGGTAACTTCAAGAACAAATCCAAGGCCAGAGTCCATTAAGAAACATCTCTGTAGCACTATGACATACTAATTTGGGCTCTTACAAAATGACTGTGCATCGCAAGAGTAGGGCTCTACACAGGAGACATGTTATATGACTAAATAATATAAGGGCAGCATGTGACCAATGCTAGCGGTCATTTGTTATATGAATAAATATAAGGGCAGCATGTGACCAATGCTAGTGGCCATTTGTATATGACTAAATAATATAAGGGTAGTGTGTGACCAATGCTAGCACTCATTTGTTATATGACTAAATAATATAAGGGCAGCATGTGACCAATGCTAGTGGTTATTTGTTATACGACTAAATATAAGGGCAGCATGTGACCAATGCTAGTTGTCGTTTATTTGACTAAATACAAGGGCAGCATGTGACCAACGCTAGTGGTCATTTGTTATTTGACTAAATAATACAAGGGCAGCATGTGACCAGTGCTAGTGGTCATTTGTATATGACCAAATATAACGGCAGCATGTGACCAATGCTAGTGGTCATTTGTTACAATTCAAGAGGACTGCAACAGAAAAAGAATTATCGAGGATGGGGGAGGAAATGTTGCTGTAATTAGTTGTTAAGAGAAAGTATAAAAGTATAATGACGTCTCACAGGGAAAATTAACCAAAAAGAAAAAAGCATATCCTTTACCAATTGTTCCCATCTGAAATATCCACCTCTCTCACCTCCCCTACCACTAATTACAGGGCATTCAAATACAGTCTTTCCCTACTATCTCTACAAGTAAACTTTCATACTTAAATAACCACTACTATCCTCTCTATCCCAATTACCCACCCCCAACAATGACATTTTCACATACCAATATAGGTCAACCTAATATCACAGACCCTCCTAATATCAACCGTCAGTCCTGTAACACAGCCAATACTAAAGGCATTAGGAATAAGCTTGGCAGCATTATCTCCATCTTGAACTCCACTCTTGTGACTTCCTAGGCATAAACAAATCTTCGTTTAAAAATCATTTACACCGATTTTTTCCCGGCTATAACTAATTTTGATGCCCGACCATGTAATAGGACTGGTGGCAACAGTGTTATGCTGCTGCACAAATCAACGTTCAATGTCACAGTAGTTACGCAGGCCAATTCCACCCACAATTATGATCCTAACTGGTTCCTCGTTTAATCACAGCATCTATTCTTCTCCATTACTTAAATGGCACTCCCTGCATCGCTCCCCAAATGTTAAACTCTTCTGCTTAATATACTATCACATCAGCCCTAATACATATATTATCATCCTGGGTCCAACCAAAGAGTTAACCATTTTCCTTGTGGTACATAAAACTGCTACAACTACTAGCTGACCCTACTAGACCCAACCTCAAAAAAATCACCATTCACTTCATAGATGATATAATTTCCATCCATCTGGCCATCTACTCTGTATCTCACTTTCAGTGACCAGTGTCCTATCACCTTCACTTTACAAAACCTTAACTTTGTGAGGATATTATATTTTAAAATATTCTCTCTCTCTCATACCTAAGCCTCCACACAAACTCTCCAGTCTACTCTCGTATTTGTCCTCTACTGATTGGCTTCCTAATACTTTCCCTTAACTCTGCCACCACCAAATACTCAGGATGACTTCTAGCACTTCAGGACACCCACCTCATCATGCATCTAGACTACTTAAGATCTCTAAAAAACAGTTGTTTACCAAAGAGCTTAAAACTCTGAGACTTTGGGATGAAGCCTGAGAAAAAGACCCCACTCCCACCAACCAGGATCATAACCCAAATTTAAGGCGCATCACTGAAGAGGCTATCTGAATTGCACAAAGTCAAACATCTACAATCAACATAAACCACCCTCCTTCACTCACTGAAACAATCCTGTAACAAGCGCCATTACTGTAACTGGAAGATACCCCCAAAAGGAATGCTCCAGTGTAGGCTACATTTCTTGCCCTTCTAGTAACTTTGCTCAATCCTACTTCCTCAGAGAATTCTCCAACCCCCCCCCCAACTTTACTCTCTCACACAGCCACAACTCTAAGTCTAATCTCCTGACTTCATACCACCCTTCTACTTCTCTGAAGTAACGACTATCAAACTGTTAATTTACTCAAACAAATAACACCAGACTCTCCACTGGGCCTGACAACATATGCCATTGGTTGCTTTGCCACTGCACAGATTATATTATCACCCCACTAAAAACATTTATAACCTCTGTCTCACCATGAACAGTGTGTCAACTATCTGGCAATCCTCCTTTATCACACCCATGCATAAAGAATGCAAGCCTCCTTCCTGCAGTCATTTCCGGTCCATCTCCACACTAACAACCCTTAGCAAAATTCTACAGAAACTTAATATTCTTGTAGGTAAGGGGTAAGTTGGTTACAGACAGTTTGCTTTAAAAAAAAAAAAAAAACATTGCATTTGGGTTGGAAAAAGCACTCTGACAGCACTTTGGACTCTTACAGACATGTTAACTAATATGGATAAAGGGAATATGACAGGAGCTTGATTAAGACGATACATATGGTAGCGGAGGTGAAAGTAAAGTGGGTTGGTTTCTCTCTGATAATTTCTGCTTGAGCAGAGGAACCAGGCAGGGGTGTCCTCTTTCCCCTTTGTTATTTGCATTATATTTAAAACTACTGAAAAAGAAAATAAGGGACTCAAAAATTCAAGAAAAGCGGCCTCCAAGGACATTTTAGTGTTCTGGAACATTTTGAGACAGTTTCAGATCTTTTCGGGATGCAAACCTAATGACAGTAAAACAAAGGCAATAGCTGTAAATTATGTACCCACACACAAATTGGTTCAGCTATATCCATATTTATGATGACATGATAAATAAAATAAAGTACTTGGGCGTATGGATTAAAAAATTCCGGTGTGATGGCTAAGGATATATGGGAAAATAAAAGATAATACAAAAACTGAGAAACTGGAAGCTCTGTTATTTGAACATGGATCGTAATATACAAGCAGTTAAAATGTTTTTATTCACTTCACTCTTACACACAGGTCAGGCATATTTTTATCAACCAGAGTAGAAGTTGTGGATAGAAATTAATAAAGAGCTGAAGGATTTTATCTGGGAGGGGAAGACAGCAAGAGTCAAGTGGGATAAACTGATTCTTCCAATAGAACAAGGCACACTGGGATTAATGGATTTGAAGGGGTATTTCAGAGCTACACAGTTAAGGCTCCTCTACACAGCACATACAAAAACCTATAATTCAAAGTGGAAAGAGATGATTATGAAACAGGGTGGAAAGCTCAAGAAACAAGGTGACACTGGGAACTTGGATGCAGATCTTTATGGAAAATAACAATAATCATACAGAATATGTTCATTAAGTAGCAGAAGGTATTCTAAGAACTAACCCAACACAGGAACGCAGAATGAAGATTCTGTCAAGAGGGATGACTGCAATTAGGGATACAGACAATAGGCAAGAGGGTGACGGAATTTATTGGAGAAAACTGGCAAAGAAACCAATGCACTGGGAACAAATAACTAGAAAGGGGAAAGGTAACAGAATGGGAAGACAGCTAGAATTTATTTGGACTGCAGGTTAGAGATTGCCTTCCCTGTCAAGGATTGATAAGAGTATAGGCAAAGAGAAAGAAATGGGGGGTCCTAAACAAAAAACAAGGACTGGTAAAGTTTTTAGTAGAATCTAGAACAGAAGCTGCTGTTAAAAAAAAAGAGCAATTAGTACAGCATATAAAATACTGCAGGATAACTATAAAAATCAGAGGAGGTTATAAAGGATTAGGAAGAAAAACTGGATAAGCAATTCACAAAGAAACAATGAGGGGGATATATGTATTATCCCAAACATGCAACAAAATCAAGAATATGTAGGATTTTTGCTTGGACATATGTTTCTTTATACACCAAGTACACTCCAGATAATTTTTCCTCAGGTAGACAGCAAATGCTGGAGGTGCGATGGGGAAGAAAAAGGTAACTGGTAACATATTTTCTGGGAGTGTAATGAGTTGGCAGACTTTAAAGATTCCCAGCAGACCACTCTACCAGAGATAGTGGGTGAGCAAACTGCTATATCTACCAAAGGATTTTTCTGAGCTAGGATATAGAAATGGAATTCCCTAGACATAAGGCTTGCTGTGTCTAATTAAAGTGGCTGCAAAAAAAAAAAAAAATACTAGAAAATGGAAATCAAAGTCTATCAACTGTATTAGAAGCAGTGAATATAGCAACAGATATAAAACAACTGGAATGGGGGGACCTTTAGAAAATAATAGCAGCAAATTACATAGAAAAAAATGGGAATTGTGGGAGCAACACATACAGGGGAGGAATGAAGTTTAAAAGAAGGCAAGACTTAAATGAGCTATGTAATGTGTGACTGCCAATGATTGTGTAGATTATAACTGATGTATAATTATTGCAACTAAAATTATGTCAATATGGTTTATTTTCATTTACATACAGTGGATATAAAAAGTCTACACATCCCTGTTAAAATGCCAGGTTTTTGTGATATAAAAAAATGAGACCACAATAAATCATGTCAAAATGTTTCCCACCTTTAATGGGACCTATAACCTGTACAATTCAATTGAAAAACAAATCTGTTAGGGGAAAAAACATAAAAAAATTAAAAAAACGCACAATAAGCTGGTTGCATAAGTGTGCAAACCCTTAAACTAATACTTTGTTGAAGCACCTTTTGATTTAATTACAGTCTTCTTGGGTACACACCTGCTATCAATTAAAGAGAGACTCTGATCAATCCCAAATAAAGTTCAGTTGTCCTAGTAGGTTTTTCCTGACATTTACGTTGCCTGCTACAGCAAAAGCCATGGTTCGCAGAGAGCTTACAAAGTATCAAGGGAATTTCTATCAGTCAGGATATCATGAACACAGTGAAGACAGTCATCAAAAGGTAGAGATAATATAGGACAGCAGTGACGTTGCAAAGAACTGGATGTACCTCCAACACTGATGAAAAGACCAAGTTGAAAACTGGTCAGGGAGGCTGCCAGGAGACCTACAGCAACACTGAAGGAGCTCTGCAGGAATTTCTGGCAAGTACTGGTTGTGTACTACATGCAGGGTTGTCAGACGTCCTTATTTGAGCGGGACTGTCCCGGGATCAGCAGCCCGATCCAGAGTCCCGCACTGCTGGTTTAAATCCCGGCAAAACAGCCCTCTGCTTTTTTTTTTTTTTTTTTTGATTGGCCCGTATACCGGCCAATCAAAAATCGCTAAATACGGAGCTGCTGGTGATTAATGCGGAACATCAGGCAGTTCCGCATTAAACATAGCAACGTTTTTCGAATTTTTTGATTGGCTCGTATACCGGCATATGAGCCAATCAAAAATTGGTAAACACAGAGCTACTTGTGTTTAATGCTTGATGTTCCATATTAAACAGAAGTAGCTCCATGTTTTTAAGCGTTGAAGACTTTTCGTTTTTTTTGGTCCTCACTTAGCGTTGAAGACCTTTTTTTTTTTTTTTTGGTCCTCACTTTGTCCCTACTTGACCAGTCGGAAATCTGGCAACCCTGACTACATGTGACAATGATCTCCCGTATTCTCCATATGTCTGGATTATGGTGTAGGTTTGCAAGACGGAAGCCCTTTCTTACACACAAAAACATCCAGGCTCAGCTAAAATTTGCAAAACAATACATCAAGACTCCCAAAAGCATGTGGGAAAATGTGTAATGGTCTGATGAGACCAAGGATGAACTTTTTGCCACAATTCCAAAAAGTATGTTTGGCGCAAAAATGACTCTTCGCATCACCAAAAGAACACCATCCCCACAGTGAAGCACGATGGTGGCAGTATCATGCTTTGGGGTTGTTTTCTTTGGCCAGAACTGGGGCTTTAGTCAAGGTGGAGGGAATTATGAACAGTTCCAAATACCAGTCACTTTTGGCTCAAAACCTTCAGGCGTCTGCTAGAAAGCTGAAGATGAAGAGGAATTTCACCTTTCAACATGACAATGACCCCAAGCATACATCCAAATCAACAAAAGAATGGCTTCACCAGAAGAAAATTTAAATTTTGGAATGGCCCAGCCAGAGCCCAGACCTAAATCCAATAGAAAATCTGTGGTGTGACCTGAAGAGGGCTGTGCACAAGAGATGCCCTCGCAATCTGACAGATTTGCAGCACTTTTGCAAGGAATTGTGGGCAAATATTGCCAAGTCAAGATGTGCCACACTGATAGATTCCTACCTAAGAAGATTGAATGCTGTAATTAAATCAAAAGGTGCTTCAACAAAGTATTAGTTTAAGGGTGTGCCCACTTATGCAACCAGCTTATTGTACGTTTTTTATTTTTTATATTTTTTCCCCTAACAGATTTTTTTGTTTTTCAACTGAAATGTACAGGTTATATGTCACATTAAAGGTGGGAAAAGTTTTGAAATGATTTATTGTGGTCTTATATTTTTATATCACAAAAACCTGGCATTTTAACAGGGGTGTGTGCACCTTTTATATCCACTCTAAATATATGACTGTCTACGTCATAAGTAATAATTTAATAAAGATGTTTTGTTTAAAAATGGGGGAAATATGACAGGAACTATGTTCATTGATTTAACCACTGCCTTTGATATTGTTTACCTCTTAATTCTGCTTCTCCATCAAAAAGACATCAGTATTAGCACTGGTCCATCCAGTAGGTAATAGATTTCTTATCCCTCAGACCCAGCTCTCTCTGAAGCTGCCTACACTCATCTATGTAATCCCACAAGGCTCTATACTTGTTCCTATTTTTTTCTATTTTCATTAACAATAAACTCCCTCTAGATCTACACCAATTTCCACTACTTCTGCATGCAAAAGATATTATCAAGTATAGGTTTGATCCTTCATATAAATTCACTGAAATCCAACTTCAAAAAGACCTCCTGGAACTGCAGAATTTGTACAGCTCCAAGAAGAATGCTGCTCAGTTCCAAAAACCTAATTTGCGTTGTTCAGCACCCAAAAAAGAGTAACCACCCTCCCCCATCCCTTCATGTCATAGACATTAACAGTAACCCCCAATGAAATTGTCAAATTATTTAGATGTCCAAATACTTGGCAAGACAAATCCCTTAAATTCCAAGAAAAGTCAAAAACTTAAGAACCAAAGTGAACTACATACTTTTCTGCGCCTACAAAAAATTCTCAACTGCTCCCCACCAGAATTGCTAAAGGCAAGGATATCCTTCTTGCACAACTCACGTATAACCTCCCTTTGTCAGTCTTCTCCCCTACAAAACCTCAACCACTTTTATGACCCTTTCTAATAATATTTCCTAACTCCATCTCAAATTACCTTCAGAACAAACAACTGCTTTACTCTATCCAAAGAAATGTAGCTACTAGTACAAGCCAAAGCAAATCTTCTTGTTGGCTGTCTGATTTTCAAAATACTCCAAGACACCCCCTCACCTCTCACAATGGGACGTATTACACTTACTCTAATCTATAATCTCTAAAGCCAAGCCAGAGGTGTACCCCTCTCTGCAATGCCTTCTATCAAACTACATTCTCCTAGTCATAGCTCAACAGTTCTTGCCCCAAATGTATGGGGGTTACTAGACCAGGATTCAGTTGAGCATTTCAGACTACTCATTCTTCATGCCTCAGTTCAAGCCCTTCCCACTAAAACAATCCAAATTCAACTGTTTGACTGAAGGACATGTCACATACCTTGGCACCAACTGTAACTGCAGGACCATACTAGTAAACCCCCCTCACCCACTTTCATACCTCATACCCTCAACTGAGTAGATGACATCCAAACTAAACATACACACAAAATCTAATCCTCACTCATATTCTCAATTGATTACATACTAATTGAATAGATTGTATCCTACGTACAGTATACGTTTACATAACCTAAATCTACTTTAAACCTCTCACTTGCTGTATCTCAGCTTCATTTTTGATACCTGATGCACTATTTCCTCCAATCAGCCTATTATCCTATGTCAATGTAATACTCTAATGTTATGTAAAAAAATGTACATATACTTTTATTATACTAACAAGCTATACTTTCCATGTAAAAGTACCTATGTACTTTTACAAAATATGTGAGGACTGTGAGTGTATCACCTAAGTTAACCTCTATATAAGTGAATATTGTTTTGTGAAGATTTCACCTAACCCAGCCTAAGCCTGCTATTAGTCATCCTGTAATCAATGCTCTACCCTTGTAAGTAAATAACCAATGTTTTCGAGATTAGGTCCAAAAGAAGCCCAGTGGGTGTATGGGCTTTTGCTTCCAAGACCAAAGGTTTTCTATATCCTGTAAAATACCTGGAATGTATGTGTACATCCAACACAAACGTTACTTAGGGTGGGATATTCTTTACCCTTCTGCATGGCTTTTTCGATTTTTGAGCTACTTCACCTTGGAAAGCAAGCCAGCTCACTTAGAGCACTCAGAGATGAAGATGCAGGGAATAGCATTGACTGTGTGGAGTACATGTAGTGAAGAGTAATGCAGCTCAGTGAGACAAATATCTGTGGCAGAAAATAAATGTCTTGCAATGTACCAACTGGGCCCTAACAGCACTGGTAAAATATTAATCACGATAAAGCCAGAGGATTGTATAACATGTACATAGCACAAGAGCTCCTGTAGCAGAAATAATGCAATTAAGTAAACAGATGGTAAGCGTCTACAGAACAGATGTCACATCTCAATTGCTACAGTACTCCCTAACATTACATACAGGTGGCAAAGAGGGGTCAAAGGAAATTAGGATGTCAGGGCACTTTACTCCATCATGTAGAATATAAAAGGTCCAGAAGGTGGGTTCAAGAAAATGCAAATCATGACAGCTGTCCAATACACACTGTCGCTTCCTTGAAACAGATAAGAGCGAGCCACCTACCAAAAGCTCTTGACAGACATACCAAAACTGACAAAGCCTTATGTTATGATGCTGCACATGGTGGGGGAGGGGGCAATGATGTTCGTACCAGATCTTAATGCAACTGAAGAAAGAACTGGAAAGATTATCTGACAAATTAAAAGTACCTTGACCCCAGTTTAAAGAGATATGGTTAAATACTGCACACAGCAAACACATTATAAACAATGCAGCAGCAGTAGAAAGGGTTTGGAAAATTAGAAATTGTTGTGTGAGACAACATATAAAGGCAGGTGGTGGGCTGGCAGTGCACAATCTAAAACTGCAGTCAAAGGTCAGAGTTGTGTATGGTGAATGGATTACACCAGGCTAAACAGGGCCTGCAACTGTATGTTTATAACATAAAGCTGGATTGGGGGGGAAATACTATAAAAGAAGTACTAAAAGAGAGAGATAAGTGGTCTCTCCATCCTCCTCATGGCAGAATATCAAACTTGGAAGGCCAAACTTTAAGGGGCTTAATAAGCACAGTAGCATGGGCTCACACAGCTTGATCCATTTGTTGGTTACTGCCACGTTTTTGCAATAGGGGCTCTGGAGAAGGGTGGAACCTTAGAAATGAGGCAAGCTTGTACCGACATCCAAAGAAGGCATGGAATGGCTCCGGTCACGGTTGTCAACTGGTACAGGTTTTAGTGTTTTAGCCATTCTTGGCTTATGGAAATACCTGTAATCAAGGACACAGAATGATCTGCAGTCCTTCCAAGCACTGTATTTTATGTATTTCTGATAACTGAAGATTGCAGTTTGGTTTAGTAGACACAAAAATGCATGAGAGTGGACATTTCCACTAAGAAAAAAAAAATGGTGCGTTTTTGTGTGTGTGTGTGTGTGTGTGTGTGTGTGTGTGTGTGCGCTCGCGTCAGGACCCAGGAAATCAGACCGGAATGGAAAGGTTGGCATGAAGCAAAGTGCAGGTTAAAGGAGGAAACTAGGCAAGTGAAAATAAATATATAAATAAATAGATAAAACATAAGAATTCCCTATTCTTCCACAGTATACTGCAAGACACACCACCCATAAAAGCAGAACGTGGGCTAGATAGCCACTGTAGGCTGATTTCAGTGGTGACCATCTTATGGACTGGGAGGAAATACCAATACAAAGTTTATATCCTTCCTCAGCAAGAGCTAGGGAGTAGTAGGTTATAATGCTGCAGTCAAGATTCTGAGTTCTAGATCATGCTTGGAACATTAAATTAAACATTAAGGGGAGGCGCAGGCTCTGGCAGTACAGATCCTCCACCTAGGCAGGTCAGTACCACCTAACTTGGTCTGCAAGAAATCATGCCATAAGTATTGGTTATGAGACTCCTGCATTCAGGTTCAAGGACCATCAAAGAATGTAGACTCCCAACACAGTATATTCAAATTTTCTATCATACAAAGATAGAGATTTGGGAGTGCCCATTTCAATCAATACCTTACTCCAGAGTTTGCTCATAAGATGAATTACAAATCTGCTCCTGTTTTCTGTCCTAACAAGGGAGGATAAAATAACTTAAATTGGCATGTTATTAATGTCACCTGATTTCCAATACCAATATAGTTAACAAGTGTCATTATAAAAATCCCATATACCTTAAATTAGCTTTCCTCTTACATGACAAAAGCCAATGCTATAAATATTCAGCTTCTTCAATAGAAGGAAATTCTAATGCATTAAATACAAACAACTTATTAGCAAACCTTCATTGAACTAGCTCAAAGAAAATTACTTTCTGCAAATATGTGTACACAGAAAGCTGAATCATATTCCTGGGGGCACATAACGTTTTTCTACAAAGGTATTACAAGTGGTGGATCTCTGCAACTCGTGGTCATTACTTGGCCATAAATTAGTTCCATTTGCTTCAAAGCCCTGTTATGGACATATATTGTAAACTGCTTTTTTAAGACCATGACCGCTATCACAATGACCAAATCGTTAGAACGCTCAATTTACTCATTATTTAGTAGCAGAGGAATTTCAAGTCTGTCATTATAACCATTGCTTGGCATTTTTCAATAAAGAATTTAAACCCATTCCTTTAAACCAAGAATTAATGCCATCCAGATTAATATTCTGAAGTTCTACTTTCTTTCAGTAGAAAGTACACTGGCACAAATTTCTCATTAGTAAGACATAACCATGATGATGGACAGTGCAAGTGTATAGGTGACTTTTGTCGGCTTACTTCAACAAGACAAAAGAAAGCTATGTGGACCACAACAATTACTTCCTAGAAATTTTTCTGAGGATAAGACGAGCAAAAAGTATAGAGAGGATGGGGAATTTCCTTAGCTTTCTTTGGGCCTCCTCCATTCCCCCTAAGAATTATAATTGGTAGCGATTCTGTAAATCTCTCTGTAAAGGTTCATTTGGTCATAAGAGAGTTATTTTCCAGATCTGATGCTTCTCGTGCTGAGGTTTCTGTTGTAGATGAGACTCCTCCTTAGAAAAAAAAGAATCATGTTGATTCTCTGAATATTACATATTACAGCAAATTTCGTTCACAAAAATAGAAAAAATGCAGGACGACTTCAACAATTAATAGTAAAGAAGACATCAGGGCTTTTGAGGTTCATGTCAAAGTTTTAAAAATGATGTAGAACCAGGGAAACACTTTTATATCTATGTGATTATAGGTAAAATGACATACAGCTCAAACCTCTGGATAGTTTATTCAGTTTTCCTATACAGTTTGATATTACATTAGCATACACCACCTTTTCAGCATTCACACATACATACACACAGCTTTCACGCAGCACACTTCTGTCTATCCCTTTGGCATACACCACCTTTTCAGCATTCACACACATATACATATGCTGGCACAAACACTGTAATACAGCTATACATCTGCGGGCGCTCACACACACACACACACACACACACACACACACACACACACACACACACACACACACACACACACACACTTTCGATGCTTTCACAGCAAAATGGAAAAAAAACAGTTTAATCTTTTGGTGCGGCCATTAGTAAAGGATTTCGCGGCCCGGTACCAGTCGTGGTTAGTGATTGCTCAGTTGATGAGAAGTAGCACAGCAAACAGTGATGATGAAAATTTAGCTTTTGGACACACTTGTAGGCTAGCTACTAACGATTGAGGACACTGAGCACATAAAGGCAGTTAAAACATGTGTCCTTACTCCTTTAACTTTTGACCCAGGGAATTATGAGAGGCAGCTGCTGCCAGTGAAACAATCAATTGCAGACTCACTCTCTCCTCTCTCTCACACACAAACTGACGCTTTTCTGTTCAGACACGCAGCGTTCACTCACACACAGACAAGAGCACATACACACTGACAAGTAATTTAAATTTGGTGCACTTCTGTTTTACACTCGCTAAACAGTGAAAGCGCTGCTTAGAGAGTGTAAAACAGTGGCTGAATGGATATCCCTATTACTTGTCTCAAACTGGATCTGCATGCTCACGCTATCACACACGCAAACAGTGTTTTGCGCGCACACACACACACACACACACACACACACACACACACAGCTTTCACGCATGTACTGTTCATTCTCTCTTGCATTGCTTACTCACACTCACATATGCAAGCACTGCCTTTTCTGCACTCTCAGACATACATACTTTTTTCAGGTATGCATTCACTCACACACATGTAGGCAGAAACAACCATACACATACATACAGACACTGCAGCATGGTGGATGAGAACAAAACCACGGACTTATGTAAAACAGGCTGGCAGATTAGTGATGGATGAACAGGAGAACCAAATCAACAGTAATATTTTCCGGCAGAAACTGGGGGCATAATTGTATATGCAGGATCAATAACTGACTAAATTTACCAAACACTAGTAACAATTGATTTCTGTGTCCAGGGACTCTGCCTGCAGCTTCGCAGAAGGAATTACTTGTTCCAATGAAGTTTTTCCTCCGGAAGGAAACAGTGAATGTAAAAGAGTTCCACTACAAGTTATGCAGCACTTTATTGTACCTGCTAACGGGCTGGCCTAGAAAATGTCTATGTCACAGTGTGGGAGGATCTGCAGGACCGGGAACTACTGATTTGACTGTGTCGAAGGTACGTCACGAAGGTGGAGACTATATGAAAAGGATACGATACTAAAGAACGGGAGATGGGCTTTCCTGCCCTATACTACAGAAAGGAAGAAATGTCGAACTAAAAAATGTGTTTGTGCATTCTCGTAACTGTAAATGACTGGGATGAGTTTTACAGGGACAGAAGACAACTCGCAGTTGAGCTAAATTGTGTTTAAACCCGGAGTTTTCCTTTAATTAGTAATGTTTATAGGAAATATCCCCAGTTTAACAATTTGTTATATGCCTCCAGTTGCCACCCTCCCCATGTTAAGAATATCCATAAGTCTCAATTTTTAAGACTTAAGAGAATATGTTCTACTGTGGAGAGTTACAATATTTAGACAGGTGATATGGCCCGCAGATTCTATAACTGAGGTTATCAGAAATATGATGCTGATTTAGCTAGTAAGCAGGTCCAAGAAATTAATAGACAACAGACTCTTTTATATAAAGATAAAAGTTCTAGATCTGACTCTTTTCAGCTTTATTACTGAATTTGGGGACAACACCAGACACCTACAAGAGATTATACATAAACATTGGGAGATTTTATATATGGAAGAGAGATTATCTCAGTTTTTGCCTTCTAGATGTAGGTTTGGATATAGAAGAGGAAAAAACTTGGGGGGCTGGTTTAACCATTATAAAAAGGGTAAGATGGTACATAATAGCTTACAGACCACATTAGGCGACCCAGTTATGGTCAGTTTTCCATGTGGACACTGCAGGTTTTGCAGTATGGTCCCTAAGCAAAGCTCATTTATGTCCTTTAATTGCCCTAAAGTATATATATGATACAAGAGTTTTTGGAAATTGTAGTAGTGACTGGGTGATTTATTTGATTAATTGCACTTGCCCAGCCTTTTATGTTGGGCAAACTTTTCGCCCATTTAAAAACTTAGAATATCTGAACATATGAGTGACATCAAATGTCATAGAAACACAAATGCATTATATAAACATCAGGTATTACATCCTTCTGCTAGGTTTAGACTTACAGTTATAGATAAAATATATAAACCAAACACTTCTTCAGAAAACTTGCATTCCATTTTGAATTATAAGGAAAGAATGTGGATAATTACATTAGGTGGTCTATTTTCCCCAGGACTCAATGAACAATTGTGATTGGATAATTGTGTGGTGCACTATTGGGCTGTGACATCTGTGTGTGTGTGTGGGTATGTATGTATGTATATATATATATATATATATATATATATATATATAGATATATATATATATATACATATGTATATATATATATATATATATATATATATATATATATATGTTTGTGTGTGTATACATACACACACACACACACACACACACACACACACACAGATTTTAATACCAATTGTTACATTGCACCGATGAAGGCTTTAGTCTGAAACCAGTATGCTTTATCACCCTTTGAGTGTTAGTTTCTTGTACATTCATTGATGGGTATTCTCTCCCATTTACTTTTTTATCAAAATTTTTTTTTGGTGGAACTTAGTGCTGGCCTGTTTGTTTTTTGATTCATATGCTCTACTTGGGCCGTGTGCTTTGCCGTACATGTGTGGGACCTATTTATCCCGTTTCCAACTCTTCTTCCTCAGAACCATAGTCTAATGGAGAAGGAATCTGAGAGGACTCAGCATCATCAGAGGAATCCTGCTCACTAAGCCTCTTAAGAGGGGTAGAAGACCACGCAGGAGCAAGAACAGAAACTCCCTGTGGAGGCTTCAGAGCCATAAAGGCATTAAACAGACCTTGAGTGAAGTTTCGCCATCCACTCTTGAGGATCTTTAGGTGTAAGCAAAATGTGTTTAGTCTCTTGCTTCTTTTCAAGTGGGACGACGTCAGCCTTAAACAATTTAAGAGGCTCTGACTCCTGACAACAATCTATAATGGTAGACGGAACCTATTCCCTCACTAATAACTGAGGAACACCCCCTAGGCCCTTCGGTAATTATCAGTGCAGTTCTCCTGTACATCCAAAGCAGAAGTCTGCAACACCTCCATGGACGTGTGTGGAGTCAGATCCATGCCGGCCTCTGAAGCAGTCATGCCAGCGAAAGCAGAGAAGGAAACTGGACAATCCTCTGGGCTTTCACTAGCCTCAAGAGAGACTTCCAGTGGAGCTGGTACAGCTGAAGAATCAGACAGCTTTCTTGGGTCTTTTTCTTTGCAGATGGCTGACCTTCAGGCCAGTAAGATCGTTTCATACTGTCTTTAGCACACAATTTAAGTCAGGGGTTCTCTAAGTAAATTGCAAGGGTAGAAAGCGGACTATGCAACGTCTTAGGGATGAAAGTTTGACAAAACAGAACAAACACTGCTCATGACAATCTTTATGGGGAATCGGTCTCCCATACTGACATTTCCCCTGTCGGGCTGACATGAAATCAACAACCAGAACAAAGCAAAAGAAAGATAAGAAAATCAAAAAACCCCAATGAGGCACTTATCTGAAAGCAGCTGGGTAACCAGCAGATGGACGAGCATTCAGACTGACCAATCTAAGATGGGTTTCAGACTGGCGGCAAAGAAGTTCAGAGGATGGTATGCCTGGACATCAACTTTATGCCCTACGCTGTGCGTGTGGAGCATGTCTGATGTATGGCATACACATTACAACCTAAAGACTGATATACTGGCCAGATGTTGAGCTACCCTTAGCAGGGAATCCCTATTGTAAAGAATACTGCAACACTAATATAGAAATACATCAATCTTGCAACAGTCTGTTGGCCTGTGCGACAGTTATCCAAGTCAGGGTGAACCTGGAGACCTACTACCACTCCCCCTTTCTTCCATCTCCTCAGAACAGAATCAGAACTGTGGCACAGCAATCAGTTGGTTACCCTCTTGGGTGATTTAGCAGACAGCTGTGAGCAAGACTGTGTGACAGTCACTGCCCTCCTCTGACAGTAGAGAGGCTTCTTCCTATTTTGAACTGAAGCTTAACCAGAGCCTGCCTAACCAGGTGGGAGTGGAACTGGTACAGGCAAGATGAATAGCTGACCGTTTATCAAAAAGTGTTCCTGTAAAGTGTTATGGTTTCTAGGGACTGCTAATGGACTGGAGAGATCATGCAAATGCCAATGACTGATGTTTGGAAAATGCTCTACTCAGTGAGGCAGGGCTTGTAGAGGGACTCTGCCTTTTTTGATCCAAAAAGTTAGA
Organism: Protopterus annectens; assembly: GCF_019279795.1. Taxonomy (NCBI): domain Eukaryota; kingdom Metazoa; phylum Chordata; order Ceratodontiformes; family Protopteridae; genus Protopterus; species Protopterus annectens. Next base: position 553,902,548 of record NC_056736.1, on the reverse strand, counting down.
GACAAATGCCTCAAAATTACTCAAACATTCTTAATAACTGACTCCACAGGGGAGACAAAAGACTTCTCATACCACATCCCTAGACACTCCACCAGACAATTCTGGGAAAAACGGGATCACGAACTTGATACCAATTTTAATTGTTCCTCATTAGCTCGAGGGCAGCTACTATGAAGGCGGAGTCGTGGAGTGGAAATTAGATGGGTGGACTATCTTTATCCACGACTGAGACAATGGCCTCAAAATCATCCAACTCCTCACAGTAACCACAGCATGACGGAAACCCACCCAGACTACCCTAAGGGGGTAGGCCTGCACACTACATCACACAAAAGCAAGTGACAAATACTTACTGGGTATTAAGAAGCAAGGGACCAGCACATAAGGGCACACCAGCCAACAGCAATAGCATGTTTTCACATCTGCATCTCAAGTTGCCAAACATCAAAAATGTGCCTGATGTCATCCCAAGAGACACAAGCACTAACATAAGAGTACGCAATACAACAATTTCAATCAAGACTACGTGGGTGGAGGGCTACCACCGGAAGATCTTTGGTCCTGCATACTACTGACCTGTGACTGGGTAATTCAGGGAAGCATTCTCTGGGATTAGGCTGATTAACCTCTGGCTCCATCCAATTAACTAAGGACTAGATGATGAAAGAAACATGGGATGTACACCTCTTCTAATCATCATGGCATGCACACCTCTTCTAATCATCTTATTCTCCTCCTTAATGGCTACACGTAAACTCAGCAACCTGAACAGAGTGAGCAGGAGTAGTCAGTTGAACACTGGACTTGACTTTTAGAACAGCAGGCCTCCAACAGGCTCTTTGGGTGACTGTCCTTGTGGCAATGCTCTGACTTAAGCCTAAGACAAAAACAACCCTCTTCCTGGTCCTCAGCAGGAGATCTCAGTGGTCACCATCTTATTCACAGGTGTGTACTAGGTTAATGAACACAGAGGCCTTTTTAAGCCTAGCCATACAACCTAAATCTCTAAAAAGTTTTGGTACCGTTGGTAAGTGTAAGCAGGGGCCTGGGAGCTTAACCATTTAAAGGCTGCCTGTGTCCATTAGAGAGACAGGTGTCAAACCAGTGATGAATTTCCCTTTTCCCATCCAATCTTCCAAGTCGTGGAGTGGAAATTAGATGGGTGGACTATCTTGCTTCACAAGGACGGGGAGACTGTTCCACAGAAGTGGTAGTCTCTGGGACACTTACCTGTCTCTCCAACAGATTCTATTTATATCACACACAAGATTTTAAGTCTTTAGAATGGGTAACTCTGGTTCTTTTTTGCGAATATGCAGGAGGTCCATCAACACCTTTTAAATCAGGCATAGGTCTCCCTTCAATAGCCTGTGAGAGACAGAATACAGGGGGGCAGGGCTTTCAGGCAGTCTGCATAGGACACATTACTTATGCCCTGCATTCTTTTACTGAGGAACCTCTGCTGATATTAAACAAATGTGTCTGGTTAGGTACATATCGAAGGGGGCACTGCACTCAATGCTAAGTGTGATAAATGCTGAATGCAGCTGAACAATGACCTCCCTGGACTTAAATGCTATACCTTTCATTTTCTCACTATGGTAGACACATGATGGCCAAAGGCTACATTACTGTGTGTGTTCCCAAGTCCCTGACTGCTGGGTCAACTCCTAGGTGTATTGTCGATATGATAGTTACAGGGGTGGACAATTTCTTGAAGGATACTAATATGTATTTTTTGGCATTTAGTATTAGTCCATGGCTGTGACACTAGCTATTTGTCTGTGCAAGACCTTCTTGGGAGAACATTAGTGTTAGTGGGGAATTCTACAAGATTCTATAACTGTACCTAATTTGCAATCATTTGCAAATTTGGTCAGCCAGAGGCTCTTGACATTAGCCTTGACTTCAGAGAAGTAGATGCCAAAAAGGAGCAGTCTCAAGACCAATCCCTGATGGACTCCGCTGGTGACTAGCCTCTTTGAAAAGGCAGACTCCTCAAATTATAACTTCCTGGGCCCTGTCTGTGAGCCATCCTTATCCACTAGCTGACATAAGGGTTTACACCCAAACATCATGAGTTTGTCAACAATACCAGAGTAAGGCATAATGTCAAATGCCTTAGTCAGATCAAGGCAGGCAGTGTAAACCGTTTTACCTATATCTATTGCTTTAATAACCTTCTTAAAGTCGTCCACTAGATTGAGTAGGCATGATCTGGCCTTGACAAAAACAAACTGGGTTGAGTCCAGTGTCTGGAAGTTTCCTGTGTCATTAATGATCACTTTCATGATAATTTTTTCCATGGTCTTGCATAACAGACCAGTGAGACTTATTGGTCTGTAGTTTCCAGGGTCTATAGATGGCCGGCCTTTGTGCATAGGGGCAACTGTTGCTGTTCTCCATTCATTAGGCACAAAACTGGTTTGGAGGCTATGGGTAAAACAGTGATTCTGGAGGTCCTAATAGGTCATGTTTTATGCTATTTAGAAGGCAGCCTGGGTATTTCAGGGCTCATCGATGCAGAACTCTTGGCCTTAGAGAAAGCATTGTGGAACAGTTCACTAACGACAGTGGGGGGGGGGTATATTTGACCGTATTAACTGAGGGGAGGCTGGGGGGACAGAGGCTTATATTTGACAGTATTATTTATTTTACATTTGTTGATCGGGGTAGTCTGACTGGATACATGTCCATATTCAGCGGAGGCCTGGGGAGAAAAGTTCCAATACTACAGATAAACCTTTACACAATACAAGAAAGAAAGATATGATTTCCAGAGCGTGTCACTATTGCCCTCATAGAAGACTAGAAAGATTTACAGTATCATAATTAAAAACAAGTAAGGTTACACACTATCCATTACGAGCGAAATTAGGTATTGCATACAATGTAATTTAGAACACGTTAGAAAAAAGGAGTTAGTCAGGATTGGACAGGTATTTCCTGAGGGGAGGCTGGGGGCGAGGGGTGTAAAGTTAAGAGCTGAATTTTCTGCCAGTAGGTTTTCTATACATTTTCTGCCTCAGCATATGCGGCTCCATTAACAACGGGCTCTGCACACAACTCTGTACTGCCTTTAAGGTTATAGACATAGCTAAAGATGGCCTTGTGGTTGTCCTTGGCCTGGGAGGCCAAATTTACCTAACATTTGACATTGCTATACTGTATCTGTCTTCAAAGTGGTTTGTTTAGTTTGATGACAGGACTTTTACCCTGCTGGGTGCTACACCTCCTAATTTCTGCCATAATTTTCTTCCTTCTATTATAAATCCTACTAATGTACTTCCACCAGGGTTGCTTGTTTTTTTGAATTAGTTCTGTACTTAGTCTAGGTGGTAACAGCTGCATCTGTGCAGCTATGTACATGCTTGCACAGGGTTTCTTTGAATAGTTGCGTAAATGCAGCAGTGTTCAAAGGATTTAGTAGGGCTTGAAATTTTGCCAGGTTATCAATAGTAGGAAGTCAGCCTTAGAGTAGTTCTTGAGCATTCCATGGTTAGCTGGGGTACTGGGTTTTTATTTTACTTCAAAGGACCCCATTTTGTGGCCTGACTTTACCAAAGAGGACATTAAACTAGGGGGTGTGCAGTGCCCTCTCATATTAGTAAGGGACAAATTCAGTATGTTTGTACCCCTGCTAGATGTATTGCTAATCTGGTCAATGGAGTTTGTGTTTACGAAATCCAGGAATATCTGACTGCACATTTATCATCTATGATTCCCAGTTAATAGTGTTGGATTTAAAGTCACCCCTGACTATGGCATTGGGTTGGATGGGGAGTGGTCCAGTAAACTTAAATATGTGTTGGAGGTTTCTTGCGTCACGGAGGGGGACCTACAGCTTTCAGGGAAGTGGTATGCAATTTTGCCTGTGGTGATTTGAGTATGGAGAAGTTAAAGTGCAACATCCTGTTTAACCAGCCCTGAGGTATATTTATTTCTGATGTAAAAATTGAGACACCTGTCTTTAGTCTCTGCATGTGCAGTAGCTGGTCTAAATGTGTGGACGGCATTATAGCCACGCACTGCCCAGTGCCCTCTGCAGCTTTAAATCATGTCTCAGTGGCTGCAAAGATGTAATCATTTTTAGGGTGCAGAGAAATTGTAAGGAGTGGAGTTTCTTTGTTTTGATTTGCTATGTTGAAAGTATTTTCAGTTTGGCATTAACTAAGAGAGCACTATGGCTAAAACTTTATCCTCCCCCAATTTTTGAAAGCCTGGAGGGAAGAGGTGCATCAGTGTGCCTCACAATGGAGTTTCCAATGACCAGAAAGTTGGATTGTGCGATTACTTCCTAAGCCCATAAGGCAAGCCAAGTCTCAATGAGATGTGGCTGCATGTATTTATGTGGGTGTTGATTTGAAGCAGTACATTTAGGGCTGCTGGGGGCATCAGTTATGTGTGTTTCATCTAGGAGATCTTTGGGGTTTAGTAAGATTACATTTAAATAACTCAGTACATGTGGGTTGGTGTGTCTGCTTTGAATTGTGTGTGAATGGTGGTGTGTGTGCTCTACTGGCAACCTGAATGATATTAGGAGTGCTTTTTACATGAGAGCTTCACCTCTAGTTATATAATGTATGTGACAGATGTATTTACATAATCTAAAAATTAGTTGTCTGTCAGTAAACATGAAGCAATATCTACACTGCCTCAAGATGCCCATATCCACTAAACTGGTAATACAGATAGTGGAAGTTCATATCTATAGCAACAGGCCTTTTTTTTTTACTGATCAATTCAGGTTAGAATATAAAGTCAAGTCAGAAGTTCCGGTTTGTGTCCAAAATTTACTGCATGCAACTAGGTATTGGTGAAATTTCAGGGGTGCATTTACAGGAAAGACATGTAATCTCTACATCTATGCAGGGCATTGCCAAACACCTGAGTGGAAACTACTAAAGTAGGCTTTACTAGTAAAACTCACCCACTCTGCCATAGACTACTGTGAGTGAAAGGTTAGTTTGATTTTCCTTATATTGCTTTCTTGTAATTTGTATTGCTTTATTGTTTTCTTCTCTTTTGTATATAGTAATGTATTTTCATTACACTGATTTTAATTGTATTCTGTTTTCTACTGCATATTTAAACTAGGAAAGAAAACAGAGCTGTATCTTTTTTACATGCAGAAATTACATGTGAATTAAGGTAGTAGCTAGAACTAAATCTTGTACTTAAGGGGTAAAATAGAACACTTCAAAGTTTTGCTGGAAAAGTTCACTCAGACTGCCATAGAGAGCTGAGGATGACTCAAGAGATACAGCTCTGGTTTCTTTCCTAGTTTGCTTGGATACAAAGAAGGTACAAAAAAATTCATGATGCCACCATTGCGTAATAAAAGTGAATTGCGATACAGCAGTTACTCATGTCATATTTCTTTTGTGCAATGCTGATTGATGTAGGTCTTGGCTTGTGATAGGAAGGCTGCATGGCTATTTTGTGTGTGATGCTGTTGATACTGAGTGTACAGGAGTTCAAAGGTGATAGCAATAATTGGATAAACTGTGCAACCAGCAAAAAATAAATAAATAAATAAAATTGGTATGCATCTGTACAAGTGTAAAATGTCCCTGAAGAGACCATCCAAGTTTTTCCCACATTCTAACTGGTGGAGAAGAACCCCAAAAAAGGGACCCATAAGAGTAGGTCCTCAATGCTGGATCAGGCTGATCTTATTCTGTTTAATTTTTAATATAAACATAACATTATTAGACCCATTTCCCTGACCATATGTTAATCTCATCAGCGCAGGGTTCAAAATATAACCTCTACTCTTCCCACTAAAGTTTTCCTACATTTGGATAAGTCCACGTTAGTTAAAGCTTCAATCAGACTTAAAAAAAAGTAGACCTTTAGACAAAGCCAAAAATAAATGAATGCAGGGGAGACAAAAATGTAAAATCTACTGTAAGCATTACTTTAATTCACTCAAAGATAACAGAAAGTACAGTTTTGTACCTACCATAAATGTAGATGTTTGAGTGTTCACACTGCTGCAGTCATTACACTTGGATTATCCTGCCGTCAGGCGGTCCCGCAGTCGGCCAGAGTTCCAAAGTCTTGGTCCGGCGTCGGTTGCTGTCACTTCTTCCCGGACGTCAGTGCGCCAGGGGTATATAAGATGCAGCCGACGCCATTTTCTTCAGTTTTTCTTGCCCCAGATGTCAGGTGCTCCCAAGTTCGTAAGCAATACATATTGCTAATAAAAAATATACATATAAAATAAGAACACTACCTTCAGTTACAAGCAAATACACCACAAAGGTTGTATAGGATAGAAAGGTATAGATAAGTCCAGTTAGGTCAGCGGGGATGGAGGGAGGGTAATCTGGACTGCAGCAGTGTGAACACTCGAACATTTATGGTAGGTACAAAACTGTACTATGTTCATCGTGTTACACTGCTGCAGTCATTACACTTGGGTAGAATCCCAAAGCTAAGGTTTGGGTGGTTGGTCTATAAAGAGTTAGGATTAGCTATGAGGCCCGGCAGAACTGCAGTGGCAAATCCTGCTCTAGATTTAGAGTAAAGAGGCAGGTGGTAATGCTTGGTAAAGGTGTGTACTGAACTCCAAATTGCAGCCTCCAAAATTTCCTTGGTAGGTACTCCTCTGAGAAAGGCTGAAGTGGCTGTTGCCCTGGTGGAATGTGGCCTAATGTTATTTGGAACTGATTTTCCATGCTGTGTGTAGCAGTAACGAATACAGTGTCCTATCAATTTGGATATAGTCTTCTTTGAGATAGCCTTGCCCTGTGACCCTGCAGCATATGCTACAAACAGTTGCTCAGTTTTCCTGAAAGCTTTTGTTTTGTCCAAGTAGAAGTGTAGCTGCCTGTGTATGTCCAAACAATGCAGAAGTTTCTCCCCTTTATTCTGGGAGTTTGGATAAAAAGTTGGGAAATGGATAGTTTGGTTAAGAGCCACACCAGATACCACCTTTGACATAAAGGTAGGGTTTGTTCTTAAAGAAACCCTGTCCTGATGAAAAATTATAAAAGGTTCCACTGCCATTAATGCCTGTAGCTCTGAGACTCTTCGTGCTGAAGTTACTGCCAGGAGCAGAGCTGTTTTCGGCTGCACTGGTTGGCTCAAAAGGTGGCAGGGTCAGTTTTTCCAAAACGAAATTGAGGTCTCAAGTTGGTGTTGGTGCTCTCTGGGGCGGTCTTATGTTTTTAGCCCCTCTGAGGTACTGCTTTAGCAAGGGATGAGAGAATAAAGGAGGATCCGTGTTGTAATGTGCTGAAATGGCAGAGGCGTGCATCTTAATTGATGAGAAGGATAGGCCTCTGTCCAGCATCTCAGTTAAGTATTGTAAAATTTGAGGAATGCTTGGAACAAGGGGGTCAAGGCTTTGAGCCGGGTTCCAGGCGCAGAATCTCTTCCATTTTTCGGAGTAAGCTTTCCTAGTGCTAGGCCTCCTAGCCTCCAAAATGACATCCATAACAGCTTTAGAGAGAGGTGTTGCCTGTTTGACTAATGAATCTGCCATGCAGCCAGGTTTAGGGTTTTGAGCTGACCGTGCAGGATCTGATTGTTTTGTTGAGTCAGAAGGTGTGGAATTTGAGGCAAAATCCAAGGTGGGCCTTGAGTTAAGTTCCTTAAGATAGGGTACCAGTGCTGGCATGGCCAGTCTGGAGCAATCAGGATCATCTGTGGTTTTTCTTGTCTGGCTTTTAGGAGTACCTTTGAAAGGACAGGCAGTGGCGGGAAGGCATAAACATTTAGGTTTTTCCAGCTGAACAGAAGAGCATCCACTTTCCATGCTTGTTAGTGATAAGTCCTTGTGCAGAATTTTTGTAGTTGGCAATTCAGTGGGGAGGCAAAAAGAGCTATGTCTGGGCAACCCCATTTTTGTGTTATCATGCTGAAGATTTGTGGATTCAACTTCCATTCGTGAGAGTCCATGATATTTCTGCTTAGATCGTCTGCCAGAGTATTTTTCTTTCCTGGCAGGAATTGTACTTGCAGGTGAACTTGATACGTTAGAGCTGTGTTCCACAAGGTCATGGCTTGCCTGCATAGGGGGATAAGAATGAGTGCCCCCTTGCTTGTTTATGTACCACATTACTGTGGTGTTGTCTGTCTTTAATAATAGTTGTCCTGGATGCAGAAGGTCCTTGAAAGTGGTTAGGGCATTTTGAACAGCCAGCATCTCTTTTTGATAGATGTGAAGATGCATCTGGTCTGTGGTCCACTTGCCCTGAATGCATTTTCCTGCCATGTGTGCTCCCCAGGCGTAATCCGAAGCATCTGTTGTTAGAGTCTGCCTGGCTGTGGGTAGGGTAAAAGGCTGACCCTTGTTTAGGTGACATGCCTGTGCCCACCATCGAAACTCCTGTTGTAGGCAGGGAATCATTGGTATTACTGCTTCTAAACTGTGAGAGTGTTGTCCAAATACTTTTTAGGTACCATTGTAATTTCCTCATATGCAGTCTAGCATATGGTATTAGTAGTATGCAGGATGCCATGAATCCCAGGGCTTGCAGAATTTTTCTTGCAGGGAGATGGGACTTTTTTGCCAGTACTTGAAAATATTGAGTTAGTTGAACTTGTTTGTCTGGCGTGAGGTAAGCCATCTGGGCCGTTGTATTTAAGCTGGCACCCAGGAATATAATCTGTTGTGAGGGCACTAGTTTTGACTTCTTTTCGTTTACTGTGTACCCTAGAGAAATTAGCAACCTTTTTACAAACTCCAGATGCTGTAGAAGAATGTCCTTTGTCTCTGCTTGAATGAGGCAGTCGTCCAGGTATGGATATATTTGAATTCCTTTTTGTCTGCAAAATGCAATTACTGGTGCCAGGCACTTTGTGAAGACCCTGGGCACAGTAGATAAGCCAAAGGGCAGTGCAGAGAATTGGTAGGTCATTGTTTCAGCTTTGAATCTGAGGTATCTTCTGCAATTTTGTCTGATAGGGACATGCAGGTATGCCTCTGAGGTCCAGAGTAACAAGCCAAGCCTTCTTGCCCAGCATGGGTAAAAGCTGCTGTAATGTCAACATTTTGAATTTCGGAATATCCAGGTAAGTATTTAGAATTGAAAGGTCTAGTATGGGCCTCCAGGCCTTGTCCTTTCTGGGGACCAGGGAGAGTCTTGAGTAAAATCCTTGTCCTTGTTCCTGTTGTGGTACTTTCTGAATAGCTCTCATGTCCATGAGGGCTGAAATTTGTTTTTCTGCCTCTGCCCATTGATTTTGTGGCAGGTCTGGCATTCCTTTTAGCCTTGGTAAAGTATGAAAGTGGAACCTGTAACCTTGAGACACAATATTCAGAACCCATTTGTCTTGGGTGATTGTTTGCCAGTTATGAGAAAAAAGTGCTAGTTTCCCCCCCAAGGGGGCTTCCAAAAGGGAAGTACTTGGCGTACGAAGGGGAAAGTCATTGTGACTGTTTCCTGTAAGGTTGAGACTTGTCCTCACCTCTTTTTGGGGTTGAGGTGCCCCACTGTCGTCGTCTCTTTGAGCCTTGGGTTTGAGATCTGCCTCTTGGGAGTCTGTATCTGCCTCTCTGTGGCCTGTCTGACACTGGAAAGGACCAATTCTTTGTTGGCCAATTTCTGCTAAATTGAGGTGGCTGTACCTGTAAGAAATCCTTGACTGTTTGCATAGATTTAGCTTTAGCCTCAATTTTCTTTAACATCTCTTCTGCCTTAACACCAAACAAGGTATCATGCTGTAAAGGAGCATCCAATAATTTTGCCTTAACATGATCAGGTAAACTCTGTTCTTTTAACCAAGCATGTCTTCGAATCACAGAACCTGTAACTGCGGCTCTACAAGAAGCCTTTAAAGAATCAAAACCACATTGCAGAGTAGGTTTTCCCACCTGCTCAACTGCATGCAATAAATCCTGCATTTCTTTGCAATCAGGAGCTTCTGAGCTTGCAAGCATTTTCTGTTTTAACTGAGCCATTAAATACTGTTAGTACTTAAGCATGTGAAACTGGCAATTTATTGCAGAAGTGTATACTTTCTTCCCCCATCTATCCAAAGCTCTGGAATCTCTGTCAGAGGGTACTGGATTTTTTGCAATGGAAGCTTTAACCCCTTTTGAACCCTGGGAAATAGTTTCTGGGTCAGCAGAAGGGTTTTTATAAAGAAACTTGTGAGAGTCAGGGACTCTATAATACCTATCTGACTTGGCTAGTGCAGGGGGCAAAGAATCAGGAGATAAGCTGGATTCAGAGAATACATCATCCACAATATCTAGCACAGGCAAATAGCCAGTGGCCTGTGCTGAGGCAATAAAAGGAAATCCCGGAGTCTTTTCCTTGGATTTTGAGTAATCCTGGCTTTCCCAATGGAAATGCTCCCTCATGGTATGTAAAGTTTCCCCAAAAGAATAATCCTCAGGAGGAGAGGCTGAAGGGATAGATTCTTCAGCATCAGAGTCCTCATAGGGGGGTAGAGAGTATCCCTGATCTGAAGTGGAATCAGAGGAATCAGAAGAATCATAGTCTGTATCCTGCCTAGGCCTTTTCTCAGGAGGGGGATGGGAACCCCTGATTAGAGTAATGAGGTCTTCGGCCATTTTAAGCATCTGTTTCTTAGGCATAGAGGACTGTCCAGGAGAATGTTGTACTTATTTTTTTGTCTTTAATGGTACTTTTGTCTTGGCTGTTGCTTTAATGGTAAGTTGTGAAGGTCTGAAAATACCCTCAGAAGCCGATGCCCGCTCAGCGGCTCCAGACCCATCCGAGGGATTAGTTTCCATAGGCCCAATACCTTGAGTTTCCAGAGGCCTAGTTGTCTCCACGCGGGAGTCTGAGGCGGCCTGTGGCTCTGAGGTAGCGGGTGTCAGGGGCTGCGAAAGCGCCTCTCTGAGAACCGGAGACTGGCCTAGAAGAGGTTTCGTCATCGGTTTTGGACCTCGGATGCCTGTCTTTATCCTTGTCTTTGCGTTTTTTCGGTATTGCAGTCGTCGGTTGATTCGACGGCATGGTATAATTGAACCTTCGGCCAAAGTAGTGCAAAGCAAAATCAAAACGTCTTTCGACTTCGAAAATCTCAGGAGTCAGCCGACCGGCACTTGCGAACTGCTTCTGCTTCGGGTACCGCGCAAGAAAGACTGAAGAAAATGGCGTCGGCTGCATCTTATATACCCCTGGCGCACTGACGTCAGGGATGAAGCGACAGCAACCGACGCCGGACCAAGACTTTGGAACTCTGGCCGACTGCGGGACCGCCTGATGGCAGGATAACCCAAGTGTAATGACTGCAGCAGTGTAACACGATGAACATCAGGTGCTGAATCAAGTATTTTTTTATGCAGTAGCAATATGAAACTAATGTCTGAGATTGACTGACTAATCTTCATCAATTTACTGAAAAATCTAAAATCTTACAAGACACAAGGTAAACATATGAGGCGAAACCAGAGATGTTCTGCAAAAATTAGCGAAAGTTGACCGCTATTCTATAGGGCCATGCACATCCTCATACCTCCTTGCTTATATATGCTAACACCATGGTTGTACAACCACAGAGAAAACTGAAAAAGCTTCAAATCTTGAATCACTGCTGCTGCTTTAGTGCACCAGCATAGATTCCTAATGAAAACTAATCAGCAAGTTACATCTTGGCAAAATATTCAATGAGTTGAAATCTCACTCAGTTTACACTAACAACAGCAAGGAAATATCTCCCTAACTTACCATGTGTGGCTACAGATATACTACATCCATTCCTACAGCCAAACATAATACAGGGCTCCCTCCATCAAAAGTGGTGGCAACCCAGACCAAGAATGGATCAGGCTGGAATAGCAAGACATATAGGTTCATACTAGGCTTTCTGCCCTAGGGCATTTACAAGCCTAGCCAGAGTGTGTTTGGCTTTCACCACCCCTTGGAATGAGTTTATTGTGCCATTAAGGTTGTGTTTACTGTGCCTCTGTCTAGTAGTGACACAGAAGTGATCCCCGGGGTAAACCTACGATCTCCCATCCACTCGTCAAGATTTTTCTTGAAGAGAGTCAGTGAGGGGCTCTGCCTAACATGGACTGGGATTCTATTCCAGAGTGAAGGGAGCCTCTGGGTTATGAATCTGTCCCTCCAGCATGTCCTATTTATTTCTGTGCTGAGGTTCAAGTCACTCGATCGCATAGCTCTAAGGGATTTGGATTTTCTGAGGTGGAGCATGTCCATTAATTCAGGGTTGGACATGGCTTTGTACGTCAGGCATAGATCGCCTCTGAGTAGGCGGTATGCCACTGAGTAGAGCTGGAGTTTCTTTAGCCGAGCAGCTTAGTGAGGTACTTTTGGGGTCTTTCTAGTTGCTGCAGGTGTCGGGAAAGGTACATCCCAAATGGGGCATTGTACTCAATTATAGGCCTGATGAGGGATGAGTAAAGGGGCACAATGACCTCCCCTTGATCTAGATGCGAATCCTTTCATGATAAGGTGGGCTATATAGGTCTTCCTAACCACTTTGGCAATGTGGTTGTCAAAGGAGAGGTTACTATCAACTTGGGTCCCTAGGTCCCTAATTACTTCTTCTGTACTTAATGGATTACCTCCTATGTGGCAATTTGTGGGCACTGTTTTTGCCAAAGGGTATAACTATACACTTTTTGGCATTTAGTTTAAGGCCACGGCTCTGGTACCACTTATCAGTCTCTATGAGACCCTTTTGGAGGATGCTTGTGTCAGCTGGAGAGTCAATTATGGCGCCCATTTTGCAGTCATCTGCGAACTTGGTCAGCCACAGTCCTCCCGTGTTAGCCTGTACCTCAGAAAAATATATTCCGAATAAGAGAGGTCTCAGGACTGAGCCCTGTGGGATGCCACTTGTAACTGGTTTTGAGTCTGACATGGCTCCAGCAATTCTGACCATGTGGGTTCTGTCCTTGAGCCAGTTTGCAACCCATCTTATGACATAGGGGTTTATATTTAGGCTGGAGAGTTTGTCTACGATGTCCGAGTGGGGTAGTGTGTCAAAGGCTTTTGCGAGTTCTAGGTAGGCTGTGTGGACCACCTTACCCTCCATCAATGGCCTTGGTGACTGTTTCAAAGAAATCTACCAGGTTCAGGAGGCAGGATCTGCCCTTGACAAAGCCGAATTGGGTAGCATTCAGTGTCTGTAGGTCCCCAATGTCTTTGTTTATGAGCTCCATAGCTTTGCAGACCAGGTTAGTCAGGCTTATGGGGCGGTAGTTTCCATGGTCCATAGAGGCGCCTCCTTTGTGGAGTGGGACTACTGTTGCTGTACGCCATTCTTTGGGTACATATCCTGTAGTAAGGCTAAGATTGAATAGCAGCTTTATGTGAGGGTATAGCTCTTCTTGGAGTTCATGTAGCATGCAGCCCGGGACACTGTCTGGTCCCACTGATGCTGTGTTTTTTGCTTTGGAGAGGGCGGCTCTCACCTGGGCATCTGAGATGTCAGGGAGGCAGCACTCTGCTGGGATAGATATCTGTCCTTTTGGGGGGGGGGGAGTTTGCACTGAACCTATCTGTCAGGATGTTGGCAATGTCTGAGGGTTCAGTATATTTGTTGTTATTATGGACTAACTCTGAGCATATCTGGGAGTTGCCACCCAGGTTTCTAACATAACTAAAGAAAGCCTTATGATTATCTTTTGTTGCTTGTGCAATTTTTCTCTCGAAAGTGGCCTTGGATGTTTTTATGAGTGATCGTAGTTTTTTTGCTAGTGCTGATCAGAGATGCCTTCCCCTTTTAGGGATTTTGCTCTATCATGTAGTAGCTTCCTCCTTCTGTTGTATAGCTTATTTATGGCTGGGGTCCACCAGACAGGACGCCTGCCTTTGGAGGAATGGGTCTTGGTTTTATTTGGGATTGCGTGATCCATGCATTCCTGAAGGTGTCCATAGAATGCGTTCATAAAGGATTCAGCAGATAGGGCTGTGGTTTCCACTGGCCTATGGGTCTTGAAGGATTCCACTTTGGTTTTAAGAAGTGTGAAGTTAGCTTTTGAGAAGTTCTTCACTGTGGTCTTTTGTGCTGGGGGTGGGGGCGGGATGTGGATTTCTAGTGAGATTAATTTATGGTCCGATCTTACCAATGAGGGGTATACTTCTGGTATGGAGCATTGTGTTCCCATGTTGGTGATGATCAGATCTAGTATGTTTTCCCCTCCTGTGGGAGTGGTGACCAATTGTTCCATAGCATTTGAGTTTATGAATTCTAGGAACCTCTGGGCTAGGGTGTTGGGGCTTGAGTAATGCTCCCAGTCTATGTTTGGATAGTTGAAGTCCCCCAATATGATGGTGTGTGGAGAGACCTTCATATTCTCCAGTGTCTTCAGGAAGGCCGAGTGGGGTTCCTGAGTTTGAGAGGGTGGTCTGTAGCATGCTACAAACTGAAAGGCAGTTTTGCCCACTGTTAGTTGCACATGGATGGTCTCCGATGCTTCGTGCAATGCCACTAACCTGGAGGTGTGGGTGTCCTTGATGAATATGGATACTCCCCCTCCTTTTGTGGTTCAGTCTGAGTTTTGGGACCGAGAAGCATGATATGAGGTATAACCTGGTACTGCTGGGAGCCTTGAACCAGGTTTCTGTCACTGCACAGACATCGATGTTCTCCATACTGAGGAGGGCATCGAGAGCATGCATCCTGAGGTTTAGACTTCTGGCGTTGAGCAGCATTACCCTTAGTTTCTTTCTACTAGTGTTGTCTAAGGAGGTGGGTTTGTCTTTTGAGCCTTGCCTAAAAAAGGCACTATGGGGGTGGCAAGAGCCTTTGCCAATATCCGAAAGCCCAGGGCTGATCGGTGCAAGCCGTCCCTTGCGAAGCAAAGTGGCTTGTCGAGCATGTCATCCCAGGCAGACAGATACTGGGTCCCCTTTGAATGACACCAATACTTAAAGCCAATTGTTGAAATTGATCATTTTGTCTTTATACTGAGGCATCATTCTTGGTGAGGGTAAGATGCTGCTCAAGGTCAGGGTCATACCGGCCTGGGCTACATGATCAGAGAGCTCCTCTATGTCTCTTTTCATGTAGTCCAGGGAGGTACATCTCAGGTCATTCACACCAGCATGGACAATGACGGAGTCATATTTGTACTTGCTTTGGAGTGACCTGAGTGCTTGTGTTATGTGGCGGATTCTAGCACCCGACAGGCAGCTCACTGTGACCTTTTCTTTGTTCAGCCTGGTGAGCGGGACGTCAGTGCGTCTGACTATAGAGTCACCTATTACAAGTGTATCAGGTATGTTGTTGAGCCTTAAGGGCTGTGGCTGTTTGGCACACTGACTTTGTGAGCTATGTGTTGCCTGTGTTTTGTTTTGGGGTAGCGGTCGCTTGGGTGTCTGCTTTGGAGGTCTCTGCTGTTTTGGCAGATTTTTATTTAGAGCCTCCGAGTATGTTTTTGTGTGTTTATGTGTTTGGTCTGCAGTTGTGGTAGGACTATGTGAGACTGGATTTGTGGTGTGTGTGATTACCTTCCCCTCCTGACTGGTTACACTAGTACTGAGTCGAGAGAGCTCAGCCTCCAGTTTGGCTATATGGTTGCATCTCTCACATATATTTGTACTTGTTGGGAGGAGGAGAGGGTTGTCTGTGTACATGGGGCAGTTGTAACATTGCTTCAAGATTCCCAGATTCACCAGCTGGACTGGAGAGGAAACCAGTAACTGACCTTTGGACATGCTAGAATAGTATAGGGAACTCCTTTGCAACAGAATCAGAAAGGACCAATAGGGGATAAAGTACTCAAGGGGAGTATATGAGGATGTAGTGCTTACTTATATTATTAGTGCTTAACTTATAGAAATTGCTTATATGAGCAAGTGCAGGGTTTTAGATTTAGAATATAGTGTTTAATTTGAGAGTTAGAGCAGTTCCAAGGGAAAAAGTGAAGAGTAGACCTTGTGGAGCTGGGAATAGTTTAAACCCGAATAACCAGCGCTGCCCGATGCGCAAAATCGCGCCAAGCGATTTTTATACCAGGGAGAACAAAAGGATAGAAATTAGCCCAATATGGCCAATGAGCTACAAGTTACTGGGCTGGGACCACTCGTACAGGGACAGATAAGCTGCTCAGAGTTCCCTCTCTCACAGTGAACAAGGAAGCCACCTAACTATTCAAGTATGATATGGGCAACACAGTTGTGATAATCTATGCTACTGTCCAATGGATGAACTATTTATATTCAGGAACTTTAAAAACTGCACTGCAGAACTAGACATCAAAAGTTAGGAAGTCACAATTACTACTTCCAAGGCTGCCCTGAAAAGAGATGCTTCGTTCTAGTGAGCTTGTCCAGTTAAATAAGTAAAATAAAAATATTTTTTATAGCTTTTAGAAAACTTCCACTACACACACACACACACACACACACACACACACACACACATATAAGTTCATATTTCAAAGTTTTAAGATCATAACTTAAGAGTAGATGTCCTACTTTTCGCTTGCAGTATTCTTTACATGTGTGATACCCTGCATAGCCTAACATCTGAGCCAGCATACCAAAGCCTTTATATCATGAGAGTGGATTACATCAGCTGCATGCTCACCACTCAGGCGTAGGGCATAAGGATGAGATATGCAGGCTCAACCCTCAGGACTGAAGTGCCTCAAGAGAACCAGAAGAATCCCATGCAAAATAAGGACATGTGCATCCAGGAAAAAAAAAAAAAAAAAACCTCAGTAAGAAAAGTGTTCCCAATAAGAGAAACCAAAGAAAGAAAATGGTGTGGCAGGATGGGACCAAATACCACACAAGATGTCCTACTTTGCATTGTTGCAGTAAGATCTTACACAACTGTACCATGTCCTTCCTTTTTCACTGCTGCACTACTCCCTTAATGTGGGAGATTACTAAAGCTACTGTGATAAATAGGAGGAAGGGCCTTCCAGAAACCCATGAAGGATGGCTCTGGCAAACTCTGCCCCAGTTGCGGAAATAACATCCAACTTGTAACGTTTAGTAAAAGTATGAGCAGAGGACCAAGTAGCAGCTGTCAGAATGGATCTTGTATCCAGACCCTTAAAAAAAAAAAAAAAAAGCTAGAGGAGGCAATTGCCACACTAGTGGAAGTTCAACTTACCAGAAAAAAGAATAGCACAAGGAAATGGCCTTAGAAATCCAGGAGGAGATGGTTTGCTTAGAAACAGCCAAACCCAATGTCTTGGTGCTAAACGAAACAAAAGCTGCTTAAATTGTCTGAAGGACTTAGTCTTGTCCTAATAACATTAGAGTGGTCTATATAAATCCAAGGTGCAAAATACCTTCTCACTAGCAGACTATGGAGTAGGAAGGGAGTTGAGAAGAATTCAGGGACAAATCATCAATCACCGTGAACATGAAAAAAAAGTATATATATAAGGACACCCAGTACCTATGAAAAATCAAAAAAGGGAGAAACTGCCATAAGATCCTGTAGTTCAGAAACTCTCTTGGCTGAAAGCGCTACTAACAAAACTGTCTTCCAGGTGCAGTGTTGTAGACAGGAAGGAAACAGGCTCAGATGGTGCCTAAGTGAGCTTTTCCAGGACAAACTTAAGGTCCCAAGGAGGAGGAGGAAAAGGACATCTTGGAGAGTTGGAGGCCTAGTATGAAAAACGCAGGAGGCATCAAAGGCAGACAGGCAGAAACTGCTGACAACTGAGCTTAAACAGAATATGCTAAGCCAGCACTCAGCAATTCACACAAATAGGAAAGAACAAAAGGGACCATCATTGGAAAGGGATCATGGTTATACTTTAGGCACCAAACAGAAAATCTCTTTCATTTAGCCAAATAGATTTTCTGGTAATAGGTTTCCTGTTCTCATGCAGAACCCAAAGCACGGCCTCAGAAAATTGGTATCTAAGGTGGATCAAAACCCTATCACCCAAAGCGCCTGAGGAAGTGTAGCAAGGGAGGGTGAATGAGAGACTCCTTGTGCCACTGAAGAGATCCGTGTGGTGAGGTACCTTGTGATGATTGCCCCTGGCCAGGTGAAAGAAAAGGGGAGCCAGTGCTGCCTGTACCACAAGGGAGTTACCAGGAAGATTCTGGGCAAGTTCTTCATAGTCTTGTGCAGGATACTGGAAAGCAGGGGAAGAAGAAGAAAGGCATACAGGAACATCCCCTTCCAAGAAAAAGACATGGCATCCACCTTCCAAGACTGAGGACTTGAAGCTCTGGAAAAGAACAGAGGAAGCGGTCTGCTCAGGGAGGAGACAAAGAGATCCACTTGAAGAGTATCCCAGTAATGTAAAATGTCCAGAAATGCCTCCCTGTGAACTATCCATACATGAGGCTGTGTCTTGGACCTGCTCAGAGAGTTTGCCACAAGGTTCTGAGGGAATGTATATCACCCGAAGAGTGATAAGATGGTGGACAGCAAGTTCCCAGGCCTGAAATGCCAGTCTGCAAAAAAGGTAAGACTTTGTGCACCCCTGTTTGCTGATGTACCAAATGACTGTGGTGTTTTCTGTACAAAAATCTTTGCAGGGCCACCCAAAAGGAGTGGAAAGCCTGCAAAGCAAGGATACAGGCCTGCATCTCTTTGATGCTAATGGGGTCTGACATCTCATGACAGGGCCAGAGACCCTGACCTTCCAGGTTGCTGGAAGAGGCTCACTACCCCAGACTAGAGATGTCTGTGAACAGCTCCTGAGTAGTAGGAGGAGGAGACAGAAAAGGCAGACCTGGATTGAGAGAGATCTGTCAAAACCATCAAAGAATCTCTAGTCTGAGATAAGGTAAGAGAGAGACTGGAAATTCCAGAGTGTGTCAATGTTTCAGCCAGTCTTGGGTTACCACTGGAACTCTCATGTAAAGCTTGGCAAAAGATATCATGGAAATGGTGGATGCCATGAACCCCCAGGGCTTTCAGAAATTCCCTGGCGGGCATAACAGAGACAGACAGCAGACTAAGTAAGCAGTCAGGGACAGAACCTTTGGAGGTTGAAGAGAAGCCAACAATGTAATAGTTTGAATTCTAGAATACAAGAAAATGTTGTCCTGAGAAGGAATCAGAAAGTACAGTTGTGTACACTTACCATAAATGTAGATGTTCGGAGTGTATTCATTGTTGCAGTCATTACATTTGGGTTATCTGCTTGCAGGTAGCCCTCAGTCGGCCTGATTAACACAGTCTTGGGTCCTGCGTCAGTTGCTGTCCCTTCTTTCATGACGTCAGGTCATCAGGGGTATAAAACATGCAGCCAACGCCATTACATCAGTTTTTCTTGCCCCAGAAGTCAGGTGCCCCTTAATGGGGAGCAATTAAATGTAAAAGTACAATGATATACCTCCAACAAAAAAGCAAATACACCAAAAAGGCTTTTAAGCATAGTAAAGGAAAGTAGAGGTATAGCCAAAAGAAGTTAGGGGGCTGGAGGGAGGGTAACCAGGACTGCAACAGTGTATACACTCAAACATCTACATTTATGGTAAGTGTACACATCTGTACTATGTTCTTCGTGTTTCTCTGTTGCAGTCATTACATTTGGGTAGATTCCCAAAGCTATGGCTGGGGAGGAGGAATTTAGATAGCATTAGGACCAGCTATAAGGCCCCTGCAAGACTGCAGTGGCAAAGCCAGCTCTGGATTTAGAGAAAACTGGAAAATGACAATGCTTGGTGAAAGTATTCACAGAACTCCAGGTAGCAGCTTCTAGGATGTCCCTGGTAGGGACGCCTCTGAGAAAGGCTGTAGAGGTAGATGCAGCCCTGGTGGAGTGAGGTCTGATCCCCTAGGGTATAGGTTTTCCAAGGTTCTTATAGCATAAATGGATGCAATTGGCCTATCCATTTAGGAATGGTTTGCTCTGAAGTAGCCTTCCCCTCTGCCTCTGCAGCAAATGACACCAGCAGTTGTTCAGATTTCCTTTGAGGTTTAGTCCTAAGTAGAATCTAAGTTGTCTGTGCACATCTAAGGAATGCAGTATCCGTTCCCCTTTGTTCTGTGGATTGGGAAAGAAGGTTGGCAAATGAATAGACTGATTAAGAGCCACACTGGATACCACCTTGGGCATGAAGGATGGATTGGTTCTGAGGGACACCCTGTCCGCATGAAAGATGATGAAAGGCTCCACTGCCATAAGGGCCTGTAATTCAGATACCCTTCTAGCTGAAGTGATTGCTAAAAGGAAAGCTGTTTTCCAAGAAAGAAATTTTAGGTCTGCAGTAGCAGCTGGCTCAAAAGGAGGTAGAGTGAGTTTCTCCAAAACAAAGTTAAGGTCCCAGGCTGGGGCTGGAGCTCTCCTGGGTGGTCTCAAAATTTTGGCCCCTCTGAGGAACTGCTTGAGCAGTGGATGAGATAAGAGGGGAGGTTCTGTGCTATAATGAGCTGAAATAGCGGAGACGTGGATTTTAATGAAGGAAAAAGACAGGCCCTTGTGAAGCATCTCAGTTAAGTATTGTAAAATCTGAGGTAAATTGGGCGCTGCTGTGCTCTTCCCTTGAGACTGGTTCCAGGCACAGAGTCTTTTCTTTTCAGCATAAGATTTTCTAGTACAAGGCCTCCTTGCCTCTAAAAAGATATCCATCACAGGTTTACTGAGGGATGGAAGTGGAGAGATTATGTAATTAGTCAGGCTGCAAGGTTCAGTGTTAGAAGCTGAGGGTGCAGAATCTGGTTCTCCTGCTGAGACAACAGAGAAGGAGTCTGAGGCAGATGCCATGGGAATAACCGTGACACACTGCGTAGGAGGGGTACCAGTGTTGGCATGGCCAGTCTGGAGCAATCAAAATCATCTTTGGTTTGTCCTGTTTGATTTTTAGTAGTACTTTGGAAAGCAGAGACAGCAGGGGGAAGGCATAGACTGATAGTTTTTTTCAGCTGAAGGACAGAGTATCCACTTTCCAGGCTTGCTTGTGGGGAGTCCTTGTGCAAAATTTGTCCAATTGGTAGTTCTGGGGAGAGGCAAACATTTCTATATCTGGGCTCCCCCATTTGCTTGTCAACATGTTGAAAATCCTTGGTTCCAGTTTCCACTCGTGTGGGTCCATGAGGTTTCCACTTAGTCCGTCTGCCAGTGTATTTAATTTTCCTGGCAGGAATTGAGCTTGTAGGTGCACTTGTTAGCTCAAGGCTGTGTTCCACAATGCCATGGCTAGTCTGCAGAGGGGGTAAGAATGTGTACCCCCTGCTTGTTTATGTACCACATAACAGTAGTGTTGTCTGCCTGTACCATAAGTTGCCCAGGAAGAATGTGGTCCTTGAAGGCTGTCAGAGCATTCTGTACAGCTAACATTTCTTTTTGACTGATATGCAGGTGCATTTGACTTTGGTTCCATTTGCCCTGAATGCACTTCCCTGCCAGGTGAGCCCCCCCCCATGCATAGTCTGATACATCTGTTGTTAGGGTTTGGGTGGCAGGGAGTGGTGTGAAAGGTAGTTCCTTGTTTTGGTGGCAGGCCTATGCCCACCAAAGGATTTCTAGGCGTAGGCAAGGTATGATAGGAATCATTGCTTCTAGATCCTGAGAATGTTGATACCATAGGTTTTTAGATACCACTGTAGTTTCCTCATATGCAGTCATGCATATGGAATTAGAAGAATGCAGGAGGCCATGAACCCCAAGGCTTGTAGTATTTGTCTTGAAGACAGCAGGGTTTTTGTGGCCACTTGTTTGAAGTAGGTTGTCAAATAAATGTGTTTCTCTGGCGTGAGGTAAGCCATCTGGGAAGTTGTATTCAAGCTTGTTCACAGGAATATAATTTGTTGACAGGGTACCAGGTGTGATTTCTTTTCATTTATGGTGTACCCCAGACAAGTTAAAACCCTTTGTACAAAGGCCAGATGATACAAAAGTATGTCCTGGCTTTCTGCCTGAATTAGACAATCGTCCAGGTATGGGTATATTTGAATATTTCTTTGCCTGCAAAATGCAATAACTGGAGCTAGGCACTTTGTGAATACCCTGGGTGCAGTAGATAAGCCAAAGGGCAGTGCAGAGAACTGAGTGTGTGTAGCCTACTTTGAAGCGTAGGTATCTTTCTGCAAGATTCCCTGATTGGGATGTGCAAGTATGCTTCTTTTAAATCTAGTGTTGCCGACCAGGCATCTTTGCCTAGCATAGGAAGTAATTGGTGAAGAGTCAGCATCTTGAATTTTGGAATTTCCAAAAAGGTGTTTAGAGTAGACAGATCCAGGATAGGACGCCATGAATTGTCTTTTCTGGGTACCAGGAAAAGTCTCGAGTAGAAACCTTGTCCCTTATCCGGTACCAGTTGAATAGCCCCCATGCTTAAGAGAAAGTACTTGTTTTTGGGCCTCTGCCCACTGATTTGGGGGTAGGTCCAGCCATCCGCTTGGTGATGGCAACGTGTGGAAGTGAAATCTGTATCCCTGGGACACTATACTTAAAACCCGTTTGTCCTGGGTAATGAGTTCCCAGTTCTTTGCATGAAGAGCAATCTCCCCCCCCCCAAAGTCACTTGATAAGTGCTTGGAAATTTTAAATGGAAGTCATTGAGACAGTTTACCATGGGGGGGGGGGTCTTATTACTCCCATATTTGGAAGTGGAGGCCCCATCACTGCTTAGTCCTGTGTGTCCCCTGGGACTGAAACCTGGGGCTTTTGCTATGTCTGGGTTTGGCTTGAGAAGACCTGAAAGGGGCTGGAAAGGACCAATTCCTAGAGGAACAGTGCCTACTAAATCTAAGAGGCTGAACTTGTAAGAAATCTTTAACAGTTTGCATAGATTTAGCTTGATCTTCTATCTTTTTAAGAACTTCCTCAGCCTCGTTGCCAAACAGGCGGTCCTGATTTAAGGGAGCATCCAACAATTTAGCTTTAACATGATCAGGCAAGGATTGCTCCTTTAGCCAAGCATGCCTTCTGAGCACAGACCCAGTAACAGCAGCCCTGCAAGAGGCCTTTAATGAATCAAAACCACATTGCAAAGTACGTTTTTCAACTTGTTCAGCAGAATACATTAAATCCCGTAATTCATTATTTTCCACACAGTCAAGAATCATTTTCTTTTTAAGCAATCCAATAACATATTGCTGATACTTTAACATATGAAACTGGCAGTTTAAAGCCCTAATGGCCACGGTTGCAAGTGTAAACTTTCTTACCCCATCTATCCAGCACCCTGGAGTCTCTAACAGAAGGGGTGGGATTTTTAGCAGTAGAAGCCTTAATGCCCTTGGGCCCCTGTGAAATAGTCTCTGGATCCGCAATAGGATTTTTAAAAAGTTACTTGTGTGACTCAGGGGCCCTGTAGTATCTGTCAGGTTTTCTGGGAGCAGGAGGCAAGGAATCAGGGGTCAAACTAGATTCCGAAAAAGCATCATCAACAATGTCTAGTACAGGAGGAATAGCTAAAGGCCTATGGTGAGGTAGGAGTAAGAAATCCCTAAGCCTCTTTTTTGAATCAGAAAAATCCTGGCTTTCCCAGTGGAAATGCTCCCTTAGAGTATGCAAGGTTTCCCCAAAAGAAAAATCCTCTGGAGGGGAAGCAGAGGGAATGGAGTCCTCTGCATCAGAATCCTCATATGTAGACAAGTGCAAACCCAGATCATTAGAAGAATCAGAAAAAACAGAATCCTGGTCAGAAGATTCATAAACAACTTCAGTCCTAGGCCTCTTAGAAAGGGGCGGGGGTTGGCTACCCCTGATTAGAGTTATTAAATCTTCAGCCATTCTTATCATTTGTTTTTTTAGGCATAGAGGCCTGAGCATGTGGTCTGGGCGTCTTTTTTTAGGCATGGTTCGAGATTTAGGCCTAAGTGAAGAAGGAGGCATCGGTTTAATATGCAAGTCTGTAGGCCTGAATACACCCTCAGAAGCCAGTGCCTGCACAGCGGCTCCGGACCCATCCAAGGTAGAGACATCTGCGGGTTCCATAGTTGAAGCATCTCGTGGCATACCGGACTCCGAATGGGTCTCAGTAGAGGCCTGCTAATCAGACGTAGCGGGTATCAGGGGCTGTGAAAGCACCTCACTGAGTACCGGCGAACTGGCGACTGGCTTAGGAGAAGCGTCGTCAGCAGTTTTGGACCTCGGCGGCCTGTCTCTGTCTTTATCTTTGCGTTTTTTCGGAATCCCGGTAGTCGGATGGCTAACCGACGACATTTCTGGATAATTAAACTGAGAAACGAAATATTTAGAGACGAAAATATACAGACGACGGCTAGTGTGCTGATTAAATAAAGAATAAAACGGACAGCAAGGTACGTTGTGGTCAGGGCCTAGGCAAGAAATACAGTACGAATGAAAATCTTTATGAGTTATTTGTTTTCCACAAGTAATGCAATTATTAACTTTTACTGACATCGGAAAGGAGCAAGAAAAAGTTTCCCCAATGGGGTACTTAGCTTTAGTTCAAGACTTCAGTTCTGAAACTCGAA
The DNA here is from genome assembly GCF_019279795.1 of Protopterus annectens. Lineage (NCBI taxonomy): Eukaryota > Metazoa > Chordata > Ceratodontiformes > Protopteridae > Protopterus > Protopterus annectens. The sequence goes on along the minus strand of NC_056736.1, from coordinate 553,878,278 downwards.
AAAGAAAATTTCAGGAGTTGGCCAACCGGCACTTACTAACTGCTTCTGCTTCGGGCACCGCACGGCAAGAAAGACTGATGTAATGGTGTCAGCTGCATGTTTTATACCACTGACGACCTGACGTCATGGAAGAAGGGACAGCAACCGGCACAGGACCCAAGACTTTGTTAATCAGGCTGACTGAGGGCTACCTGCAAGCAGATAACCCAAATGTAATGATTGCAACAGTGAAACATGAAGAACATCTGACTTCTTGAGATTGACAGTGAAGCTCAGGCTCTACAGGAGGAGGAGGAGGATAGTAAAGTGCAGATCCTGAAATATCTGGGGTGGAAAGGAATCCTGAAGAAGCAGGTTGTCCAGATGTGGAACCATCTGAATAGCCTGGAAAAAGCTATCATAGGGGCCAGACTTTTGGTGAACACCCTTGGGGCCATAGAAAGAGCACAGGGCAAAGACGAGAACTGTAAATAAGAGGAAAAAATAGAGAAATATAAAAACTTCCCAAAAACAGGATGAATGGGACATGAAGACAGGCATCCTACAGATCCACAGAGACCAGAAAGGCCTAGGGAAGCAAGAGACGGAACAGAAAGGGAAAAGACAGCATCCCCAAAGAAGGCATTTTTAGGAGGGTGTTGAGCAAGGAAAGATCTAGAATGGGTCTCCAGTGTCCCTTCTTTCCTGAATACCAAGAATATCCTGGAATAAAAACTTGTTCTCTGCTGAGAAACTAGGACAAATCAAATAATCCCTTGATCCAAAAGATCCTATAGGACAACTGGAAAATGAGGAAGTTGGTCTGGAGAGGCTGAAGAAGGCCTGATAGAGGTGGAAGGGACTTCCATACCATGAAATAACCATGTTAAATAATGGAAAGGACCCAAGAGTTCCTGATAATCTGTTGCCAAACAGGTACAGACAGGGAAAGCCTGAGGGATAAGGGAACCTGGCCAAGAGGAAATGAAAAAAATGTCAGATGGAGGCAGATTTGTCAGGAAAAGAAGGCTTTTGACCTTTGGAAGTCTAAGTGGCACAGGGACGTCATCTTAGACCGAAGTTCAAGCATGGTGTTCGGAATGTCAGCAAGATAGTTCTGAGGGTTGAATGTGCGTATGCCACCTTTAAGCCCTACTACACCTGTGCAGTGAGGCATCTCATTATGTATATGCTTTGATATGATAGCCAGATGTTAAGATATCCTTTGCAGGCTATCCAAACAAGTAAGGAATACTGCAACAGTAAAAAAGGAAGGACATCTACTTTTCTCTTCAGCGCTGCTGAGTTTCTGAGCTCAACTTTTGTTTATTTAAATTTATTGACATTTGCTTACAGAGAAAGTTCAACTGGGTGAGTGCCGATTTTCAGTGGAGGCCCAGGGACATGGTACAAGCAGCAGGACCAGTGGATCACTGTTTACTTTATTTTTATTCATACAATATTTAATTTAAGAAGGTAAATGGACTGAAGTACACAAGGCCGTTTTTCAGACATTATCTGTTTACAGTAATAGAAAAATGTGTGTTTTGTGCTGAGTTTAGGTATTTAAATCAGTTTTGAATGGGTTCTTCTCATCTTTCTGTATTTTTACTATTTCTTCTCTGAATTGGAAGCTACAAACTGAACTGGTGTTACAGTTTGCATTGTTAGTTTTCTGTGCTCTTTAGTGGATTAATCAGCATTAAAGCCAACTTTGACCAGTTGTACGAGTTTTCTAGAGCAGTGGTTTTCAACCTTTTTATACTTGGGGACTGGTGAAAACAGGAAAATTATTTCAGGGACCAATAACAGAAATAAAAAAAAAATATTTATAAGGAACCAACTAAAACAATCGATGTTTGAGTGCTGTATGCCAAAGGATATGAAGTCTGGAACTTCAGCCCTTTTTTATGAGGAACAGACCAAAAATGCTGGGCAAATATCTGGACAGTTGAGAAGTATGCCATTTACCTACCTCTTACACACACACACCTACCCACATCTCTCAACCAAAAAGGGACAGATCCCAAAAGAATCAAAGACAAATCCAGAAATAATCAGGGACACTTCATATATTAATATTATTAACTTGAGACATTGACAAAACAACAGAACATGGTGAATAAGCATTTTTCTAAAGAAAAAAGTCTGTAACTCTAATTATTGCCACTTAAGTGTAATTCATCATATTTTCTCCAAAATTCACCGCTTTTAGGTGGGATTAAGAGGGACGGAACTAAATGTTCAGTCAAAATCAGGGAGAGTTGAGAAGTATGCACCTACCTGCCTCCCTATTATGTACACACACGCCATCCTCTCAAACACACACATACACACACCCCCTCTGAGCACAAAAAATCTGGGCAAAGCCAAAAATAATGGTGGGACAAACTAAATATCGTTCTCACAAACTTATAGAGTTGCTAGAATAAAAGGTGTTGTGTTATGAATTTTATGAAGGATATAAAGTCTGAAATTCAAATGCCTGTTATTGTTTCATGAATTCTGTCCTCACAGATTTGCCACAATGAACCCCCCCCCCCAAAAAACAATGAATTTTATGAACAAACTAAACATTATGCCGACATCAGGCTTTGTTGCCCACTGAATGGTGCACAGCAACAGTTATCCCACTCCACAAAGGAGGAGCCACCACTGATCCCAGGAACTATCGCCCTATTAGCCTGATGAGCCTGGTCTATAAGGCCATGGAACGTATCATCATGGGACTCATAAAGAAGGAAATTGGTAACCTCCAAACTCTAGACCCCACCCAGTCTGGGTTTGTGAAAGGCAGATCATGCCTCCTGAAACTGATCAACTTCTTTGAGGCAATCACCAAAGCTGTAGACGAGGGTAAGGTGGTTCACACAGCCTATCTTGACCTCGCCAAGACTTGACACCATCCCCCATTCTGGAATTATAAACTCACTAAACTAGGTATATATCCTTGCGTCACAAGATGGGTTGCCAACTGGCTCACTGACAGAACCCACACTGTAAAAGTTGCAGACTCCAAATCTGACTTCAAACCAGTGACAAGTCTAGTACCACAGGGTTCAGTCCTGGGACCTCTCCTGTTTATCTATTTCTCTGAAGTACAGGCTAACACAGAAGGCCTATGGCTAATGAAGTTTGCAGATGACTGCAAACTAGGAGCCATAGTGGAGTCCTCAAATGATGTGGACATCCTACAGAAGGGCCTCACTGAGACAGATGCCTGGTGTCAGAGCCATGGCCTCAAGCTCAATACCAAAAAGTGCACTGTCATCCACTTTGGTAAATCTCTGTACCCAGGAACTACCACATAGGCGGCAGTCTACTTACCACCGAATGTGTGATAAGAGACCTTGGGACCCAGGTGGACATTAGTCTCTCCTTTGATAATCACATCGCCACAGTAGTCAGGAAATCCTTCTACATGGTACACCTCATCACAAAAGGGTTCTCATCCAGGAAAAAAGAGGTCACTGTTTCCCTTTACTCGACACTCATTAGACCCATTATAGAGTACAACACCCCTTTTGGAATGTACCTCACAAGACATCTGCAGCAGCTGGAAAGGCCACAGAAGTACCTCACAAAGAGGATTACTGGCCTCAAACAGATGCCCTACAGTGACAGTCTCAAAAAATTCCAGCTTTATTCTGTAGCATATCGCCTACTCTGAAGTGATCTCTGCCTAACATATAAAGCTATGTGCAACCCAGAGCTGTTGGACATGCTGCACCTAAAGAAATCCCAATCCCTCAGATATACATGCTCTAGGAACCTAAACCTTGTTACCACAATAAACAGGACATGCTGGAGTGATAGATTCCTGTCCCTGAGACTTCCCATACTCTGGAACAAGCTACCCATCTATGTCAAGCAAAGTTCCTCATTAGCACTCTTCAGGAAAAATCTTGAGGAGTGGATGGGAAATAGGAAATACACCCCGGGGATCCCTTCTGTGGCTCTACTCGACAGGGGCACAGGAAAATAACTTTCTTGGGTGGCGTAAGCCAGGGAACCTTGTTGGCTAGGCTTACTTAGGCCCTTGGGCCAATAGCCTAGTACCTACCTACAAAAATCTGGACAGTTAAGAGGCACCTCCCTCTTTTCATGCACACACACCTCTCACTTGTCCGTTCATTGTCCAGATTTCAAAGTCTTTTGGCATTTAATTCTACAAGCACTGAAGACTTACACAAATAGCAGGTCACACAGATGCAAAAGAAGAAAACAGGTCTCACGCACTTTTTTTAATTAAAAAAAAAAAAGTCTCTAGGCCAGCGGCCCCCTTCCCAGCCAGTGGGCCCTAATCTTTCATGGATCAGCAGGAAATTTCCTGCCAGACCAGTGTTTGAAAAACAGTGATCTAGACTATGTGCTCATTAAAACACAGCAAGAGTGGGGGAAGATTTTTGCAGTTCTGGGAAGATAAACGTTACTGATTGGTGCTTTAGAGGTTACCAGACCTTCATTTCCCCAGTATTTACTACATGAGCAGTCAGACTTGGTCTAGACTCTTGAAAGCTGAAGCTCTCCTGAAGCTAAAACCAAAGCATTTGGACTCCATTTTGCATCCAGGGAAGTACATTTAGACTACTGCATTTATCTTACCATTTAAATTGGTTTCACACCTACCCACCTTTTCGCTGTTGCGCTTTTAAATGTGGGGGCTTTTCAGCTAACCATCCCTACTGTACATTTGGCCTAGAAAGCTCCTGCTATTCTCAATCTCCCTTCTGCATTTTACTGGGCACTGACAGATCAAACTGAGAATTCCCACCCCTCAAACTGCTAAAGCTTGAACTAGACTATCATACATTTTCAGGCTTTTACTACATATTTAAACTGCTCTTAAAAGTCACCTTCATGTTGACACATTTCTGCATTTTCTGCCACTTACCTCATTTGTATAAGAAAGTACAGTTGTTTGTTACTTCAGCCTGGTTATGTGCCACAGACTTGTAATTAGATGCATAATAGTGGCATTATTAAATTTATGCATGATCTGTGTTACAAAGTTTTTGTTTTTGTTAAGAGGAGTTAAATGCATGCATTTTCTTGCTTTTGTTACATATTTAAGCTGAACATATAGTCACCTTAAATTTGATACATTTGTTTCTGTTTTATTTCTGGATTTGCCACATTTCTGCATGAAGTTACATTTGCTTAAATTCTAGCCTGGTTTGGTACCACAGACTTGTAGTTCAGATTCACAGTACTGAATTTGGGGATTTGCTAAAGGATCTGTGTCCCCCAATCTCCACTGACTTGTATTTTTGCCTGTTTTGAGTGGTTTACTGAATTAGCTAGTTTTCTATAACCCGCTCTGCACTGGGCTCAGTGCACCATCTCTTGTAGGCCTCACTTGGCGATGGGCAGTGTGCACAAGACCTTTTCTTCCCATAAGTAGCCTGCATAACCAAACTGATTTCAGTACTCTAAAGCTGCAGACACTGAACTGCACCGAGCATAAACAAGATATTTTAGCAAGCAATAATGCACAACAGTGTGTGTGCTGATGTGTAAATTAACGCACGCCCAGGAGTGTTAGCGGAGGGCTTTCTACACCCCTAGAAGGGTGTTAATTACACATTAACACACACCCTGGAGGGCATTACTACACTTAAGAGAATAGGCTCACTGTAAAATTGTGTTTTACTTGCTTATTTATTAAGTACTATATTATTATTTTTGTATATTTTTGATGTAAAATATCTCCTCTGCCTACTGTTTAAAATTTTTTACAGTATGCTAATGGTGTTGAAGGAAGCATTTTAAATCAAAAATAGATATTAAAAAATAATATAGTACTTAAAGAAACATGCAAGTAAAATACAACAATTTTACAGACAGAATATTCTCTCCCTCTCATACACAGTCACTTCTGCTTTCATAAACACATTCACTCAAGATTGCTCTCACTCTCTAGGGAGCTCTCTCTCTTAAAGCACACAGTCTTCTCTCCTTTCATACAGGCACTCACTCACACAATATTGCTCCCATGTTCTCCATCACACGCACACACACGCACACACACCTTTTTTCTGTTTTCTTTTTTTGACATTTTACACTCACTAAACAGCAGAAGTGCTGCTTAGCGAGTGTAAAATAATGGCGACCGTTTATTTTCTTTCAGTCCAAGCTCCATGACGGCTTGA